>NC_141534.1:147301250-147637500 GCF_021556685.1 Rattus norvegicus
GTTCAAGCAGAAGGCGGTGTCAGCTCAGGAAAAGGTTAACAAGGTGGGAAAAGTGGCAAGGACCTTGTTTGGCTGAGGAAGCTATTATTGGCATGTTGGGCTGAAAGGAGGGGCCTGCTGGAGCCTTGCCAGCACTCAGGCAAACTGAAAGGAAGTGGGGGGGGAGGGGAGGGAACATTTCAAGAGCCAGTAATTCTTAACCTTTTTTAATGCTGCAAACTTCTAAAAAAATGTAATTTAAAAATCCTTAATTTTGGGGGTTGGGGATTTAGCTCAGCGGTAGAGCGCTTGCCTAGCGAGCGCAAGGCCCTAGGTTCGGTCCCCAGCTCTGAAAAAAAAGAAAAAAAAAAAAAAAAAAAAGAAAAAAAATCCTTAATTTTTATTCCTGGTGTCATTACCATAATTTACAGAGCAATATATTTGATGTAAGGAAAAGAAAAAGACAAAGCTACAACAGAATGAAAAAAAAAAACCCTCAGGAATGTATATCTAATTGAGTCATATTACATTAATCAATAGACTTCTGTTATTATATATACATATATATATATGTATGTATATCAGATCCATATAGATGCATATATATCAGATCACATAGGGACTGCCTGAGCTTCCTTCATCATAGTTGTTCCCCTCCATGGGTTCATAATTAGTGTTGTGTACTATTACAGTTTCTAAAGTCATTATAGTTTCCCTCATTATTAGGGTAAAATGTCCCGTATCTTTATATATATATTAAATAATTTTTAAAAGTTGCTTTTGCAATATCAAAATAAAGTATCTTTTAAAAGAGTGAAGTAGGGGCTGGGGATTTAGCTCAGTGGTAGAGCGCTTACCTAGGAAGCGCAAGGCCCTGGGTTCGGTCCCCAGCTCCGAAAAAAAGAACCAAAAAAAAAAAAAGAGTGAAGTAATAGATCATAACCATAATTTTCAGAAGACAAAAGCGAGGTTTTTTTTATTTAACAGCTTAAATAATCTAGTATCTCTAAAATCAATACCAAGTGCATTATTTTCATAGTACAAAGTTTGGCTGCCAGCAAGAAAAGTTCTGGTATATGAATGCATGAAGGTGCAACTTTAATTCCTCATTAAGGAAACACTTTTAAATCCTATCTATTAGAAATCTGGTTTTTAGGACAGGAGTTACATAAAACTATTTTCCCAATTTAAAAGTATCTTTAGAGATCTGTTTCTTTCTTTCTTTCTTTTTTTTTTTTTGGTTCTTTTTTTTTCGGAGCTGGGGACCGAACCCAGGGCCTTGCGCTTCCTAGGCAAGCGCTCTACCACTGAGCTAAATCCCCAACCCCCTTTCTTCCTCTTTTTAAAGATGTATTTATTTTATTTCTAGAGAGTTGTTCCTTTGGTTGGCTCATGCCATGTGTTTTTGCCCAGAATGGCTTTAATCCTGAGTTATTTGTTTTTAAGCCAACTTTCTGTTACCAATGTTACAGATTTTTAACCTTACATCATAAATTATAAGCCAGTATTTTATAACCAAGACATGTAGAACACAGCAAACATTTAAGGCCAGTCAGAAATAAAGGTGCAGTGGCTATACACGTTTATATATTTAAAAGAGACAAAATTTTAATTTCAAGGGAGCGGCACCTTGCTTCCTGTTGAATCCACTTCTCATGGGCACAGAGGTTTTGTAGCGAGAGGCTGAGAGGCAGCTGGTGCTCCTTTAAGAGTCTCGTGTACCAATCAAGCTGCCCCTGGATTGCTGCCAGCCCTATCCAGGCAGGAGGCGGGGCTTCGCCAACAGCGCTAGACTCAGCTGCAGGTGCAGGGCTCCCAGGGCAGCACCAGTTTATCAGTTTTGGTTGTCTCAATTCAGCTGCTTTTTTCTAAAAAACAAAACAAAACAAAAAAAAAACCGTTGAGAGTTATTAAATATTCCTTTCTTATTTAAGTTAACTTGATTGTTTACGTTCAAGCGCTTGACATTTAAAAATTCCCCGCTAAGCTTGGCCTAGCGGCATACATCTGTAATTCTTGTATTCAGAAGGTAGAGGCAGGAGGATCAGGAGTTCACAGGCATACTTAATTACATATGGGTTCAGGCTAACCTGATCTAGTGAGACTTAGTTTGAAAAAAAGAAAAGAAAAAGATTAAGAGATAGTTTTACATTGGAAATGGCTCAAGTTAAAGGGAATTTAAGCTAATTTTTCTCTTAGTCTCTTAGTCTAAGGCCAGTTTGAACAAGGGTAAAGTACTTGCTATACAAGCATGGGGACCCGAGTTCACACCACTAGCTCTCAGAAAAGGGTCTGCATGAAAAGTGGCACGGACATGGTGGTGCAAGGGCTTAGCGGTGCACAGTTTTGATCCCAGCACTCGGGAGGCAGAGCAGGCAGATCTTGTGAGTCGAGACCAGCCTGGTCTACATAGTTGAGTTCCAGAATAGCTAGAGATCCGTAGAGAAAATCTGTCTTAAAAAAAAAAAAAAAGCCACAGACCTTTAAACCCAGTACTGGGAAGGGAAGCGGAGCAGAGACAGGAGGGACTGGGGCTCACAGGCCAGCCACCCTAGCTAATTGATGAGCTTCAGGTTTAATAGAAACCCTAAGGTTTCTATTGCCGTGATAAAACACACGGCCAAAAAGCAAGTTGGGGAGGAAAGGGTTTATTTGACTTATATTTCTACATTGCTGTTCATCACCAAAGGAAGTCAGGACAGGAACTCACACAGGGCAGGAACCTGGAGGTAGGAGCTGATGCAGAGGCCATGGAGGGTTGCTGCTAACTGGCTTGTCCTGGCACACTCAGCCAGCTTTCTTCCTGATGATTTTTTTTTTTTTTTGGTTCTTTTTTTTTTTTTTTCGGAGCTGGGGACCGAACCCAGGGCCTTGCGCTTCCTAGGCAAGCGCTCTACCACTGAGCTAAATCCCCAACCCCCAGCTTTCTTATAGAACCCAGACCACCAGCCCAGGGATGGAACCACACACAATGGACAATCGCTAATTCAGAAAACATCTTGGTCTTATGGAAGTATTTTCTCTATTGAGGTTTCTTCCTTTCAGATGACGCTAGCTTGTGCCATGTTGACATAAAACTAGGCAGGATACATGGGCACATTTATATACATAAATATAGGAATATTTTTACTTTAAATTTTTGAATAGGCAGGCTGGGGATTTAACTCAGTGGTAGAGCACTTGCCTAGCAAGCGCAAGGCCCTAGGTTCGGTCCCCAGCTCTGAAAAAAAGAAAAAAAAATTTTTTTTGAATAGGCACATCGATTTTGTTAATTTTAAGAATTATTTATTGGGGGGTTGGGGATTTAGCTCAGTGGTAGAGCACTTGCCTAGCATGCACAAGGCCCTGGGTTCGGTCCCCAGCTCTGAAAAAAAAGAAAAAAAAAAGAATTATTTATTGGGGGAATTAGAGGAAGGATTGAAAGAGCTGAAGGAGCTTGCAACCCCATAAGACCAACAACCCCAACCAACCAGAGCTTCCAGGGACTAAACCACTACCGAAAGACTATACATGGACTGACCCAGGACTCCAACTACATAGGTAGCAGAGATTAGCCTTGTTAGGGCACCAGTGGATGGGGCAGCCCTTGGTCCTGCCTGGGTTGGATCCCCAGTGCAGGGGAATATGGGGAGATATTAAGGGGGTTGGATGGGGGGAATACCCGTATGGGGAAGGGGAGGTGATGGAGGCTTATGGACAGGAAACCTGGAAAGGGAATAACATTTGAAATGTAAGTAAAGAAATATATCTAATAAAAAAAGAACTATTTATTAAACTTTATTCATTGAGAGATTTCAGATTATTCATATAAAAGTGAACAAATTTAGAAACAATTTATTTTCATTTTTACCAATAGTAAAAAGAGAAAAATTAGTTTAAATTCCTTTTAACTTGAGCCACTTCCAATGTGAATGACTTGGAAGTTAATTTCTACTTTTTTTAAATAAAGAAGTTATATTTTGTGTGTGTGTGTTTGTCTGTGTATGTGTGCATGTGTATGTCTATGTGTGTGTATATATCTGCATGTGTGTGTGTATGTCTGCATGTGTGTCTGTGTATGCGAGTGTAAGTCGAAGGCCACGTGTGTTCTAGGCATGGAACTTAAGTCAGTCCGGGTTGTTTGGCGAGAGCTCGTTACTAGCTGAGCCATCTGGCCAGGCCCAGTTCTCCTTCTAAGTAAAATTGAAAACAAACCATCTAATGTTTAGTGGGGGAAATGTGTCACACAAGGATTATCACAATAGCATAATAATAGAAATGTTTTTCTTAAATATATCCTCCCCTCAAGGCTGGAGAGCTGGCTCACGGGTTAAGAGCACTCACTGCTCTTCCGGAGGACCTGAAATCAGTTCCCAGAACACAAGGCGGTCCATAACTCCAGCTCTAAAGGATCGGAAACTCTTCTTCTAGCCTCCAAAGGCTCATGTACACATGTGGCTTACACACACACACACCCTAACTGAAAGTAAATGCATTTTTTTAAAAAAAAAGTGGTAAGTGTCTCAGGCAATGGAAACGTCACCCTCTGGTCTCACAGTCCCCACAGGAGCAAGCACAACCACACGAACTCATATATCACACATACAAACATTCGCAGAGGAGGATGTGGGGGAGTCTCAGTGGGGGTTGTCGCTCTGAGCCTGGTTGGTAAGTAGACTCAGGCACTACAGACAGTGGAGGAATTTCCTTGAGCTCAGAAGCCTAAGGCCAGTTTGAACAACATAAGACCCTGGGGGTCAGGGAGCAGGAGAGGGGGGGCTTATTTACAGATAGCAGGGTTAAGGACCCATATTTGGGGGGAGGGTAGGTTTCTATGGTGCTTCCCACCACCTCCTGCCAAGAGCTGAAAACCGACTTCCTTTCCTGCCCTTGAACTCCACATCTCTAAAAAGACTTCTCTGTTCTGGGAGCCTTGTGAGGAAGCGGTTGTGACCCTCAAGCATTGCCTTCTTTGCAAGACAACTGAGTCTCTATTTAATGACTTATGCTGAACTCACACAGTCCTTCCCCACGGGGAGTTTCTCATTTCTTCCAACAGAACGCTTTATTTTTATAAATACGTAATAAGTTCATTTTTGAAAATATAAGTACAAGTAAGTAAAGATTGGAGAAATAGTCCGTTAAAAAAAAAAAAGCCCCAAAATCACTATTACTGTTTTGCTGTATATCTTTTTGTAATATAACAGCTGTTCTCAATCTGTGAGTTACAACAACAGGGGAGGGTTAAATGACCCTTTCACAGGGGTTACCTAAGACCAGCAGAAAACATAGATATTTACTTTGTGATTCATAATAGTAGAAAAATTACAGTTATGAAGTAGCAACGAAGATAAATGGTTGGGGGTCACCACAGCATGAGGAACTGTATTAACAGCATTAGGAAGGTGGAGAACCGCTATAAAAGAAGAAGTTGTATAGAGGACCAGACAGAATGGAGCAAGCCTGACTTGGGAAGTAGAGTCAGAAGGATCAGGAGTTTAAAAGTCGCTTATTCTGCTGAATAGCACTTTGGAGACCAGTCTGAACCACCACTCCCGTCTCAAAAAAACAAGAAACAAACAAACAAAACCACTTGGGCCAATCTGAATTGGAAACTCTTGGGGCTCAGGAGATGGCGTAGTTGGTGAAGGGCTTGCCAGCACACCCACACCACAGTGGAAATCATAGAGGAGCTCCACCACCAAAAGAACCCGTCTCACAGGTCACCGTCCACTTCCTGAAGATGACACCTGAGGTTGTCCTTGTCCTCCAGAAACTTACGTGTGCATCCATATCTACTTTAAAAAATATATACATACATATCTTGTGGGTTTTTGTTTGAGTCAGGGTGTCTCTATTGTAGCCCACGCACACCGGGAACTCTGGAACGCAGAATCCTCCGGCCTCTGTTTTGAGTGCCGGGCTAGCAGGTGTGCACCTCTAGGAATTCCTAAGTCTTGGTTTTGTTTTGAAGCGTTTAAAGAGGCAGAGTAGAGTAGCTGTGGCATCGTCTCGGCAGAGGGCTCTGAGGTGGGTTTCACATCTCGTGCCGTGCTCTGACCTCTTGAGCATATTTGGTTTACAAGTAACACAAAGACACTACAGGGTGCAAATCTCACTTCTGCTGAGGCGTTCCCAGTGCCAAGCTGCGGATCTTCGACCTGGAACTGAAGAAGGCAAAAGTTGTGAACTCTTCAAAGCCCTGGAGGGCCCCTACCCGTATTTGTGCGGACAAATACATTGTGATGGTTATGGGAAAAATGGCTTTCATATTCAAGAGAGGCCATTTCCTTTTCACCCCATCTGCATCAGCAAGATGTTGTCCTGTGTGGGGCTGACAGGTTCCAGATGGCGTTCAGTGTGGAGCGCTTTGGGGAAGCCTCTGGGCATAGTGGCCAGGTTCGTATTGGCCAAGTCATCTCGTCCGTCCAAGCTGCAGAGTAAGGAACACGTGACTGAAGCCCTGCCAAGTTCCAAGTTGCTGGGCCACAGATGATTCACGACTCAAAGAAGTGAGGCGTCACCAAGTTTAATGCAGATGAATTTGAAAATAATTGTAGCTGAGAAGTGGTTCATCCCTGAAGGCTATGGGATGGGAAACATCCTATCATTCCCTGGAGAAGTCGTGGGTCCTGCAGCAAGAGTTCCCACTGTGCTGGGTCCTATACCACACCAAATTGTGTTCAATAGTAAACCTCACAACCAGATTGAAAAAAAAGGCGGGAGTAGGGTGGGGAAGAGAAGAGGATTTTGGTATCCTGGAAGCTTAGGGAGCAGAGAGAGGTCCGATTTCAGGAGATTCCACTTCCTGCGGCCATCCCACTGACAGACAAGCAAATGAGAACGGAGGCCGCAGGTGGCAAGCTAGAACCTGAGGAAGAGCATTCCTTTAAAAACCAGTCACAGATGGTGGCACTGCCAGGGGACCACGCCCTGAGGAGGGCTAAGAGGAGGAAGTTGCTGGAGATGGGCCTGGAGGAGGATGTGTTCTTGCTTAGAGAAATAGGGACAGAGCTGGAGACTCCAGAAGAAAGGGGAAAGTTTTCCCTGTGAGGTCGGGAAAGAAAGACCCTGAAGTCTCATAGCCAAGGAAATGGTGTTTCTGAAATGTAATGTTATACACATTGCCAGGTGAGTGACCTTAAAAGCAACAAAAGAGGAAAACTTCAAGCATTTTTCTTTTTTCTTTCTTTTTTCTTTTCAAGACAGAGTTGCTTTGTATAGCCCTAGCTGCCTCAGAATTAGCTCTGTAGACTAGACTGGATCTGCCAGTCTCTGCCTGAAAGTGCTGGGATTGAAGGTGTGTGCAAACAGCCCAGCTGTCAAGTATTTTAACATCATTCATTCACTCATTCATTCATTTGTGTGTTTATGTACTCCCGCCCCACTCAGTGTACAGGATTGAAACCAAGGCTTCTTGTGCTTGCCCACGTGTTCTGTTTCCTCCAATCTTAGTCACTTTTACTTTTGATAATTTCTTTCTTTTTTTCTGACCTGCATATATGTGTGTGTATGCTTGAATGTATGTATTTGGCCGTGAAGGCCTGGTTTACACCTGGGACCCTACTTAATTGTTCTCTATTGAGACAGGGTCTCTAGCTGAAACTGGGTCTTCTCAATTCTAGCTTACCCTTGGGGGCCTCCTAGCCCTACCTCCCAAATGCTGGGGTTCCGGGAAGCCACCAGGCCTTGGAGGCTCTCACACGGGTTCCATGGGTTGGAACGTCATCCACATTTTTGTGTTCTAAGTGCTTTATCCACTGAGCCATCCCCCAAGTCTGTTTTTGATTTGTGTAAGGAGAAGTGAGAAAAGTACTCCTGACAGTGGGAGACTAAGGAAGGAATATCCTGGGTTTTCTTGTTGTTTGGAACAGAGACTCACTATGTTGCCCCTGCTAGCCTAGAACTTGCTATGTGAACCAGGCTGGCCTTGAACTCACAGAAATCCTCTCGCCTCCACCTCTAGAGAACTGGGATTAAAGACATGACCGCCATGCCTGGCCAACAGCAGGGCATTAGCAAAGTCCTTTTTACATCATAGTCATAGAGAACGGTTCAAGATAAATCCCCAGGACTTTTGAGTGGAAAATCTGGAACAATAGAAAGCAGATGATGTAACCTGGGTGGGGGACTTGGACCCTGTTTCAGAGCATGAAAATTCAAGGTATTAAGGTAGACACAAAGCTATAGCATTGACTAAATACACACATTTTAAAAATGAGAGTAGAATCATGCTATGAATATTACTTAGTAATTCGCTTCTACAACTTATTTAGGAGCAAATAAATGCCCAGAAGAACCCTGACCCCCTGGCTCTAAACTGGAGCAAACTGAGTCCCGGCTTGGTTCTGAACTCCATTTCTTTTGTCAGAGCTGATGAGCTGTTAATCTTTAACCTTCGATCCTGCCTTACTCTAAGCTATTACTCATTGTGAGCACATGAAAGAACTTTTGTTTCACAGCCTGTACTTGACCTTAACAAGCATTTAAAACTCTGATTCCAGTAAGAAACAATACACTGCCTAGTTAATCATAAGAAGTCCCCATAGTAAAAATATGAATTGAATTTTCCAACCATTTTCCCTCTTATTATAGGTCCCCCTCCCTTTACTTTACATTTTATTATTTATTTTGCGTGCGCTTGTGAGTACATTCATTCATATGTGAGTGAATGTATTTTCATCGGGCATGGGCACAAAATAATTTAGCACATAAAAGAAGTGAATTTTGAAAGAGAGCTGAAATGATGGCTACAATGTGTTAAAATCTTTTGCATAAACAACATACGAAAACAACCAGAGTTATACCAGAACAATTACATAGACACGTGACACAACTGTGTGAAACTAGGACACCTAGTTCAGGGGGGAAAAGTTAGAAAGTTTATCTCTTTCTCTTTAAGACCCAAGGTTTAGTAACACAGGAGATCAAAAGGTGAAGCTCCTCTGAGAGACTTAAGGCAACCCCCTCTTTCTCCCTCTCAATCGCAAAGGAAGAGAGAGCTTTTGTTTGTCTGTCTTTGTCTTTCTGAGAGAGGCAGAAGTGTTCTTTCCTTCCATCGTGGGTCCTGGGTTACACCGAGCCATCTTGACAGGCACCTTTTCCTCTTGTGTATGTGCACATGCATGTTCAGTATGTCTGCATAGGCACATGGAGACCTGAGGTTGGAGTCTGGAGTTTTCCTCCATCTCTCTTTTGTTTAGTTTTTGAAGCAGGGTTTTTTGAGACCCCGAGCTCCCTAACACTGCTGTATCTAGCAGCTAGTTCCTAGAGCCCGCCATTCTCTGCTCCTGGGCCAGATGTAGGAACACGGCATTTCTGTAAAACCTGATTCCCCCATTCCTGTAAGTGTTCTGGCAGATATAAACATTCTGCAGACACACTTGTCTCTCCATCTGACTAGGAGACTTTTGAAGGGATGGCTTCCAAGGACAAGGAGTTTCCCAGGAATCTCATGCTGGGAAAAGGAAAGGTGCTACCTAGCCAGAGACACTTGCCTTCCTGAAAGAGATTTCAAACAATTCTGGCAACTTGTCAAACTACCTGACAGAACCAGACTAAAACCCAGAAGATGAGTCACTGGTGGGTGTAACTGTAACTGTATCTCTCTGTCTCTCTGTCTCTCTGTCTCTCTGTCTCTCTGTCTCTCTCTCTCTCGACAGGGTTTCTCTGTGCAGCCCTGGCTGTCCCTGGGACTCACTCTGCAGACCAGGTAGGCCTCGAACTCAGAGATCTACCTGCCTATGCCTCCCAAGTGCTGGGATTAAAGGTTTATGCTGTAAATGACTGTTTAAAAAATAAACATGGTGGGGCTGGGGATTTAGCTCAGTGGTAGAGCGCTTACCTAGGAAGGGCAAGGCCCTGGGTTCGGTCCCCAGCTCCGAAAAAAAAAGAACCAAAAAAAAACCATGGTTGTAACTAAGTTAATAATAATAATAATAATAATAATAATAATAATATTATAGAGGTTGTAAAAATGTCTTGTTAATTCGATACCCTGAGGTAAAACTAGTGCTTGATTTTCTACAATATTTTCTTAAAACTGACTTATTCTTAATATCCTTTTACTAGATGAACATTAAAACCTGTGACTAAGTATGTTTTCCCATTAGACAAAGCTTTTGCTTTTAAAATAGTTATTGCTGTATACATATTCACTGACTCATGCTTACTTAGAAATTGTGTAATGATTGTAAAACTTGTCCTAATGGACAAATATTTAAATCTGTTAATAAAACTTGGTATATTAGATAAACAAAAACCATACAGTATTGTAACAGGCCTGGGTTAACTCTTCTTATCCAAAGAATACAAGACATCAATGTCTAATGACACTATTCATGATATTCTATACCTTAAGTATTGCTATTTCTTGATTTAGTGTCTAAGTGTTCTACAGTACAATGAGCTAGGATTTTTAAAAATTAATTTAAATGGAGTGGTGGTGGCTCACATCTTTAATGCCAACACTCAGGAGGCAGAGGCAGCTGGATCACTGAGTTCCAGGACAGCCAGCAACACACGGAAACCCTGTCTCAAAAAACAAACAACAGGGGCTGGAGAGATGGCTCAGTGGTTAAGAGCACCCGACTGCTCTTCTAGAGGTGCTGAGTTCAATTCCTAGCAACCACATGGTGGCTCACAACCATCTGTAAAGAGTTCTGATGCCCTCTTCTGGTGTATCTGAAGACAGCTACAGTGTACTTATATATAATAAATAAATAAATCTTTAAAAAAAAAAAAACAAAAACAAACAACAGCAGAAAAAGTAAGAATATTTGCATTTTCATGATAAAGAGATGACATTGCAGTGACTCCTTCAAAAGTCCATTTCTATCCATCTGAATATTAGTTCATTTAGTATAAATAGTTGTAAATACAGGGGAACTACATAGTTGTTCTTGTTAAAAACATAAATTTTGGTTATTGAAGATATGGTGGCCCATTCCTTTAATCCCAATACTCAGGAGGCAGAGGGAGCTGGATCTCTCAGTTTGAGGCTAGCCTGGTCTACAAAGGGAGTTCCAGGACAGCCAGGGCTACACGGAGAAACCCTGTCTTGGAAAACAAAGCAGCAGCAAAAACTACCAAAACTTTTGGTTATTTTAGATGCTCGTTACATCTGTCGTCTTCACTCCGCTAGGCTAAGCTTTGTTCTTGGTTCCTAAGGTTTGCCTATTGTCATCTAGGTCACAAGTGATAGAGTGTTAAAGACAAAAAGCAGGGGTTGGGGATTTAGCTCAGTGGTAGAGCGCTTGCCTAGCAAGCGCAAGGCCCTGGGTTCGGTCCCCAGCTCCGAAAAAAAGAAAAAAAAAAAAAAAAGACAAAAAGCAGTCAGCTCTGGATCGTGCTAGCTAACAGATTCTATGAGCCATTTCTTTCTCAGTGGTCTTTACCAGTTGCTCCCCTCTCCTGAAGACTACTGTTCTGCTAACCACTCAGCCTCATGCACAACAGATCCTAGCCACAAGGAATTTACAATACCTAATAAGTAATATGTGGTCCACGCATGCACAAAGGGAACTGTGAATGGACACTCCTGAAAAGAAGCTGTGCCTGCATGGACTGACCGATGGAACTTCGGTCCTGTGGGGAGACCGGAACATCAGGTCCAGAGGCCAACCGCCTTATCCCGGGGTAGTTCCAGCCTCAAAACAGCCATTCCTTGCCCACCTGCATCGGAACTAACATCCTGTGATGATCAAGCCAGCTCAGTCAGTCAACAGGGTCTAGAGGGAAGGAGTGAGGATTAAAAAAGATCAAAGACGGGGGCTGGGGATTTAGCTCAGTGGTAGAGCGCTTACCTAGGAAGCACAAGGCCCTGGGTTCAGTCCCCCGCTCCGAAAAAAAGAACCAAAAAAAAAAAAAAAAAAAAAAAGATCAAAGACATATAAAGACAACATTATGACATGACCCGTCAGTGCTGAAGCAGGTTTATCTTTTTTCCAGTCGCTTTTATACCATTCTAGGCACATGCAAGGAATACGGTCAGTTCTAGGTCAAAGACAAAATAGTCAAGGAACAAACAATCCCATGATTATGATATTCAGGGTCTTAACAAGATGATCAAGATACAAAGAATACATTCCTCGACTGTACTGTCTTGAGCCTACTTTCTTGTCTTAGCCCAATGTCAAATTCTTGCCAATATCCTTGAAGCAGCACCAAGAGCTTTGGAACCAAGAGCTAGGGTTTCTATTGCTATGAAGGGACATCATGACCAAGACAACTATTATAAAAATATATTTAATTGGGGCTGGTTAACAGTTTCAAAGGTTTAGTCCACTATCATGACGAGAGACATGGTGGCATGCATTCAGACTTGGTACTGGAGAAGGAGCTGAGAGTTCTACGACTTGATAGGAAGGCAGCAGGAGAATGTGTGCTACATTGGGCATAATTTGAGCGTAAGAGACATAAAAGCCCACCCCACAGTAACACACTTCCTCCAACGAGGCCACACCTCCTAACGGTACCATTCCCAGTGGGCCAAACATTCAAATACACAAATCTATGGGGGCCATTCGTGAAGTCGAAACTTAATGGTCCTTTGGAAAGCCAGTTGTGTTGGTTGGTGTTTTGCTGGGGCAAACACATAAAGGAGTGTTTTCCCAAAGCGAATACAGGTGAAAGACTAAGGCAGACTTGTGAAGGAATGTTTCACTGAAGCAGACACAGGAGAAAGGATGTTCTGCTAAAACCAGCATGTGAAAGGACACACAATGAAGGATTCTTTGCTAAGGCCATGTATGTATTAGTTCGCCTTACATTTCATAGTGAGCTCCATTTGCTGGGATTCCATAGAGAGAAATGCACCAAAAAACTTCTGGTAGTGTGCTGCAGCTTCTGTGGACTCAGGCTGACCGGCAGAGTGATGTCAGCTGAGACAGACTTAAATGCTGACGCAAGACACATACTGAGGCAAGACCTGTGGAGGGTGTGTGGTGTTTGGAGGGCACAAATAGAATGAAGGGCATCTTTGCTGATCTTTGCTTCCCTGAGAAAGGCACAGCTGAGAACTGTTCCTCCTGCTGACTGGAGCCAAGGCTGAGGCATGGCTGTCTCTGCTGGGTAGTGCCACTGCTGCGATTCATGTTTGCTATCCTGACTCTGCTGAACTGGGTTGCTGGTGTATCTGTGTATCTGTGAAGTGTGGGTGAATAGAGCTGCTGCTAACCTGTGAGCGGAACTGCCAATTTCCAGACAACACAGACGGGAGTTGCTCCAAAGAATCTAAACAGGTCCACTTCTGCGAACCTTTTCTTTTCCACCACATCTGGTGGGTGGTGGGCTACAATGGAGGTTAAAGCATTTAAGAACCATCATTAACGGGGCTGGGGATTTAGCTCAGTGGTAGAGCGCTTACCTAGGAAGTGCAAGGCCCTGGGTTCGGTCCCCAGCTCCGAAAAAAAAAAAGAACCAAAAAAAAAAAAAAAAGAACCATCATTAAAAATAGGATTTTAGGGGCTGGAGAGATGGCTCAGAGGTTAAGAACACTGACTGTCTCACAACCATCTGTAATGGGATCCGATGCCCTCTTTGGATGTATCTGAAGAGATGGACGGTATACTCACATAAAAAAAATATATATAAAAAGAAAGATTAAAAAAATATAGGATTTGAAAAAATCAAAGTTATACATTCCTATTCAAACCAGCACACTGGTGTCATTCACCAGAGGCCATATTCTGAGTCTCTCCCTACATTCATTGCACAAAGGATTTATCATGGTTAAGGTATCAGGCCTTAGCTGAGAACCTCTACTCTAGGCCACTCTGCAGCTCCCTCCCTCCTTCCTTCCCTCTCTCCACACCCCTCCTTCAATAGGGTGCCTGGTATGTTGCCCTCAGACCCTTAGGCCCCACCCTTTAGGTAGGTGGAGCTAGAGAATACGTCCCCGCCTTACTATCCCCTTTCTCTGATGGTTTTGGATCCTAGTTACCAGGCGTCTGTACTGTACGGGTCTTGCCTTTTTCCACGGCGACTTCAGTGTACTTTTTTGTTCTGTTTCTACCACGCAAGCTCACGGGCCCTTCCCCTCCTCTGCTCCCCGCCTCCACAGGACAACCTCATCAGAAAATCCTTCCTTCTCAATCCTGCTCCATCCTTGCTCAGGCTCTCTAACCTCCCAGGGCCCGGAAGGGAGCACTCTGTGCTTGCCACCACCTCTTCCGCGTTCTTTCTACTCCTCCCCACCAGTCTGGACTCCCAAGTGTGCTCCTCGCCCGTGCTCCCGCTTAGTAGGCGGGATCTCCCCCATTCCTCTTATCCACCGGTTTCTTTCTCCGAGCAGGGGATTCCCCACATCTCCTTCTTCAGCTTTCAGGCTGCTCTATAAACTGGGACGGAGAGGTGTGACCGGCAAAAGCAGCTCCACCTAGTTCCATGCTCGGTTTCTTTCCTCCAGCTGGCTGGCCCACGGAGTGAGGAGACTGAGGAACTTGCAAAGGACGTAGTAAACGACGGTGATAGCGCCTGGGGCTAGCCAGCCCAAGGCGGATTTGTTTCTTGCCTCTTCCTCTTAGAGATCTGCCCCACGCCTAATACACGCATAAGAGCTTCCGCAGCACTGCAGGATTTCCTTCGCAAACATTCTGACCTTTAATTTGGACTTAGAACCTGAACACAAGGATCCCTCTGGCTTCACACTGGCTCCTCCAAAAGAAGCAGAGTGAAGGGAGGGTGGGGAATCACAGAAGCAGAAAGGCTGTACACTGTTTAACCTGGAAACTTGGAATTGTGTAGAAAACTGATTTTTTTTTTTTTCGGAGCTGGGGACCGAACCCAGGGCCTTGCGCTTCCTAGGTAAGCGCTCTACCACTGAGCTAAATCCCCAGCCAGAAAACTGATTTTTAGTCTTTTTTTTTTTTTTTTTTTTTTTTTTGGTCTTTTTTTCGGAGCTGGGGACCGAACCCAGGGCCTTGTGCTTCCTAGGCAAGCGCTCTACCACTGAGCTAAATCCCCAGCCCCGAAAACTGATTTTTAAATTCCAAGTTTTCCTTTCCCAGCCCTGGCTCCCAGAATGATGACTCTGAGACTAGTTATTATTAAATTCCTAGGCCATAAACTTTGGCTCATTCCCTGAGTAGCTCTTAACTTATTTCACCATTTAATCTATTCTATGCCTACCACTTGGTTAGTTACCTCTCCTTCAGTACCCGCTGGCTTCTTCCGCATCTCTCCTAGTTCCTCTACCGGGCTGGTTTACCTGTCTCCTCAGTGTGTCTCCCATCTCTTCTCCCGCATGGCACCCTCTTTTACCTCTTACTATTTCCCAGAATCCTCTCTCTAACTGTCAATGTCCCACCTCCCACTTCCTGCCTCAGATCATTGGCCATTGGCTTTTTATTGACAGGTGGTGCTTACAGAGAGTCTCTCTACAAATGTACATGACTTTCTTTCTCTTTTGTGTATCCAGGTACACTTGCCTATGCACTCACTCGCTCGTGAGGCCAGAGGTCAGAGGTCAATGTCAATGTAGCCCTCTATTGCTCCCCAGCTTACTTTTTAAGTCAGGATCTTTCATGGAACCTGGACCTCATCAACTGGCCAGACTGACTGGGCAGCAGGCCAAAGGGCTCTTTTTGTCCTGCCTCCACGCTGGGACTGCAGGCGTATGCCCATATCTAGTTGGTTTTTTTGGTTTGTTTTTGTTTTTGTTTTTACATGGGTGCTGGATCCCAGCTCAGGTCCTCATGCTTGATGTCGAGAATTTGTACTGACTAAGCTGTCTGCTCAATCCCTTCTCTCTGTCCTTTCTCAAACACGATTCTAGCTGTTCATTTTATTCTAATGGGGGACAGGGTCTCACAGTGTACCTGAGGCTGGCCTGAAGCTCTGACTTCTCCCTTCTCAGCGTCTGATGGTGTTTATGCCTAGGATGAATCTGAATTGTAAGTAGGCAAGAGATGGGCATAAAGCAAACACCCGCACAGCGCTAAGGCTCACAACCCCACAGCATTGTGCTGGGTTTTGCTGTATACTGAGGACTTGAGCTTGGTTACCAATACCTACTTAAAATCTGGGTGCGCTGGGCAGAAGTGGTACACAACTTTAATCCTAGCTCTTGAGAGGCAGAGGCAGGCGATCTCTGAGTTCAAGGCCAACCTGGTCTACAGAGCAGAGCGGGTTCCAGGACGGCCAAGGCTACACAGAGAAACCTGTCTCACAAAACAGAACAAATATCTGGGTGCAGCAGACATGTGATCCCAGTGCTGGGGAGGTAGGTAGGCAGAGGGGGATCCTTGGGACTTGCTGGCCAGCCTTTAGCCAAATTGGCAAGCTCCAGGTTTAGTGAGAGACTCAGATCAAAAATTTTAAAAAGGAAAGCAGTTGAGAAAGACATCTGACTTCTACCTCTGGCCAAACACACCCACACCCACACACACACACACACACACACACACACACACTACATACACATAAATACAGAATCAGGACTTGGGTGTTGCTCAATGGTTAAATGTATGATTAGCACTTACAATTGCCTAGATTCATTTGCCCGAACATTCAAAACAGAAGCAAGCAAACCAAATCAGGGTATGGACTTTTTTTTTTTTTTTTTTTTGGTTCTTTTTTTCGGAGCTGGGGACCGAACCCAGGGCCTTGCGCTTCCTAGGCAAGCGCTTTACCACTGAGCTAAATTCCCAACCCCCAGGGTATGGACTTTTATAAGTGATATTTATAGACATATAAAACTATATCTCCCCTGGGTTCGATCCCCAGCTCCGAAAAAAAGAACCAAAAAAAAAAAAAAAAAATATATATATATATATATATATATATATCTCATTTAGCTATGTAGAGTTGAAGATGTAAAACTTGTGAGTTATATTTCCACTATTCTACTGGAATGCCAAAAACAAAAAACAAAACAAAACAAAACAAAACAAAAAAACCAAAAAAAAAAAAAACAAAAAACCCCACAAAATCTCCCACAGGTCCTAATCCTCCCAGGGAAATAAACAGAATTAGCTGTTGGGGAGAGCTGCTCCCCTGATGGCTGACAAGTTCACTGTAAGGAACTCGGGGACAAGTAACTAACCTTTTATGTAAGGGGGCAAAGAAGACAGAGATGCCCACTGCATGGTACTAGAAATCCCTTGGGGCCGAGTGTGGTGGTGTGTATTTGTAATTGTAGCCTGACAGGTAAGAGGACCGTTACAACCCAGAAGCCAGGCTGGGCTGCAGAGTAAGTGCCTTTCAGGCTTACAGGGATGGTGGCCCACACCTGCAGGACTGCGGTAGCTGGTAAGAGTAGCCAATAGCTGAAGGACTGGCAATGTCACCCTGGGGAGAACTTGCAGGTGTGTCAGATAGTGACACCTTGTGGTGGCCAAGGGTAACAACAAACATTCCAGTGATGGGGGTTGGGCTTTCCTTCGGGAGTGTGAAAGGCCACAGGTCTCAGTGGAGAATCACTTCTGCTCTAGGACCTAGGGAACCCTGGATCAGGGTCAGTGTTAGTAAAGCTAATTGGCTAATCTAGTCTGATTATTAAGCTGAACATGATGAGTCATATCTGGAATCCCAGCATTAGGGATGCTGAACAGGAAGGATGTAGAAATTTGAAGTTGCCCGGGGTTATGGTGAGGCCTAGGCCATGCTAGGCTACAAAGGAAGAGCCTATCTCAAAAATTCCAAGGGAAAAAAAAAGTCAATCCCAGCCTTCCCCAAACCCAAACAAGGCAAAGCATAAAATAGCCACAGGGGCTGGAGAGATGTCTCAGTGGTTAAGAGCACTGACTGTTCTTCCACAGGTCCTGAGTTTGAATCCCAGAAACCACTTAGTGGCTCACAACCATCTGTAACTCCAGTTCCAGGAAACCTGACCCAAAGCACTCCTTTGTCTCCTGGGGTACCAGGCTTGCATGTGCATACATTCAGGCAAAGCACCCATCACACAAAATTAAAATAAATAAATAAAAATAAACCTTAAAAATAAAAGAATAATTCTTAATAATTTAAAAAAGAATTTAGATTAAAAAAAAATCCACTCCCATGATAAAAATGAAGTCAAAACAAAGAAGAAACACAAACCTTCATGTTTTCCAGACTCTCTCACTGGCACAAATCATTACCAGCACTTTCTCTGTGAGCATGTAGAGGTCAGAGGTCAACCTTAGGTGCCATTCTCAAGGAGCCTTTTATCTTGTTTTTGTTGGTTTGTTGAGACCCTGAGACCTGTCACGGACTTTTTAGGTCAGGCTGGTGTACTTCACAGATCAGCCTAGAGCTGGGATCGCAGCTGTGTGCCACCATTTTTGGCTTGTTTGTTCGTTTGCTTGTTTTGTTTGAGACGACGATTCTCTGTGTAGCCCTGGCTATCCTGGAACTAGCTCTGTAGACCAGGCTAGCCACGAAATCACAGAGATCTGTCTGCCTCTGCCTCTTGAGTGCTGGGATTAAATTGTGTGCCACCACCACGTGGCTTCACTTGTGACTTTTTTTTTTTTTTTTTTTTTCCGGAGCTGGGGACCGAACCCAGGGCCTTGCGCCCTTGTGACTTTTTACGTGGGTGCTAGGGATTAAATTCAGCTCAGCAAGCCGTTTGCCAGTTGAGCCACCTTCTCATCCATACCATTAACATTTTCTTTCGGACAGAACAAACAAAATGTATTCAGCACCCTAAGACTACATATTTGATGTTTCTCTCCTTAGTTGTTCTCACGAGATGTGTCACATCTATGCACACTGTATTGTTCTTTTTACTCATGTGGAGACCTTCTATGTTAGCATAGAGAGGTCCACCCCCTTTCTCCTCCTCCTCTTCCTTTACCTTCTTATTCTTCTTTGGACTAGCAACTGAACTTAAGACCTGGAAGTGTGCTCTACCATTAAACCATACTCCTAGCCCTGCCTAAGGGGGTGGTGGAGATGACTCAACAGGTAAAGGCCCTGGCCCCAAGCCTGGTGACTGAGTGTGATCCTGGGAGAAGGAGAGGACCTCTGATCTCCACGTGTGTAGCCTGCGTGTATCCTCTCACACTCACACATTTACACACTTATAATAATAAAGGGTAAAAGAATGGCAGAAGAGGCACAGAGAGCCCAGCTGTATCTTTGACACAGATCTCCATCTAAACCCTTACACTGTTTCTATTTTTTGTTGCAAATACCGCTGTGATAAACATCCATGTGCCATCCGTGTTCTTGATTCCATGTATAAGATATACTCCTTCCAAGGGAAGGGCCAGATTGTCTCCTGGCAATCACTGCCACCAGCAACAGCGTGAGCAGGAACTATGACCTACCCACCCTACTATACACTGTCACAGTTGACACGTTTTCCTTCTGGGCATGGTGATGTGTGCCTAGCATTCTAGCACTTGGGACGTGGAGGGAGTAGGATCAGTCCAGCCTGGGCTACATAGCAGGACCATATCTAAAGAAAGAAAGACGTGGGACTGGAGAGATGGCTAAGAGTGCTTACTGCTCTTGCAGAGAACTGGGTTCTCAGCATCCACAAACCACCTGTAACTCCAGCTCTAAAGGATCCAATGCCCTCTTCTGGCCTCCGTGGGCTCCTACGCACATGTGCTGCACATAAACTCACACAAGCAAATGCACATACACAACAAACAATAAACCAGCAAACAAATAATTTAAATTTTAGTTATAAGTAAATCGTTACCCATATTTTCCAACAACCTACCAAAAAAACAAAACAAGGGGTTGGGGATTTAGCTCAGTGGTAGAGCGCTTGCCTAGCAAGTGCAAGGCCCTGGGTTCGGTCCCCAGCTCCGGAAAAAAAACAAAACAAAACAAAAACAAAAAAACAAAAAACCCCCACCCAACCCACCCTAAAACATTAGAAAAAAAAACCCAAAAAACAAACCCCAAACAAAACACAAATTACCAGTGGGATTGAGCTTATTTCTCCTTATTTATCTTTTGTGACCTGTTTATTCTCAGTTACCTCTGTGTGTGTGTGTGTATGTGTGTGTGTGTGTGTGTGTGTGTGTGTGTGTGTGTGTGTTCGGATTTATTTGCAGTGAAGAGACACCAGACCAGGCAAACTCTTTTTTTTTAAAGGTTTATTTATTTATTATCTATAAGTACACTGTAGCTGTCTTCAGACACACCAGAAGAGGGCATCAGATCCCATTACAGATGGTTGTGAGCCACCATGTGGTTGCTGGGATTTGAACTCAGGAAGAGAAGTTGGTGTTCTTAACCACTGAGCCATCTCTCCAGCCCCAAGGTAAACTCTTATAAGGAATGAAAGACCACCAGAGCGGGGAGACCCTCACTCAAGTCTTGGGATGACCCGACCCCCCCCCCAAGAACTCATGTAAGACCATCCTTGCTGTAAAAGCACGAGGTTTATTAATAGAAACCAATGCACTGGGGTCAAGACTCGTATCCCACGCAGGGCAGAGGAGTTCAACCACGAGTGGCTGGGAGAAGAGGTATTTAAAGGAAAAAACCAAAGGGGTAAGGAGGGCGTCATTGGAAAATGTCAAGAATACCAGTGAAAAATCACAAGGAGAAACTCCCTGTTTCTCAAGATTGTTTAACTTTATGGTCCTCCAGTTCCTGGGAGAAGCTTCCTGTTTCTCAAGATTGTTCTTTAAGATTTTAATCTAACTTTATGGTCAGTTAGTTCCTGGGAGAGAATTGCCGAACTGGCTGGTGTAATTGCAGTTCCAGGGCCTGACTAGTTTCTTTCTTCTGCTCTAAACTTTTGTCTAGGGGGGCAACCTTAAAACTTTCTACCTTTCAGGACAACATTTAACTGGGGCTGGCTTACCAATTCAGAGGTTCAGTCCATTATCATCAAAGTGAGAACATGGCAGTGTCTAGGCAGGCATGGTGCGGGAGGAGTTGAGAGTTCTGGATATTGATCTGACTGCAACCAAGAGAAACGGACTCTTCTGCACTGGATGGAGTTTCAAAGCCCACCCCAACAGTGACACACTTCTCTAACAAGGCCACACCTCCTAACAGTACCACTCCCTTTGAGCCAAGCATATTCAAACCACCATAATGTGTGTGTGTGTGTCTGTGTGTCTGTGTGTGTGCTCGAGAGCCTTCATTTGTACAAAATCATAGTAATCAGATACTAGCACTTTGTCACTTGTGCTACAAGTACTTAGCACTCACCTGTCCTTGTCTTCATTTATGGCCTTTTTGGTGTGGAAAGAGGTTGATGTATATGTGTGTGTTTGTGTATTATGTGTAGACATTTGTGTGCCTGTGTAGATATCTGCCGGAGAAAGACATTGGGTATCTTTCTCTATTGCTCTCTGGTTTATTCCCTTGAGACAGGCTCCTCACTGAGCCTCAAACTGTGCTGGCAGTCAATAAGCCTTATCCACCTACCACCACACCCAGCTTTTTATTGAGTGTTGGGGATTTGAACCCAGGTACTCATGCTTGCACAGAAAATGCTCTTACCTACTGACCCATCTCTATAATCACCTCAATTTTCTTTTCTTTTAAAACTACTTTTATTTTTTATTTTCGTAGGGTGTTTTGTCTAAATATATGCCTGTGTTCCCACAGAGGCTAGCAGAGGGCACCATATCTTCCGGAACTGACATTATGGACAGTTATGAGCCACCATGTGGGCACTAGAAATCAAACCTAGGTCCTTCAGAAGAGGACCTTAGAAGAGCTCTTAACTATGAGCCATCTCTGTAGTCTCCCATTTAACTCTGAACGGCAGTTCTACAAATCAAACCAAGGCCTCACCCTTACTAGGCAAGCACGCCAGCCCTCAGCTGCACCTCCAGCCTTTCATGCTGCACAGGTGTTTTAATTTTGTATATTTTTGTTTTTCTTGTTTGGCTTAGTAGCTGTGTTATCATACCTGGTCATGATCTGTTTCTGCCCCGCTCCCATTTTTCATGTAGGTGACGTGGTGTGCCTGTGTGTATGCATGACTTTCATGACTTTTCCTGTGTGTGAGTGCATATGTATGTGGGCATGCATGCATGTGTGTGCCAATGCATGTGGAGGTCCAAGGCACATGTTGAGAATTACCCTCTATTGCTTTCCCACTTTATTCAGGGTCTCTCAATCAAACCCAGACTCACTGATATGACTAATCTTGCTAAGTAGCCTCCTCTGGGGAGCTCCCATCTCCACTTTCCAAGGCAGAAATTATAGGCAGGCCAACACGTGTACCTGACATTTATTAGTTTCTGGGGATCCAAACTCTAATCCTCATGCTTGCAAAGCAAGTGCTTAACCTGAGCCATCATAGGACCCTGTTTTAATTTTTTTTAGACATGTCTTGCTATATATTCCTTGCTAGCTTGGAACTCTGTGTAGCCCACACTGGCCTTGAACACTTGATCCTCCTGCCTCTACCTCCTGAGTGCTAGAATCACTGACCTGCGACGCTATGTCACACTTACATACAGAAGGAAACTTAGCTTTGTGTTTGTCCTGGCTTCTGAGTGGATTACTTTTATTTTTTATTCATTTAATTTACTTATTTGAAATAGAGTCTCACTTGTAACCCTGTCTGCCGTGGAACTCACTGTGTAGTCTAGGCTGGCCTCCAGCTCACGGAGATCTGCCTGCCTCTGCCTCTTAAGTACTGACTGAGATTAAGGGTGTGTGCCACTGTCCATTTTGTTTTTTCAAGAAAAATTTAAGTTGTGTGTGTGTGTGTGTGTGTGAGACAGACAGACAGACAGAGAGAGAGAGAGAGAGGGAGAGAGAGAGAGAGAGAGAGATCAAATACATAATAGGAAAAGGCCATTAAGAGCAATGTTGGGCACCAGACAATTCCCTGTGGAGATCTCAGCTTTCCGAGCAGTGTGGCTCAGTAAATCACAGTTTACAGTGGGGTTTGTGATGAGGACAGCTTATGGTTAGGGAGTTTGCCTGAAAACTGCTTTTGTCTCTGACAAGTTCATTATGTTTGCTAAAGGCTACAGGATTTTAGTTCTTTCCATTAGCCAGCTATTTAAAGGACACTTTTTTTTTCATATAAACTGCCTCTGCAGCGTGTGTGTGTGTGTGTGTGTGTGTGTGTGTGTGTGTGTGTGTCCCCTTTCTCTGTTACATTTTCTTTCTCTTTATTTCAATCCTATCTTTATAATTAGTTCTGTAATACCTTAGGGAACAGTGTAGATTATGTAGACAAATCCCTTCTGAGACACACCCTGTTTCAAGCTCTCCCTGGTGTCACTCCTGCCTCTATGTCTTGGCAGGACCACCCCACACTGGGACTGCCTCTGAGTCATTTTGTCCAGCCTAGAGTACCCTTGTGCCTTCCCACAAATGTCTTTGAATAGAGAAATTCAGACTAGGGCATGGGAACCAGCCAGAGGTTGCAGATCCGTCCTCCTCCCTCCTCTTGGCAGGAAGAGGCTGGAGTAGAGCTTAGCTCCCAGTCCCAGGGAAGCCCCGGCCAGCACAGCAATCGAAGAGAAAAGCCAGCTTCCTCCGAGGAATAACACAAGGGCCTAAGGAACCAAGCCTCCTCTCTGTCACACTCTATGAAAATCACAAGTAAAAGCCAGCAAGCAAAGAACAAACAAACACCATATGACCATTGTCTTCCTTAGGGTCTTATTGCTGTGAACAGACACCACGACCAATGTAAGTTTTATAAAGGACAACATTTAATTGGGGCTGGCTTACAGGTTCAGAGGTTCAGTCCATTATCATCAGGGCAGGAGCATGGCAGCATCGCAGCATCCATGCAGGAGGAGCTGAGTTCTACATCTTCTGAAGGAAGCCAGGAACAGACTGAGCACCCTTAGACATCTAGGTGGAGGGTCTCCAAGCCCACCCCCACAGTGACATACTTCCTCCAACAAGGCCACACCTTCTAATAGTGCCACTTCCTGGCCAAGCATATGCAAACTATTACACAACTCCTGAAAATTGTCCTCTGACTTCTACATTTGCCCTGTGGCTTGAATGCACGTGCACAAGCACACACACACACATGCATGCACACATGCACATACATGCAAGAAGGTAAATGAATAAAAATGCAGTTAATAGACTATTCCTATAAGTGTATAGGCTTATAGCTGGGAAAGGAGAAGAAGCCTTAATTAAGCAAATGCAATTGTGTTAGAAGTAACACATTTGACCCAGAGTCCTTGGTGAATGGCTTTTTCCTTCCCATTACCCACAATCCCCCCTGGCTGCCTATCCTACCTCAGCCTTTCTGTCCTGTGGTCCTCTCAGAGATTAGCTATGGCAGCCAACCCCTCTTCAACAGTACCACTAGGCCATGGTCTCACATGTGACTTTTTTTTTGTTTCAGCTGGGATGGATGACGTAAGCCAAAGTCAGCTTTCCTGAGCCTGAGTCACAGAACTGTGAAGACTGGCTGTAGGGCACTTCTGTGACAAATTAGTTCTAGTTCTTTTTTTTTTAAACTTTTTAAAAAACATTTATTTATTTATTATGTATACATCATACAGCTTCTGTCTGCATGTATGCACCTGCAGACCAGAAGAGGGCACCAGACCTGATTATAGATGGTTGTAAGCCACCATGTGGTTGCTGGGAATTGAACTCAGAACCTCTGGAAGAGCAGACAGTGCTCTTAACCACTGAGCCATCTCTCCAGCCCTAGTTCTAGTTCTTATGGTCAGCAGTTGATTTGGGACGGGAACAAAAATAAAAGGATTTTTGGACTTCTGGAAAGTTCCAGGGGTGCACTGGCCCATCAAATCCTTTCCTTGTGGAAATTTCCACTAGTGGTGAGGACGGACACACAAAGGGACATTCCTCTGTTGATATAAGGTCACTCCCTGAACCACTGGCAATATTCTTTTAGCTCCGGGCACACTGACTGCGGGAAGAGTGGCAGCTAGCGATTACATCCAGGAACTTAGTATACACTTTCTCTGCTGGCTTGGAGGAGGCGCTGTTCGCGCGAGACCAGTTTAGGACTACCAAATTAGGACGCTATCAGTGAGCAACTATTGACGCTAGGATTCAATCGCACACCTAGTAGATGCTATTTGAGCATCTTTTTTGGTTAAGTCTCTCTTTTTTAAGATTTATTTTTATTGTTTTATGTGTATGAATATTTTGCTTGCATGCATGCGAATGCACTGTGTGTGTGTGTGCCTAGTACTTGCTGAGGTCAACATGTCCTTGGATGCCCTGAGACTGGAGTTACAGTCCGGAGCTGAGGACCGGAGCTGAGAACCGAACCCAGGGCCTTGGCTTGCTAGTCAAGCGCACTACCACTGAGCTAAATCCCTAACCCCCAAACAAGTACTCTTAACTGCGGAGTCACCATCCCGGCCCTTCTTTCGGGTTTTGATAAATGAGGTTAATCAGTGGGAAAAAACCGGTGCATTCAAACTGTTAGCATTTCTTCTAGGCTCCGCCCCACAGTTACCTGGCAACAGTCAGGTGTACCTGACTCACAATAAAAGGGGCTACTCGCCCCTTCCTTTCTTCTCTTGCTCTTCCCTAATACCCTTTTCAATCTCTGCCCCCCTCCCATCTCCATTGGTTCATGGCTGGCCTTGACTTTTCTCTTCTTTTCTCTCCTCTCTCCTCCCATCCCCTCTCCTCCCCTCCCCTCCCCTCTCTCTCATTCATAATCATTTTAAGTCAAAACATGAATTTAATTTGCTCTGTGTGTGTGTGTGTTGTGTGTCTGACACTCATGTATTCTACGATTCTGTATATGCCTAAAGAGAACAGAAGAGGGCGTCAGATCCTCTGGAGCCAGGGTTACAGGGAGTTGTGAGGCACCCATATGGGTGATGGGATCTGTGGATTCTGTGGATGAGCAGGAAGTGATATTCACCAGTAAACTATCTTTCCAACATTCAAATTCCTTCATTTGATAGACTACCAGAAAGCCAACAGCAAAATGAGAAAATTATAGTTACTGGGTCAGCAAGATGGCTCAGTGGGTAAAGGTTATCGCTTCTTCCTTAGATTTCTTACATGGGTGTACAGGTAGTTACTCTCCTGTTTTTATTTAGTACAGAGTCAGCCATTTCTTTTGTAGCAGCAACCTTGGCAACTAAGGAGCTTCTGTGAAGGCAAGGGGACCATCAAAACACCAAGGTAGTAGCCACATTCCTAACTCCCACTACCCACCACTGAAGACAAGAACTAGCTAGCCTGTGATAGCTTCAATATTACAGTGGAACCTTTGTGCAGCTGTGTTAGGGGGAAGTGATGCTGGTGTTACAGAAAGGGCTGCACTGACCCTTGGTCTCTACACCAGCAAGGGTGGTCCTGAAAGAGAAAGTTTCAGATGAGAGGGGGAGTGTGGGGGATGTGGGGGATGTGGAGGGTGGGTAAAGCAGTCAAGACTTCTATTTATTTATTTATTTATTTACCTATGAATTTATTTATTTTTAGTTTTTTGAGATGTGTTTTCTCTGTGCAGCCCTGGGTGTCCTAGAACCCACCCTGTGGAACTGGCTGTCCTCAAACCCAGAGATTGCCGGTATATATGTATATGTACCACATGCAGGTCTGGTGTCTAGGGTGGTCAGAAGGTGGTTTTTGGATTCTGTGGAAGCAGTCCTACAAACTGTTACGAGCTGCAATATGGGTGTTGTGGTCCTCTTAACCACTGAACTATCCTTCCAGCGCCAAAGTCAAGGATTTTAACTACAGCAAGTAAGGGAGTAAACGTATGCTCTTTGGGAAAGGAGCAATCGGAGCTAGTAGGAATGGCTGTATCGGGGCAGAAGTGAGTTTAGATTTATCCTTTATCTGTTATCCCCTCCCTTTGTCTCTCTTAAGGTGGACGCTAAAAGAAAGCAGCACGATTTTCTTGAAAGCTCATTTCACTCAGCCTTGGGGCTTAAATACCCTCAAAGTTGAAAAGTTCACTTGGTGAAAGGGTAGCACTCTAGGCATAACCTTTTATCCAGAGAGACCCTGAAGCCAGTTGAAGTTGAGCCAATTAGTAGACCACTGCCACCTATTATTGTTCTTTACATCCTGTTTTGGGGACCCTGAGCTGTGACTCATTTGGAGAGACCACTATTGGTTTTTGTGTCCTGTTTTAGGGGGCCTGGTTGGTCACTCCCTTCTCAGAGCTAACCTCCTGTAGACTCCAAGGAGTAGGCTATAGAAGAGCGGAGAGAAGGGGGCGGGGCTTTCGTGAGGACGCAAGAATACCACGTGTGAAAACAAAGGGGAGTGCAACACCCGAGTGCATGTGCGTAGCTGCAAATTTCGGGGAGAGGTGCGAGCTTGGGCCACAGGGGCCTTTGCTTGCGCAAATTTCTTCTCTGCTTAAAGTCAGCTTTTGGCTCTTAAGGGCCCAACAATATCATTTACCACTCAATTCTCAGCTAAAAAGGACTGATAAATTCACTCAGCTTTCATTTTTTATAGATAAATACACGCACGCTTTAGAGAAGTGAAACTATCTGTTTCATGTAAAAAGCTTAGGGCAGTACTAGAAGACAGATGGCTAGTCCTGGGACTTCCTCTGCCTCTCATCCTGAGGCATTGCCTAAGGCTATCAAACCTCCGGTTCGCTCAGGTACAGAAGTCTGTTCGTTTCTGGTAAACTACATTTCACACAATGCATCGGGCCGACCTTACCTCCCACAGCCCAGCTTGACGCTGTTTTCACCAATAGTAGAGTAGAATTTGAGGAACTGTCGTGGATAGCCAATGAGAGTGGCTGTGGGCGGGCCTCTCCTGTCCATTGTTCTCTGTGCCCCTTGGGCTTGAGCTGAGGTGAATCCAGAGGGGCCGGACCGGGTCGGGCCAGACCGAGGGGTGCTTTTGCGCGCAGAGAGATAGCGGGAACAGGACCTGGTCCCTGGAGAGGCGAGCGGGAGAGGCAGGTCTGGAGCCGCGCGCCCCGAGGGGAACAGCCAGAGAGAGGAGCGAGTAACGGGCCTGGAGCCAGCTGAGGGCAGCTTGGGGGAGGGGCGTCGGTGTCCTCGCCCGGCAGGCTGGACGCTCAGTTCTGCGTCCCGGTTCCTCGTGGCCCACAGGGTTCGGTTCACGCCAGAGCTCCGTGTACGCAACCTAGGAGCGCAGGCTTTACACTGGGAAGGGATGCTCGACTACATCCTGCCGAGCCTCTTCCTTGACCAGTTGGGGAAACTGAGGTTCTGAGGGGGCGTGTCTTAGTCAGGTTTAGCGAATGAGCTGTCTAGGTTCAGTGTTCCCGGGCTGTCCAGGAAGAATTACGACCTTTTTGTGTTTCACGTAGCCATTTGGACAAATTGACATTGGGAGCTTCAGTTTTCTTTCTGTTGTTGCTGTTCTGTTTTTACGTTTGCTATTTTCATGGGGGGAGGACATGTTATCTGATTCTATGGTGTAATGACTTTTAAAAATAAATATTCATTGCTTTCATAATACTTAAATAGTTTTTAATTCCACTGCTCTGAATATTTTGTAGAGCTACTTACTCAGGTCTAGCGCCCCCCCACCCCCAATGATCCTCGTGTATATTCATTTTAAAAGAAATTGGGCATGGCTGTAATCTCAGTACTCAGGAAGCAGGACAGGCAGATCAGGAGTTCGAGGCCAGCTTGGGCTACATAGTGAAATCTTGCTTCAGAAATAAAAATGAACAGAATGTCCGTACTGAACACATAGGAATGTTCTCTTGTTATTGTTCCCAAACAGTACAGTATACCAACTGTTTACATATTATTTACACTTAGGTATACGTTGTCTAGAGGTGATTGGAGGTATTTTATTTAGGGGACTTGAGCATTCACAGATTTGGGAATCTGGGAGATTCCCTGAGGATAGATAGCCTCCATTGAAATGTCACACTGATGGCTTCTAGTGAAGCTGGGAGCATCCATTACTTTTTTTTTTTTAAATATTTATTTATTCATTATATATAAGTACACTGTAACTGTCTTCAGACACACCAGAAGAGGGCATCAAATCCCATTACAGATGGTTGTGAGCCACCATGTGGTTGCTGGGATTTGAACTCAGGACCTCTGGAAGAGCAGTCGGTGCTCTTAACCACTGAGCCATCTCTCCAGCCTGAGCATCCATTACTAATTATTAAGACGGTTCATATGATAAGGATGAGTGTTATCTATTAAGTGATCACTGAGGTTGAATGACCTCTTTGTTAGGTCAAGGTCCTTTGCTCTGAAGGAAGTCTGAACTGACTTAGGGCAGAATATGTTACATTCCTACTACTCTTCCTGTGGTCTTCTGAAAAGAGCAATGCTGTGTGTGGGGTGTGTGTGTGTGTGTGTGTGTGTGTGTGTGTGTGTGTGTGTGTTGTGGTTATTATTATTCTGGGGGTTGCTATAGTCCCTTGTGTTTAAATATCTACTAGGGGTTTCTACCCCACTTCAGATCATTTTAGTTCCCAGATAAAAAGACATAGAAACCTTTAGATTTATAATAAGCTTAAAAGCATTAGAGATGAGCAGATATCAACCCTCTATGCTATTTTGTCTACTTCTCTGTGTTGATCCCCGAGATGTCACTTGCCATGTTCTGCCTGGGCCGCTCCTCCATCAGGACGGCCCTCATGGCCCTCATGAGCCACCTACCCTATGGCCACTTCCTTCCTTTTTTCTCTCTCTTCATGGTTCCTACCTTAGATCCCAAGCCTGAAAACCTTTGTTCCACCCCATCTCTTGTTCCCAGCCATGTCTATTAACCAGTCAGCCATGTCTATTAACCAGTCATGGAAAAGTTAGGAGGTGAGGTCTACAGAGCGTCACTTGGATTTGGTGTACATGAGATCTTCTAGTTTCGGGCAACCAGATTTTGGGGGCCAGTATTTAGCATTTGAATACATAGTAGGATCAGACCAACCCCGTGTGTGTGTGTGTGTGTGTGTGTGTGTGTGTGTGTGTGTGTGTGATATTTCTTCTGTCATAGAGAGTCACTGTTTTTAGGAGTAAGGCAGCAGCAGGCCTCTTGGTTTTGAACATAAGGAGGCTGCTGTGAGATGGCTGTAAGATAGTTTCCTTAGTGATTCTGGTTCTCTGCCTCGTTTCTTTCTCAGCAGTGTTTCTTGTTAAGATTGGAGGAAAGACAGCCTTCTCAGAGAGCCTGGCTGGAGACAGGTGTGAGACTTGAAGCCTCTGTGATCATCCAGGAAGCTGCAATGGCAGCTGAAGTGCCAGCAGTGAGCACTCCCCTCAGCCCTTTGGCTCAGGTGCCTCAAGAAGAAGATGAACAGGCAGAGGTTACCACTATGATCCTGGAGGATGATTCGTGGGTACAGGAAGCAGTGCTGCAGGAGGATGGCCCCGAGTCTGAGCCCTTTCCCCAGAGTACTGGAAAAGGCAGCCCTCAAGAGGAGGGTACAGCTGAGGGACCTCGGGGTGCGCTTGTCCGATTTCGGGAGCTCTGTCGGCGCTGGCTGAGGCCAGAGGTGCACACTAAGGAACAGATGCTGACTGTGCTTCCAAGAGAGATTCAGGCCTGGCTGCAAGAACATCGTCCTGAGAGCAGCGAGGAGGCAGTGGCCCTGGTGGAAGACTTGACCCAGACTTTTCCGCACAATGGTAAGATGCAGAACCACATAGGGTGAGGGTGGGAGCCTTCTGAGGTGCAGTAGTGTCGGGTTTTGTGTGTGTGTGTGTGTGTGTGTGTGTGTGTGTGTGTGTGTGGTGAGTGGTCTTTGAGCAGAGTAGGAGATGGTGTTTGTCTCTCCCTGTCTGTGGCACTCAGCAGGATCCTCGCTCTTTTAATGCCCTCTCTGTGCAGCGGTAACTCCAGAATTTCAGTCTGAGGGACTTGGAGGGCTGTTTCTGGAGCTCCATTTGCTCCACACTAAACACAGCTTTGACTTGTTTATTCCAGGGGTTGGAAAGTTTTCTGAGATCATGGGATATAAAGTTCAATAGTAAATAAAATGCCTGCCTGGCAAGCACAAGAGCTTATCTGGGAGCTATTTTTCTATTTGTGATTTTTTAATTTTTCTTGTTATAGAGAAAAAGTGTTTCTTGTTGTCCTTGTTCTTCCTTGTTGTTGTTGTTGTTCTCCTCCCCCTCCTCCTCCCCCTCCTCCTCCTGCTCCTCCTGCTCCTCCTGCTCCTCCTCCTGCTCCTCCTGCTCCTCCTCCTCCTCCTCCTGCTCCTCCTCCTCCTCCTGCTCCTCCTCCTGCTCCTGCTCCTCCTCCTCCTGCTCCTCTTCCTCCTGCTCCTCCTCCTCCTCCTGCTCCTCCTCCTCCCCCTCCTCCTCCTGCTCCTCCTCCTGCTCCTCCTCCTCCTCCTGCTCCTCCTCCTCCTGCTCCTCCTCCTGCTCTGCTCCTCCTCCTCCTGCTCCTCCTCCTCCTGCTCCTCCTCCTCCTGCTCCTCCTCCTCTTCCTGCTCCTCCTCCTCCTCCTGCTCCTCTTCCTCCTCCTCCTCCTCCTGCTCCTCCTCCTCCTCCTGCTCCTCCTCCTCTTCCTGCTCCTCCTCCTCTTCCTGCTCCTCCTCCTCCTGCTCCTCTTCCTCCTCCTCCTGCTCCTCCTGCTCCTCCTCCTGCTCCTCCTCCTGCTCCTCCTGCTCCTCTTCCTCCTCCTCCTCCTGCTCCTCCTGCTCCTCTTCCTCCTCCTCCTGCTCCTCCTCCTCCTCTGCTCCTCCTCCTGCTCCTCCTGCTCCTCTTCCTCCTCCTCCTCCTGCTCCTCCTGCTCCTCTTCCTCCTCCTCCTGCTCCTCCTCCTCCTCCTGCTCCTCCTCCTGCTCCTCTTCCTCCTCCTCCTCCTGCTCTTCCTCCTCCTGCTCCTCCTCCTGCTCCTCTTCCTCCTCCTCCTGCTCCTCCTCCTCCTGCTCCTCCTCCTCCTCTTCCCCCTCCTCCTCCTGCTCCTCCTGCTCCTCCTCCTCCTGCTCCTCCTCCTGCTCCTCCTCTTCCTCCTGCTCCTCCTCCTCCTGCTCCTCCTCCTCTTCCTGCTCCTCCTCCTCCTGCTCCTCCTCCTGCTCCTCCTCCTCCTGCTCCTGCTCCTCCTCCTCCTCCTCCTCCTATTCCTCCTCCTCCTCCTTTCTTCCTTCTTCTTTCTTCCTTCTTCCTTCCTCCTTCTTCCTTCTTCCTTCTCCCGCTTCTTGATAGGGTCTCATTATGTAGCCCTGACTGGCCTAAACTCACTGTCTAGCCAGGCTGACTTCAAACCCACAAAGATCTGCCTGCCTCTGCCTCAAGAATAAAACATTCTTCCCTTACGAGGAACAGAACATTTCTGTTGGTTTGCAGGTATAAGCACAAAAGCGACCTCTGTAACCCACCCCATGGTCCTTTCAGTTGACTGTAACCATTCAAATAGTCCCAGCAACTAGAATGAAAGCATGCAATTCTTTTCAAAGTGGTCGTTTTAAGAAACCATGATAAACAACTGTCTGGGATTTCTGTGGTGTAATGATATCGTAGATCTTTAAAGAGTAATTGGCCACACCTATTATCCTAGTACTTAGAATTGAGGCAGGGGATTGCAAGCTAAGTCTCTGTATATAGAATAGATTCCATCTGGAGAACTAAAAAGAAAGGTAATTCCAGACAAGCTCTTTATGTGCTTTGTTGGTAATGAGTTCTGGATCCTTGTCTGGTTGGCTGTCCTGTGTGCATTTGGCCTTGGGCTGTAAACTGTGCTCATTTCCCTAGGATAATTTCAGGACCCATAGGATGTGGCAGCTTTGTTCTGATGAAGTACTCTCATCTGGAGTTCAGAAGGGCCTGTAGAGAGGGCAGGCCAAATCAGGGAAGCCTTCGTGGAAGACATGGACCCAGAGTAGGAGGCTGCAGAATGGAGTAGAAATGGGAAGCGAGGAGGAAGCTATGAGTGCTGAGAGGAGCCGTGCGTAGCCAAGGCTCTGAAGTGGGGGAGTGGAGGAAGTAGGTTTCTTCAGATTCAGAGATGGCTTGCTGGTTGGATTGGAAAGTGTCTTCAGGAAGTGGTGGGAGTTTGGGGGCAGGGAGGATAGAGGTTTGAATGAAATGCCATTACCCTCAGCAGGTTCTTGAACTAGGCCCTGTGGGCACGAGAGGAAGCTGAGCTTGGCAACAGGATGTAGGTTTGATTAGGTGGAAGAGAGGCGAGAGGTTGGAGAGCAAGTCAGGAAGCCGCTTGGTCATGGGGTGTGCAGTGATGAGAGTCTGGCAGAGGGTGAGGTTGGTCAGGATGTGTGAGAAAGAACTAGCAGTGTGAATAGCATCTCTGGAGTTCTTTCTCCGGCCCTCAGTCTGCTGGGAGATGTGTGGATTGTTGTCCTTAGAGGAGGAGCGACCCACTTTAAGATCACGCAGCTGGTATGAGGCAAAACCAAGACGACTCCTGTTCTTAAGCATGCCATCGAATGAGCGGTCCTGACAGCTCCTAGTGAGGTGCTGAGGGAGGTCCCAACAGGGAGTAGGGCAGAGTACTCTGTACCATCCAGTCCGGAGGACTGAGCCTAAGCCTGGGACAGGAGAGCATGAGGAGAGGGTAGTTTAGGGCAGAGGGCATGACAGCAGCCAAGGACTGAGAGATATGGAGAAGTCTGTCCTCAGAAGAAAGGTCCGGGCTTAGAGGACTGACTGAAACTAGCTCGGCACTGGGCACCTTATATTGGCACTCACACCAAGAATCTTGTGAGGTGAGTGGCATTGTCAGTCGACAGATAGGAAGCTCGATAGCTTCACACAGCTGTCATTCAGCAGAGCCAGGACTCAGGTCTGTTTGTGTCAGCATGAGTTTATCGGCGCTAAGTTTTACTTGAAGTGAAGTATTTTAACTTCTTCGACTCTGACAGGTAACTTCCTTAGGGGTGTGCTTGAGATCAAACCTAGGAGCTGGATCGTGTGAGACAAGCACTGAATCACTGAGCTACACCTACAGCCCAGTAACTTGACTAATTAATTAGTCTTTGAAATGGAATTTTGCATATTCCCAGCTGGTCTAAAGTTGGTATGTAGTTAAGGATGAACTTGAACTTTAAAAAAAATTTTTTTTTACTTATTTAATTTGATGTGCATGGGTGTTCTGCCTGCATGCATGTCTGTGTACCATGTATATGCCCGGTGCCCTCAAGGGTCAGAAGAGGGCATCAGATCTCCTGTATTTTCGAACCACACTCTCAGCTGACAAGTGGGTGCTGGGAATCGAACCTTGGTCCTCTGGAAGAGCAGCCAATGCACCTAGCTGCTAAGCCCTTTACAGCCGCACCGTGAACGCTGAGGGCCTGCTTCACTGGATAGGGTTGTAGATGTGTGCTGGTGTCCTGTTTTTGTGTTGCTAAGGCATCAAACTCAGGGCATCTCGCCTCTTGGGCAAGCACCTACCAACCTAACTACACCTTTACTCGGTTTCTGTTTTGAGACAAGTTCTCACATTGTAGCCTAAATTGGCCTCGGTCTTATGGTAATCCTCCTGTTTCAACCTCCTGAATTCTTGGCCTACTGGATATGCTACCACATTCGACTTAATATTATACTTTGTACAAAGAAGAAAGAAAAAAGAAACTCTCTCGCACTGTTTCAGACTTCCCTTGCCTTCTGATGGCTATGGCAAGTTTATAAGGAACTTGAGGATTTCCACATTATCTCAGAGGCTTGGGCTGAGGTCTCACCCAGCTTTGCAGGGCCTTCCTTTCTCACTGGTCATCTGAGATGGGGGATTCTCCCCAGAGGAATCAGGTGGTGACCCCTGACTTCTGACTCTAAGATTATCTCTGCTGGCCTCCATTTGATAACACATCTTGCCCTTCTCCCTCATAGCTGCTCACAGGAATTCACATTTCCCTTCATTCCTTCACTGACTACCTGACACCAGCCGACCTCTATTCTGTTTGGTGTGTCTACCCAGGAAAGGGTATTTCAAAGCCTGGTTAGTCATTGTGTAATACTTGACTGAGAGGCACCTCTGCATGTATGCACTTAGTGTCCTGTGACTCCAATTAAAGCTATACCTCTAGTATAGTTTACATGTAAAGTTTATTTCTATTTGTTCATGAGTCCTGCGGGTGTTTTAATTCCATTTCAAGACTTAAATCAGACTTTGGGATTTCCTGACTAATCCCAGAGCAGTCTGCTGCAGTTCCATGGGCTTCTCCCCTCTGTCTGGATGGGACAGTTGCAGTCTCTTTCTCTCTCATTGTTTGCTGGCTTTTGTTTTGAGATGAGGCCTCCCTCTATATTGTATCTAGCCTAGGCTGCTCTAGAGCTCATTATGAAGCCTAGGCTGACCTTGAACTCATCATCTTCCTGCCTTAGTCTTTTGACTTCTTAATCAATCTTGGTTTTTTTAAATTATATAAATACTCTTATTTATTTTAGGAACTTAACAAAAGTCCCAAAGGCCAGGGACCTTATCTATTTCTCCCTGTCCTCTTTCTGGGTTCCCTTTCACAGTGAGAGCTCAGTAAGTATTGTTGAGATAAATAAAGGACACTTTTGTACTTGCAGGTTGAGAGACCTCTGCTGCTTATTCTGTCATGGAGACAGACAGACAGATAGACAGACAGTTCTTTCCAGACTCTTAAATTCCAGAAACAAGGAACTTTATTTCTGTATCCCCCTTTCCCCTCCCCCTAGATAGGGTCTCATAGCCAAAGATGGTCTCAGAGACTCTGAGTTGCTGAGGATGACCGCGAACTTCTGGTCTTCCTGCCTTTGCCTCCCTAGAGCTGAGCATAGGTATGTGCTACAGTGCCCAGATTATACAATGTGGGGACCAACCCTGGACTTGGTCCAAAGTAGGTAAGAACTCTGAACTCTGAGCTCATCTTTCCCTTCCACATCGGCCTTTTAAAACAATGAAATATTTGTTTTTATTTTTAATCATGTATATGTGCTTCTATATGCCCTACACATGAAAACTTGGGTTCCTACAGAGGCCAGAAGAGGAACTCAGATCTCCTAGAACTGGAGTTTTAGGAAGTTGTGGGTTCTAGGAGCTGAAGTTCTCTGGAAGAGCAGTGTATACCTTTAACTGATAAGCTATCTCTCTATGGTCATGTCTGCCTTTTCTTTTTTTTTTGGTTCTTTTTTTCGGAGCTGGGGACCGAACCCAGGGCCTTGCGCTTGCTAGGCAAGCTCTCTACCACTGAGCTAAATCCCCAGCCCCTATGTCTGCCTTTTCTTAAGAATGACAGACTAAGGGGTTGGGGATTTAGCTCAGTGGTAGAGAGCTTGCCTAGCAAGCGCAAGGCCCTGGGTTCGGTCCCCAACTCCGAAAAAAAAAAAAAAAAAAAAAGAATGACAGACTAAGATTTTACTTATTTCTGTGTTTTGTTTTGTTTTGTTTTGTTGAGACAGGGTTTCTCTGTGTATCCGAGGCTGGCCTAGAACTCAGAGATTCACCTGCTTCTGTCAGAGAGCTGGGATTAAAACTGTGCCACCATGATCAGTTAAGCTTTGATTTTAAAGATGTGTTTTCATTTTCAATTATATGTGTGTTCGTGCATGAGTTTGTATAGATGAGTGCAGATGCCCGTAGAGGTCAGAAGAGGGGGTCAGCTGCCCTAGAGTAGTTACAGGTTGTTATGAGCCTTCTGACACCAGAGCTAGGAACCTAACTCAGGTCTATTGCAAGTATGAGCCTTTAACCACTGAGCCATCTTTCCAACCCCTAAGTTTTGATTTTTGTAAAAACAAAGTGGGGTCAGGGTCAAACCTGGCCAAGCACAGCCAGATTACTTCTGAATCTTCAAAGGAAGATTGGGAAATACTCAGGTCAGTGGGCAAGTCCGCCCCTTAGCTCCATCAAAGAATGGTCTTCGCCTGCAGCACTTGCATCCTCAGAAGTCCCCCCCACACTCAGCACACACTCACACTCAGCACACCCAGTTGGTAAGGGATACGTATCCATAAAGATACTTTAAACAGCGGAGTTCTGAGGGCTAGAGAGATTCCCACGTCTCAGATTACAGAGACTCAGGAGATGGTCCCTTCGTGTTGGGTAGCCCTTTCTCCTAGTGACCTGGACCAGCCGGCCACAGGTGTGAGAAGCAACCTTTACTTGAATTGACCAGGTTGGAGTTGGAATTCTGGGTTACGGAGAATTCCCTTTGGTGGGGAGGACAGGGAACCTCTCAGGCGGATGAGCTGAGTCTGATTGATGGAGAGAGAGACTGGGAGGCTGAATGGTCAGACCTCAGAATAAAAGGCGGAGGGGCTGGCTCAGCAGCTAAGAATACGTATTGCCCGTGCAGAGGACCCAGGCTTGGTTTCTAGCACCCAGACAACAGCTTACAACCATCTGTGGCTCCAGTTCCAGGGGGCCGATGCCCTCTTTTAACCTAAGAAACAGGCATGTACGTGGTACACATACGCACCTTCAGGCAAATCCTCATAAAGTAAAATCTCAGGATGACATCACTGCTCCCGGGGGAGACAGTCTCTCAAGTGACTTAGGGTTTGCAAGAGGTTGACCACAGGGTCCTTGTTTGATGGCTGTTTTCACTGCACTACAGACCTTTAAAAGACCACTTATACAAAGCAGTAGTTAACTTTCGTAACTGGTTACGGATTATTATTGATGTAAAGACAGAATGCTTGTAGGTTTGCTCATTTGTCTGTCTGTTTTGCCTCCTTGAATGCTTTGGGGAATGAGATTCAGGTTTTCTAGAAAAATCCGCATTTACAGTTAAGAGCACTGACTGTTCTTCCAGAGGACCTGGGTTCAATTTCCAGCACCCACATGGCAGTTCACAACTATATGTAAATCCAGTTCCAGGGGATCTGACACTTTCACATGGACATACACACACATACAAAACACCAATGCACATGAAATAAAAATAAAATAAATTAAAAAAAATTATTTGTCTTTTGGTTGGAGGGAGTGGTTAAACGCACTTAATTGCTCTTGCTGAAGACCTAAGTTTGGTTCCCAGCACCCACATCAGGTGGCTCACAACCGCTGGTAACTCCAGTTCCAGGGAGTGGGGTATAGCGAGCGGCACACATCTGAAATCTTAGCATTCAGGAGGCGGAGCAGGACCGTTGTAAGTTAGAGACCTGCTTGAACTCCATAGGAAATTGAGGTCCTTTGTGGGAGGAAGCTCAATGGTTGTGCATTTGCTTGGCATACCAAGCCCTGGGGGTAAATCCTAGCGATTTTACATTGTAATAGTTGGCAGTTATTTTTTTCCATGTGTTTCATATCTGAGGTTAAAAGTCATTTATCAAGTTCATGGCCCTAATATTTAAGTTCCAATAGTTCTTGGTATAAATGGGGACAGTTTGCCTCTGAACTGTTCTAATTGCTATTCCAGAGTTCATCCCTATTTCCGTGAGAGGATGAAATAGAGAAGGATTTAGGGAGGAGAGCAGTGAACCCACCCTCTTTTTTTTTTTTTTTTTTTTTAAGATTTATTTATTTATTATCTATGAGTACACTGTAGCTGTCTCCAGATGCACCAGAAGAGGGCATCAGATCCCATTACAGATGGTAGTGAGCTACCATGTGGTTGCTGGGATTTTGAACTCAGGACCTTTGGAAGAGCAGTCAGTGCTCTTAACCACTGAGCCATCCCTCCAGCCCTGAAACCACCCTCTTGCTCTCTCTTTTTTTTGTGTGTGTTTTTGAGAAATGGTTTCTTTGTGTAACGGCCCTGGCTGTCCTAGAACTTGCTTTGTAGAGCAAGCTGGCCTAGAACTCACAGAGATTGAACTGCCTCTGCCTCCTGAGTGCTGGGATTAGAGGCATGTACCACCAGGCTTAGCTTGAGATAACCCTCTGTTGATAGATACACTGGCCTCATGGAGTTCCATTATCCCAGTTCATGTACTGGTAGATATCAAAGGGAAGGAAAGGGGATTATTAATCTCAAAATTGAGAAATTCCTGTTAATGTTCACACATGGTAGCACACACCTCTGTGCTGCTGAGGCTGAGGCAGGAGGATCATGAATTCAAGGTCAGAGTGGGCTACATAGTGACTTCCAGGCAAGGTCTTTAACCCTTAGGACAATGTTTGTCCCCCGGATCAGCAGCATCAGAACTGTTAAAAATGTAAATTCCGCTCCAGAGCCAATGAGTGAGAAACTTTAACAGTGGGATCAGCCCTTGGGGTCTTAACAAGCCCTGTAGGTGATCTTAATTAAGCACTGGTCTCCTAACCACTATGCCAGGTCTCTGGGTTTTAAATTTGGCAGGTATTGAAATTACCTGGAACCTAGAGTGAGCTAAGAGTGCTAGAAACTGAACCCAGTGATCTCCATATGCTAAGCTTGTGCTCCCCTACTGAATGACACCCTGGTCCTCATCAAAGGCTTTGGAGGCTCCATAGGTGGTTCTGGAATGCAGCTATCGGGCAATGCTGCTGTTTTACTCAAAGGGTAGGCTCTGGAGCACTGGCACTAATCTCAGCAGAAAGCTGAGGAGAAATGCACAAAAGTACACGGTTAATTAGATCTCTAGGTGGCTCCTCTGCACCTTGGAGAATGAGAAGCCTATCCTGTATTAGAGAGGAACGGGCTATTACATTCATACCTGTTCTTGTCCTACAGTTGAGCCAAAGAATTACAGCTTCGCTGTCCAGCTGTCTTTAGTATTTTCCAATGTTCAGTGGCAACAGCCAACAGGTTATCTATTTGAGGTTTGCTGTATAGCTAACTGTTCCTCAATGACTGTAAACACCTATGTACAGTTCCCCTCCTCTCCCTCTCCCCCTCCCTCTTCCTCTCCCTCTGTGTGTGTATAGGCACACATTCCGTAGTGCACATGTGAAAAGCTTTCGGGAGTTGTTTCTCTTTCTCCTATGTGGGCAGGTTCTGGGCAGTGAAATCAGGTCATCAGGCTTGGTGAAAAGCCGCTACCTGCTGAGCCATCCTGGTGTCTCCTGCATGGGTGTCTTTGAGTGGTGGAGGGGGCTCCAGTGAAAATGGAGGGGACATGGTGTGGGCATCAAATCAGTATCTGACCACTGTTTTAGACCAGTGGTTGCAACCACAGTGTTGAAACATAGTGTGTTACAGTCAATTGGAAGGACTGAGCCAACTCAAGCTTCTGACTATAAGTAAATTATAGGTCATCCCTTATTACAGGTGATTCAATCTAAGACACACTCCACTCTGCATTCCTAAAACCCGCTGTATAGCACTTCCCATGTACCTTCACAATGATAACCATTACTTTATAAATTATACACAGTAAGAGACAGTAAAGACTACAATAGAAAAATAACAGTATGTTAGACTGCAAAGTTATTTAGCCACGTGTGATGGTGCACGCCTTTATTCAAACACTTGGGAGGCAGAGGCAGGCAGACCTCTATGAGTTCAAGCCCACCCTGGTCTATATAAAGAGTTCCAGGACAGCCAGGGCTATGTAGAGAGACTCAGTCTCAAAATTTAATTAATTAATTAATTAATTAATTAATTATGAGTTCTGGAGTTTTCATGTAATTTTTTTTTGGACGTTGGTTGACTTGGTGACTGAAACTTTGGGAATAGAAACAGGAGATAAGGGGGGACTATTCGAGACCAATTGAAGTTTATGCCCCATCTTTACCATCAGTTTTTTTCACTCATCCTGAAATGCTTTCTGTTGTAGGAGAGAAAGGGCCCACAGCTAGGCTGGAAATGCACAGGTCCTCAGGACAGCCATAGGCCTGCTGTGTACCCGAGCCTTCCAAGTTCTGGGAATTAAAGGCTCTGTAGTCTCACCTTTTAAATGAGACTGAGCTTTAGAAACATTTCTGTGATACCAATTAAAAAAAAAAACTTCGTTCACCCATATGTCAGATTCATTGATGACATATGACATATGTCCAAGCTCTAGACATCACGGTGACTGCTAGGGCCATTGTGTACCTTGTCACTGCCCTTTAGTTGGGGTACTTTCAGATCCCTACCTGATCTGATTTGCTCATGCAGAAGTGAGTGGAGACATAGAACTCCAATCTAAGATTAGAGATCTCAGTGACTGCCACAGAGGAGTCCTGGCAACTAAATAGTCAGTCAGGAGGAAACTAACTTGAATCCTTGTGGGCTTTTGTTGTTTGTTGGAAGTGGAACCCTTTAATTTTGTTGGTTTCTTTTTCTCATCACAATGGGGAACTGAGCAGACATTGTATGTTTTCTTCCTTTCAGATTTTGAGATACAGAGTGAGAATGGGGAGAACTCAAATCAAGACGTGTTTGAGGATGTGAAATCACACGAGACGTTCTTGAAAATCCCTGGAGGGGAGGGTGGTCAGCAGTCGGATGGGGAGAGTGACTTTGAGAGAGACTGTGGCTCAGGAGGCGCCCAGGGAAATGTCCCAGGTGAGGAGCACAGGGACCTGCCATCGGAAGGAAGGGAAGTTGGCCAGCTAATAGGCCTTCAGGGCACCTACCTGGGTGAGAAGCCTTATGAGTGTCCCCAGTGTGGGAAAACTTTCAGCCGGAAGTCCCACCTCATCACCCATGAACGGACGCACACAGGAGAGAAGTACTACAAATGTGAGGAGTGTGGGAAGAGCTTTAGTGACGGCTCGAACTTCAGTAGACACCAAACGACTCACACCGGAGAGAAACCGTACAAATGCCGGGACTGTGGGAAGAGCTTTAGCCGGAGCGCGAACCTTATCACGCACCAGAGGATCCACACAGGCGAGAAGCCTTTCCAGTGTGCCGAGTGTGGCAAGAGCTTCAGCCGGAGCCCCAACCTCATCGCTCATCAGCGCACGCACACAGGTGAAAAACCGTACTCATGCCCTGAGTGTGGGAAGAGCTTTGGCAACCGATCCAGCCTTAATACTCACCAGGGAATTCACACTGGAGAAAAACCCTATGCGTGTAAGGAATGTGGCGAAAGCTTCAGTTACAACTCCAACCTGATCAGACACCAGAGGATCCACACGGGAGAGAAACCATACAAATGTACCGAGTGCGGACAGAAGTTCAGCCAGAGCTCAGCGCTCATTACCCACCGAAGAACACACACGGGGGAGAAGCCGTATCAGTGCAGCGAGTGCGGCAAAAGCTTCAGCCGCAGCTCCAATCTGGCCACTCACCGGCGAACCCACCTGGTGGAGAAGCCCTACAAGTGTGGGGTGTGTGGCAAGAGCTTCAGCCAGAGCTCCAGCCTGATCGCACACCAGGGCATGCACACGGGGGAGAAGCCCTATGAGTGCCTTACGTGCGGAGAGAGCTTCAGCTGGAGCTCCAACCTCATCAAGCACCAGAGGATCCACACCGGGGAGAAGCCATACAAATGCGGCGACTGTGGGAAATGCTTCAGCCAGCGCTCGCAGCTGGTAGTGCACCAGCGGACTCACACGGGGGAGAAGCCCTACCAGTGCCTCATGTGTGGGAAGAGCTTCAGCCGGGGTTCCATTCTGGTAATGCACCAGCGCGCGCACTTGGGAGAGAAGCCTTACAGGTGCCCCGAGTGTGGGAAAGGCTTCAGTTGGAACTCAGTTCTCATCATACACCAGCGGATTCATACGGGAGAGAAGCCCTACAAGTGCCCCGAGTGTGGCAAAGGCTTCAGCAATAGCTCCAACTTTATCACGCACCAGAGGACTCACCTGAAAGAGAAACTTTACTGAAGCGGCTGTAGAGAGAAGGGAAGTGCAGAGCCGAGCTGACTCTGAAGGGAGAATTCCCACAGTGCCCCCACCCCCACCCCAATGTTGTCCCTTTCAAAGAACCAGTTTTCCTAAATACTCTTTGTGAGTTTTTGCCAGAACCATGCCCTGTTTCTTCTCATTTCTAGGACACTGTAATCTTGTTAGAGTCCTGTGCAGCTGGAGAAGGGAGTCTAGGAGTGCAAGGTTGGAAGTCCGGTCTTGTCTATTACATTTCATGATTTGATTCCTCTCCTCCCTTTAAATTCCTCTGTGCTTCTGTTCTCTTGAAATGGGAAATACTTCTCATATGTGATGGCAGTTTGGTCCACAGCCTAGGTTGAGCCCGCAAAGAAATACTGAACATTATTTGTGTGGCCCTGAATGCTTTGCTGTCACGTTGTCCGGCTAAGGTGCCTTTGCCCACAGCTGCTAGCATCCCAGGCTTCTCTCCCCCATTTTAGACTGCACCTTGATGACTTGTGTCAGGTCAGGATGACAGATCTTCTTCAGCTCCGAGTCCTCTGTAGGAAGGCAAAGCCTTTCCTGGTTTCAGAACAGTGTGGGAAGTATGGCCTGGGACTGATGTCTCTTCCGATGGTAAGAGAGACAGTGACTGCCAGGAAGGGTATCAGCTTAGATTTATGTGTCTGTGTGGACAGCACACTTGGACACATAGTTTTATGTTTGGAGCGTGAGGCCTCTGTCCTCCAGCTGTCCCATCAGGGTGAAACAGTCGTGTGTGCTGTGCACCGTGTACACATTTCCAAATCACACACACACACAGAGCTCAGGCTAGCATTGAACTTATGATGTATTTGAGGATGACCTTGAACTCCTGATCCTCCTGCCTTTACCTTCTGAGTGCTGGGATTACCAGTAAGTGCCAACATGCCCGGATTTATGCAGTGGCCATCACACTACTGAGTCACATCCTCAGTCCCTTACATCTTCCAGTGTGTGTGTGTGTGTGTGTGTGTGTGTGTGTGTGTGTGTGTGTGTGTGTTGCGGTGTGTTGCAGGTACTTGTGGAGGCCAGTGGTTGACCTCCAGTGTCATTCCTAAGGCACCAGTCACCTTGGGTTTTGGAGAGTCTCTCTTTGGCCCTGGGACTCTGCTCAGCCTAAGCTCCTGGGGACAGCCCCTGGACCTGCCTTTCCAGTGCTGGCTTACCAGCATGCGCACCTCACGTGGTTCTGTGTAGGTGCTGGGGTTTTACAACATGTGCTTTACCAACTGAGCTATCTCAAACATTTGAAACTTTACGTATGTGGATCTAGCATACTGTCCGTAGGGTTCCTATATGAAGGGCGTTCTTTTTAAGGAAGTGTCAGCGTTGAGGATATTAGAAATCTCATTAGCTAATGAAATGGCTCAGTGATTTCAGCCCCTGCATGACAGCTCACAACCATGTGAAACTTCAATTCTAAGGAATCTGATGGCCTCTTCTGACTTCCACTGGTACTATCTGCACATGGTTCACATACACACATGCAGGCAACACACATACGCACACACACACACACACACACACACACACTCACAAAATAAATCTTTCAAAATCGAAAGGAAAGAAGGGGGCTGGAGAGATGGCTCAGTGGTTAAAAACACTAACTGTTCTTCCTAAAGGTCCTGAATTCAGTTCCCAGCAACCGCATGGTGGCTCACAACCATCTGTAATGGGATCCAATGCCCTCTTCTGGTGAAGACAGCTCCAGTGAGTGTACTTATATATAATAAATAAAAAAAGAAAAAGAAAGGAAGGAAGGAATTCCCTGATGAGGGCTGGTCTTGAATCAGGAGTCTGTCCTGCAGATTCACATGTTAGTTACTACCAACCAGGGCTTTATTCCTAGGACGCCAATGTTTGAAAAGTAAAGAGAGGAATGCTGACTGGAGAAGGGGTTGTTACTCTTAGAAGAAGGAGAAATGTGAGGCCATCACCTGATATTTAGGAGGTTTACACTTGGAAGGGGCATTTTTTTTTTTTAAGATTTATTATGTATACAGTATTCCACCTGCATGTACACATGTAGGCCAGAAGAGGGCACCAGATTTCATTATAGATGGTTGTGAGCCACCATGTGGTTGCTGAGAATTGAACTCATGACCTCTTGAAGAGCAGACAGTGCTCTTAACCTCTGAGCCATCTCTCCAGCCCTGGCTTTTTTTTTTTTTTTAAGAACATTGAATATTGCCAAGTAGAGACCCATTCTTTTCCTGATTCTGCCTTTAAAAAAAAAAAAAAACAAAAGGTTGAGCTATCTAGCTCAGACTAGCCTATTTATGAACCTCCTATCTCAGCCTCTTGCGTGCTGGGGTTACATGACTGGGTTTCCATGACCAGCTCCTGAGTCTTATCCTCTAATGTGTTTTAAAAACTTGAACTTGGCCATCTATAGTGCATGCCTTTAGTCCCAGCACTTGGGAGCCAGAGGCAGGCAGATCTCCGTGAGTTCAGTACCAGCCTGCTCTACAAAGTGAGTTCCAGGACAGCCGGGGTTACACAGTGAGACCCAGGGGAAAAAAATAACTTGACCTCAACTATTAGCAAACCTTTACCTCACTTCCATATCCTATCCACCTCCCACTACAGCTGAAAATAACCTAAGCCTTTGAGGAAGCAAAAATTAATCTTTTCAAAGAACATATTATTGGCTGGGCAGTGGTGGCACACACCCTTAATCCCAGCACTTGGGAAGCAGAGGCTAATGGATCTCTGAGTTTGAGCCCAGCCTGGTCTACATAGGTGAGTTCCAGGACAGCCAGGGCTACATAGAAAAACCATATCTAGAAAAACCAAAGGGGGTGGGGAGGGAAGGAGGGAGGGAGGAACATTTGAGTCCCATCCCACAGTAGAGTTCCCATCCACCCGTAGGAGCAGTGAGTCTGTGGGAAGAGAAGGGGGCCATTCTGCTGGGAGGGCATGGATTGGTTCTCTGAGTGAGGAGTGTGAGGCAGTGAACTTGAAAGATGCAGCAGAAGCAGGTGACCTGAGGTTGGCTTCCCAAGTCCGTGATAGCCGAACTCCTTACCTGGAGGGCGGGGAGGAGGGCTGTAGTCGGCATGTTCCTTAGGAGTGGCGGTCAAGGCGGGGATTCTCTGTGTAACCCTGGACCAGGCTGGCCTTGCACTCAGATTCATCTGCCTCTGCCTCCTGAGTGCTGGAATTAGAGCCGTGTGCCACCACCGCCGGGCTACTTAAAACAGCGCAGCCGGGCCAGCCACACCTCTGGCGAGGTGAGTGATATTTCTGGTCCCTTATGTTATCATAGGGACAGATTTTAGGCCTGGTTGGTGGAAAGGTATAAGGTAGGGTTAAACCCAAAAGTAGTAATCTTTAAAACAGCTAAGTGGGGTCTGGAGAGATGGCTCAGTGGTTAAGAGCACCAACTGCTCTTCCAGAGGTCCTGAGTTCAATTCCCAGCAACCACATGGTGGCTCACAACCATCTGTAAAGAGATCCGATGCCCTCGTCTGGTGTGTCTGAGGACAGCTACAGTGTACATACATATATATAACAAATGAATAAATAAATCTTAAAAAAAAGGGGGGGTTGGGGATTTGGCTCAGTGGTAGAGCGCTTACCTAGAAAGCGCAAGGTCCTGGGTTCGGTCCCCAGCCCCGGGAAAAAAAAAAAAAAAACAGCTAAGTGTCCCCAAACCAGCTCAGATGGCTCATGTGTTACAGAGGAAAACAGAACCACAAGCTCCTGATAACGCTTGGATGGATACAGAAGGGAAATGCTTTGAACTGGATTAGAAATCATCTTTTTGGTTTTCTGTTTGTTTCGCCAGCCCAGCCTTGATAGGAAGAGAAGCAGACGGTGGTGATGCCTCAGAACTCAATGGTGAACCGTGTGCTCACAGCCTTTCCTCAAGGGGAGTGGAGACCAGTGTGAGACCAGCTGCTCTGAAATCAGGCTTCTCTCTTCCTCAGGTCACCCTTGACTGCTGGAGCAGGCCCTTTATAACGAACACTCACGCCTCGGTAGTTCCCAAAGAATTTCACCAGTTGTAGGCAGGTCTTTGAAAGTCTGAGGCCAGCCTGGTCTACACAGTGAGGTCCAGGCCAGCCAGGGCTACAAGGCTGAAAAAGGCTTTTGTGCTGCAAAACAATACAAAGACATAAAGAATATAAATAAAATTGATATCACCAAGTAAGAGACCCATGCTTAGTAAGACAACAAACAAATAGAAAGCAATTTTACATCTGGAGGATAAGGAAATCCACACTAATTTTAAAAAAGGCTTTTGGGGCACGGCACTCTCTCTGCTTCCTGATTGCCCGGTGTGAGCTTCTCTGCTCTACCATGCCCTCCCTGCAATGGTAGTTCAAAACCCCTGAAACCGGGAGCCAAAATAGAGCTCTCCTCCCTTAGCTTCACACAAGGCCATGTTTTTCCTTTTTTGTTTTTGTGCTGCTGGGGACGGAACCCGGGGTGTCACCCGTGCTAGGCAAATGTCCCATCACGGGGCTACTCCTCCAGTCATTTTGCTACATTTTCCCAGGAGTTGATGACATTTAGTGAGGCGGCTTTTTATGTCTCCCAGGTGGAGAGGTCACCAGAACATAGAGAAAAGGGACACGTAAAAGAAATAACTTAGAGAATTCCATACATTGAGTCCTACTAGGTAGGCTGTCACTTTCTTTAGGGTCAAACTTAGCATTGGAGTTTCTGTAGTATTCTCTGCACTGCACCTTAGAAAAAAGAATTTATCTATGTGTATGTGTGTGTACATGTCACATGTATGTGCATGCATGCGTGTGCAGGTAAAAGCCATAGAACACATAGGAGAACTGGAGTTACAGGTGGTTGGGATCGGCCTAACATGGGGCCTGGGAACCAAACCCAGGTCCTCTGGAAGAGCAGTCCACGCTGTTCACTGCTGAGCCATCTCTCCAATCCCTGAACAATTCTATGTCAAATTTTCAAATTCATTCCTTTCCTCAATCCTACTGCAAAAGAAACAGAGAGTTGAGTACCGTTCGGCAGGGGAGAGGATGCTTCCTCTTCCCTTCCTACTCCTGCTTTCTTTAAAAAAAATATTTTCCGTCCATTTGTTTTATGTGCCCGAGTGTTTTGCCTGCGTGTATGTACGCGTGGGCTGCGCATGCCTTAGTGCACAAAGATGCCTGAAGAGAGTGTCAGGCTCCTTGGAGCCAGATTAAGAATGACTGTGAACTACCACGTGGGTGCTGGGAATCGAACCCTGCTCTTTAAGAGCAACAAGTGCTGGCCCTCTCTCCAGCCCTCCCCTAGTTCTTGAGCGGAGGTCCTCATGTGTGCTAGTCGCAGGTCTGCCACTCTCTCTGGAGCAGGGAAGACCCGAGCACTGTGGAGTCCCAGTGGATGAATTAACTTTGCTTAGTTTTAAGATTCATGTATTTATTGTGTATACAATATTCTGCCTGCATGAACGTCTGCAGGCCAGAAGAGGGCACCAGATCTCGTTATAGATCGTTATGAGCTAACACGTGGTTGCTGGGAATTGAACTCATGACCTTTGGGAGAACAGCCAGTGCTCTTAATCTCTAAGACATCACTTCAGCCCTTAATCAATTTATTTTTTTTCTGTGTGTAGCTCCTGCAAGCTCTGTACACCAGACTGGCCTCTGCCTCCCAAGTACTGGAGTTAAAGGTGAGGGCTACTTCACACCTGTCAGGGAGAGTGACTAGCAGGTGGTTAAGAGCCTAGCATGGTCTGGTATCAGTTGTTAAGAACAGCCACGGCCTTTGCCTTAGGGTTTCTATGCTCATTTGATTTCTGTTGACATGATAAAATACCATGACCAAAAGCAGTTTGGGGAAGAACAGGTTTATTATTCTTCCAAGTTACAGTCCTTCTCCAAGGGAAGTCAGGGTAGAAACTCAAGCAGGGCAAGACCCTGGTGGCCAGAACTTAAGCAGACATCATGAAGGGGTGCTGCTTACTGCCTGCCCATGCATGGCTTGCTCAGTCTGTCTGCTCTCTTATGGCTCCAGGTGCCGTCTGCCAGGGGTGGCCCCACCCACGGTGAGCTGGGCACCCCCACATCCATCATCAATCAAGAAAATGTCCTCAGGCCAGTATGGTGGGTGCATTTTCCTCAGTTGAAGTTCTCTCTTTCCAAACGACTGGCTTGAGTAACACTGGCCCAGAAAGAGCTGCACAGTCTCGAATGGGGAGAAGTGCCAGGAGGACCAGGAGGAGGAACATAGAGGGCTGCAGAGACCAAGGGGGTTCTGGGACATTTCAGTGAGCTGTATTCCCAAGAAAAGCCCCACCTACCATCAGAACTGCAGAGGGGACTGTACTGTAGCTGGCTTGCTACAAGTTCTTAGCGCCTGTGCACCCAGGAGCAACCTCATTACTCATTCAAGAGCCTGCAGCCCAACTGCTGCAAAGCCAGGAGAACCAAGCACCTTCTAGGCTGAGACACGCCCAGGGAGTCTTCCCGGGTGCATGCTGACATATTTGATGCCTTAGAGGTGATGGGAAGTCTTCTTTGCCACAGAAGGGGCTCCCAGGGAGCAGCACCAGGGGTGAACAGGGTATGGAAAGAGCGTCAGAGGAGTCATAAGGAGAGCCCAGAGGCTGGCGCCCAACCTTTGGGTACCAGGGATGATCTCAACAGTAAGCTCTCCTCTCCAGGGTGCTGGGAACGGTAAGAGATTCAACTCCAAGGGCAGAATTAGGGGCTGCGAGCTGCTAGTCAGGATTTCCATCTTGTCTTCCTCAGGGGAGAAGATTTGGGGAAATATTTACCTCCACAGCTCAACCAAGCTCTCCACACAACTACAAGTGCAGGGCGACTCACGAAGACCATGGAAGGGGTTTCCACGGCTCCATAGCTAAGGTGTCTTCCTGTCTGCTTCTAACGGACACGGAGCAGAAGGGAAGAGCCTCCCAGGCTCTTGAACCTTGTCTGTTGAAAGCACCATTCTCATGGACTGTGGTCTTTGTCATTTTAGAATTCAAGAAGTTCTTTGAGTTTAAGAATTTAGGGCATGGGCTGGAGAGATGGCTCAGCGGTTAGAGCACCCTACTGCTCTTCCAGAGGTCCTGAGTTCAATTCCCAGAAACCACATGGTGGCTCACAACCATCTGTAAAGAGATCCGATGCCCTCTTCTGGTGTATCTGAAGACAGCTACAGTGTACTTATATATAATAAATGAATAAATCTTAAAAAAAAAAAAGAACTTTCTAAAGAATTTAGGGCTGAGGAGATGACTCAGTGGGTAAAACACCAGCGAGCTGGGTGTACATAGTGGGGGAGAAAAAAGAACACAGAAAGTCTGTCTCAAATAAGACAGATGGTGAGGGCTGCCACTGAGGTTTCCTCTGACCTCCACATGTGCCCTGTGCATGATTGCATGCAGGTGTACACACAGACATTTTTTAAAGAGCTGGAGAGAACTCAGAGGGAGGAGAGCTTGCTTGCAAACATGTGGCCCTGAGTTTGATCCCCAGGCACAGTGTATGCATCTGTAATCCCACTGTCCCTTCAGCTTGGTGGGGGCAAACCGGAGGATCCCAGAAGCTCAAGGGTCAGGTGGTCTGATTATACAGCAGTGAACCAGAAGAGAGCCTTCCTCAAACACAGTGGAAGATGGGGACCAATACTCAGTTTCCTCTGACCTCCACACGCATGCTTTAGCATGTACACATATAACACACACATCTTACAAATCAATGATATGTAAATTGGGTTACAAGATGTCTTCACACTACTTTTTATTTTGAGACAGGACTTCACTCTGTATCCCTGACTGGCCCAGCACTCGGTGTGTAGACCAGAGATCCATGTGCTGGGATTAAAGCTTAGGCCACCAGGCTGGACTCTCAGACTACGTTAGAAAGCTTCATACCTACACACTCCTGGAACTTGGTGCTGGACACATGGGAAGTGCTCAGTGAGTGCTGACAGAAGCGCCTGTCCCCTGAGAAATTAGCTCTGCTCAGTTTCTTCTTTCCAGGCCAGTGCTTTCACTGGACTTGCAGCCTTCCAGACTGCAGAGCACCTGTTTGGAGATCATTTTCAAAGGAATATTCCAGAAATCAAGCTGCAACTTTTGTTTCTTCCAAGGACAGGAAACAAAAATGGCATAGATTATTTTAGAATGCCTTTTAAAGATTTTTTTTTTTGTAGAATTACTTATTTATGCACATGAGTACACTGCCGCTGTCTTCAGACACATCAGAAGAGGACATAGATCTCATTACAGATGGTTGTGACTCACCATGTGGTTGCTGGGAATTGAACTCAGGACCTCTGGAAGACAGTTAGTGCTCTTAGCCACTGAGCTATCTTTCCAGCCCCCTTTTAAAGAATTTTTTAAAAAATTATTTGTGTATGTGTGCACACAGGTGCCTGCAGAGGGCAGAAGAGGACAGTGGGTCTCCCTGGAGTGAGCTACAGACAGGTGTGGGGGCTGGGAACTGAGGTCCAGTCCTCTCCCAGAGCATCAGGAGCTCCTAACCTCTGAACCATCTCTCCAGCCCTGAAATGTTTTACTTTTAATCATCCAAACCTAAGATTCCTTATCTATCAGACAATAATGCCCCTTCTCCCACCTAACGCTGGCCTCAGTGTCCTTGCTGAGTCCCTGCTACTATGACTGCTGTAGGTACCCTGAGTGGTCACTTGTAACATTTGTCCTCTGGGTTGGTTCATCTCCTAGGATTCATTTGCCCAAGTCCAAGGATAGCCTTGGGCAGAGGGAGCGCCATGTGCTTGACCAGCTGGGTTCTGCTCCCTGTGTCAAGTGCACGCATGCGTCTGCATGCTCACTCTTCCTGCTGCCTGGCACAATCCAGTATCACCCCCAACCCCCTGCACGCATCACTGACAGGCCCCAAGCCCACTTCCTCAGGTGTAGTCCCATTACTCCTGGGGTTGGGACTCTGACTTTCCCAGTGATGTCCCCTCTGCCTGAACACAGGATATAACTCAACTGTCACCTTCCCTGAGTGAGCCTACTCTCACCAAGCACATATGTGAACGGACCCATGCTGCAGGGCGTGCGTCCCCTTCCTAAGCGAGGCCCTATGTATCTAGTTCAGTATCTCATCTTAGCACCTAGGCTGGCACAACGAGGCATTCAGGAACGTCTGGAGATGGCTAAGTGAGACAGATGGAGCCTACAGCATCACTGTTTCTGCAGCTGCCTCCTTCTCATTCCTCCAAATCCAGCCCTTCCCCCTTCTCTGGGACAGAGCTGACAGAAAGCATGTGGTAGCCTGCTAGTCTCACTCCCACCAGTGAGCATGCCTAGCCCGGCCCCCTTTTTCTAGAGGGAAGAAAACACTGAATTCTAGCTAGCTTCTGTCAGTGCTTTCCTGACTCCCAGCACTTTGACCAGGCTAGGCTAGGACATAAGATACATAAGATACGGAACTAACACTCCTCACAAAAAAAAAAAAAAAAAAAAAAAAAAAAAAAAAAGAAAGAAAGAAAAAAAAGAAAAGAGAAGAAAAGAAACACTGCACCTCAGAGAACAAGACATTCCCTTTATTCTCTGGCTCCCACTGAGCAAGCGACAGTGTTAGTCCTAACTCTACTATCCTGACTTGAGGGATGGCCCCTTACAACTGTCTCACAGCCCTGGCCTTCTCATTCAGCTAATGGTCTCCCCCTTCACAGCCCCACCACTGCTGCCCTGGGGCATGGTTGCCTTTCCTCAGCTCATCTGAAGGGAAGTTTGCCTTGCCTCTGTGAACCTTTGAACTTGTCCTCTGTCATTCTGTCTCTCTTTGTGGAACCCGGCTCTGGCCAGACAAGAAACCTGCAGCTCTTACCTGGAGGCCTCTGGCCTTGAGACTTCCTGCAGCTGTGCACCCATCTCTCCTTCCTTCACTTCCTCCGCAGCACTAAACCAGCTCAGTCGCCTGGCGTGGGTTTGCTTTTCCTGGTCGGACCCTGGCTGATACGTTTCAACAGAGCACCTTCTCCCTCCACAACCAACTTCTGAATTACTCACGAAGCTTCCACATGCTGAAGCCCTGGAGCTCAGCCAGCGGCTGTTGGTAACCGGGATCTCAGGGGAACAAGAGCTCTGCTTTGTAACATTTGCCAGTTCCTGAGATGTAAATACTCCCACCAAGGCCGATTTCAAGCTGTCAATGTGTCACCACTGAGCATGGGTGGTGGGAGAGCCAGGGGATGAGCTTTAGGAGGGGTGGGGATGACTGAGAAACTTCCGAAACTCTGAGCGAGATCCTGTCGTGAAACGGCAATTCTCACAGCTCTCCAAAACCAACCTTTATCAACCTCACTGCTAAATTATCAAGTAATTCTTTCCCCTGTTGGTCTCAGTGTCACACACTGGGATCCTACCTACTCAGGAAGCTGAGGGAGGAGGGGCATAGCGCCTGAGAAAGGGAAGAGAATCTATCTGTGTCTACATCTTTGGGGAATGGCTTCAGGAGGCTTGCACGCTCAAGGTCAATCTGATTCTATATCTCAAAAATAATAAAATACAAATAAATAAATCTTACTTTAAAAAGTTATTAGGCGGGCTGGAGAGATGGCTCAGAGGTTAAGAGCACTGTCTGCTCTTCCAGAAGTCCTGAGTTCAATTCCCAGCAACCACATGGTGGCTCACAGCCATCTATAATCAGGTCTGGTGCCCTCTTTTGGCCTGCAAGCATACATGCAGGCAGAAAGCTGTATGATATATACATAATAAATAAATAAATAAATGTTTAAAAAAAGTTAAAAAAAAAGCTGTTAGGCTTTTCTTTAAAGATTTATTTATTATATATAAGTACACTGAAGCTGTCTTCAGATACACCAGAAGAGGGCATCAGATCTCATTACAGATGGTTGTGAGCCACCATGTGGTTGCTGGGGATTGAACTCAGGACCTCTGGAAGAGCAGCCAGTGCTCTTAACCACTGAGCCATCTCTCCAGCCCTGTTAGGTTTTTCTTATCCACAAATGTTTTTTAAGTGCTGTGGTAGGAAGACTGTACCCCTTGCAAATTCATCCATTGAAGTCCCAACCACCAGAAAGACTAAGTTAAATAAGGTCATAAGGATGGGACCTGTATCCAACAGTGAGGAAGACAGAGCTCACTCCTGTCACACAGAGCAGTCACGTGTGCACGAGGAAAGCAAGGTGCATCCTTTAGCCAAGCAAACAGGCCTCAGAACAAATCCAACTTCCTAGCGCGCGCACACGCACACACACACACACACACACACACACACACACACACACTCACGAGGAAACACTAAAAGAAACCAGTTGGGACATAACTCAGTATAGTAGGCCCTGGGTTCAATCCCATGGACAAACGCTAAGTAAATTGTTATTTGCTTCTTACTGGTATTCTTTTCAATGTTTATTGGCCCTGAGGCATTGATTCCTTCTGTGAAAAAGTTCACACCCATATTCACACTCTAGCTCTCCTGATTCTCACCATGATGCTGTGAAGACAGGAACACAGTCTGCTGATAGACTTGGACAGGCAAGGCTCCTAGAGACAATGGTCGCTTCCAGACATTTATGCCATTATTCTCAGGTAATTTTCTTGTGACGCTCCCCACAGTACTAGGTGGTAGTTACTACACCTTCATTTTACAGATAAGAACAACGGAAGGCCAGGCTAACTTGCCTGAAGCCAATGGCTGTGGTAGACCTGTGGTCACTCAGAGTCCTCATCAGCCTCTCAGGCAGCTCCTCTTGTCAGATGAGAGAAGCTGCTGCTGTCAGGAGGCCTGGAGGTCAACCCAGTCCCACACATGCAGAGCAGCATCGCTTGCTGCTGACAGCAAAGTTCTGGGTTTGCTTGGGTGCCAGGTATGGGTGGTGACCAGAGGAGCAGACTCGACCTCATTCCCATCCAGGAAGATGTGGCCTTTGTGGATGAAAAGAGGCTCCACCTGGGTTTTCTTTCCATCCCATGATGTGACATCATAGATTTGCACCGTCCCATCAAAGCCTGGAGAAGACCGAGGAAAGAAAGCTGCAACCCTACTCTTTCTCGGAGGACTTACCGTCACACTGACACTCAGAGGTTACCCACAGAGAAAGCTGCACTGCACCCGTGTGGGGATGTCTCCATGAGAGCTGTGGATACTCATCAGTGTGTAGAACGTCCAGCTTTGCTACACAGGTTCTGGGGATCAAGCTTAGGTCCCCGCTTGCACGGCAAGCTTCACCGAGCTACACCTCAACTTCTGTCTGTGACATCTTTATCCCCATGACAGCATCTCCACAGGAAACGGAGGCAGCAGAAGCTTTCAAGTTGCTCCAGATCCCAATCCCTCCACCCCTGCTCCTGGAGGAAGCCTTGTCTCTCTTCAGTGTTGCTCTCTTGTCCACCTGTCCCTAACCCACCCTGTTCTCCCTGGCACTGTTTCTCCTGTCCTCTGGATCCTGGAAGTTCCCCTTTGTGTTTGCAACTGACCTTTCTCACTGGCTCCTGGATGTCCCCACTGAACACACCCTCACCACGAGAATCCCCAGGTTCCAGGAACCTCTTGTCATAGTTAAAGCTAAAAAACCAAGCAACAAACAGCTCACTGAGATGCTGTGGGTGCGGCCTCTGGCTGTTCCAGACCTTACTGTCTACAAGTCTCTCAACACACCTGGACCTCTGCGAGGCTTGTAAGAGCCACTGCTGGTTGCTGTAAGTTCAGTGGTCAGCATGGGTGGGGCCTGCCTTGAGGACTCCAAAGCTCACAGTTGGCATTCTGACAGGCAACCTAAAACTTCTGGAGCCAGGTTAACTACGGGGCTACAGGTTCCTTCCCGAGCACCTACCTACCGTCTCTGGGAGAGAGCAGTGGAGTAAGTTTCTCAACCGTACCTGAAATAGCCAAGCAGTTGTCCAGGCCTGGAGCCCAGGTCACCCGCAGCAGCTCTGGGTCAGGGCTGGACTTGAACACTGGGCACTGGGCTGAGCTCACAGGATCACGGAGATTCCGGGGGTCAAGGAGACAGAGCTGCCCATCTGAGCCAAGGCTGGCAATGCAGGGCCCAGGGCCTTGGCCCTTGCTCCTAACTTCTGCACACCATCTCTCTCCACTAGAGCCAGCGCGGGGGCTGACAGTCTCCAATGGCGCCCACTTCTGGCGGGTGTCCACAAGCCCCAGGCGACCTGAGGTGCCACAGAAAGCAAAGGTATCTGCATCTAGGACTTGAAGGCTGCTCAGGGACTCACTGTCGGTTGTATCTACAAGACAGAGGGCAAAAAAGAAAAGGTGCTGGTGTCAGGTGGGCCTGGCAGGCGGCAGGGCCAGAGGACCGTGCCAGGCCTCCTGTTCATATCCTTCCCTCATCTTGCCAGGCTACTCTGCTGGTGGCTGCGGGGCCTGAAGGCCAGGGCTGGCATCGTGTGCTCCAGGTTTCCCCCGTGCCTGGCACAGAAATCTTGAGCGGGGTCTCATAGTGGCCGAGCCTGGCTAGGGGACAGAGCTGGCTGAGGAGCCAGCAAGGGCACAGTGTACCTGAGCTGTATGTGATCTTCCGGGATTCTACATCCACAGTCCTCAGGCTGCTGAGCCGCGCCCCATGGAGGATCCCAGGCGCCGCAGAGCAGAAGATAGAGACCCGAGGCCAGAGACTCTCCTCTTTGTCCTGCACATCAATGGTACTGACAGCTTCAATGACATCTGCAGCAAAGGGGAAGAGGTCAGAAGGCAGAATGTCAGTGAGGGTGGCTGGTCAGAAACCTTCCCTGACATTTAGAAGGTCAGGAGAGAGGGAGCTAAGGGCTGGCGAGCCAGTGCTGACACAAAGGCACTCTGGGTTTTGTTCACATATCTGAAGCTGCCAGATCCCTCTCCTGTCCTCATAAACTATCTTAGGAACTGCTTTGCAGATGGGAGACAATGCGTCACTGCAGCCATCTTGAAATCACAGGTCCTGACATATCTGATGAAGAATAGAGAGGAAAAGGAAGGGAAAAGACACACTGCTGATGTCAGTCACATCTACAGTGAAATGTGACAAGCACTGAGTTCACGAACCAGTTCTGGTTCTTCCAAAATATGCTCCGTGACCTCACGGCTTCATGGCTGCCAGACCTGGCAGCTCCCAGCTGCGCTGCAGACGTCACAGATGTCACAGATAAAAATGGGAAACCAGGAAGGGCCACCTCTCAAACAAAATGCAACAAAGATGCATTTTCAAGTAAAGTTTTAGTTTAGTTTTCATCTTTAAATACCACTCACTTTGATTATTACCGTATGTGTGTGTGGTGTACCATGAAGCCTGAGAGAAGGTCAGAGAACAACTTGCAGGAAGTCAGTTCTTTGTGTCCACTGTGGGTTCTGGGATTGAATTTAGATCGCCAGATGGTCAGGCTTGGCACAAGCGCCTTTGCGTGCTGAGCCATCTTGCTGGACTTTTCCTTTTCTTTTCCTTCCTTCCTTCCTTCCTTCCTTCCTTCCTTTTTTTTTGGTTCTTTTTTTCGGAGCTGGGGACTGAACCCAGGGCCTTGCGCTTCCTAGGCAAGCGCTCTACCACTGAGCTAAATCCCCAACCCCCCTTCCTTTTTTTGAGACAGGGTCCTGATGTGTAGCCCAGACTGGCCTCAAACCCTTCATCCTCCTGTCTCTGTCTCCAAGTACTGGAACGAAATGCATTAGTTTTTGTGTGGTTCTCATTTCTGTGGTTCACTGTGTCTCAGGCTCAGGAGGCGAGGTGAGCTAACTGTTCCTAGTCTCCATGCTCTGTATCATTTGTTTTTTTTCTTTTTCTTTTGAGCTTTTGGAGATAAGTCTCACTATGTAGACCAGGCTGGCCTCAAACTCACAGAGGTCCACCTGCCTCTGTCTCCCAAGTGCTGACTCATTTGATACCTCCCTTGCTGTCTCTTGAACAATTTGGAACAAGTATCTGCTGCACAAACTACTGAAAAGGGAGATCTCTTTTTCTGCTTTGTATTTTTGTCCCCAAAACAACTCACTACTCCATGTCCGCACGTGTGGAGACGAAGCTCTGTGTGCCTTTTTAGTTCTAAAAGACAGGCCTTGGTGAGACAGTGGGTGGCTGGTGTGAGAGGTGCTAAAAGGCTGAACGGGAGTGTGTTCCCTCCAGACAGTTCACACCAGATGCAGGGACTGCTGGGCTCCCATAGTGCCCTCGGGGCATCCCATCCTGCCTTTCAACGCCAGCTGAGAAGCACGAGCAGCAGACACAACAGCTGAGCCTGGGGCCATTAGCTGGTCTCTAGGGAGCACGGGAAGGCTGCTCTCCTGGGCCATACTTCCCTGACTCTCTCACACTGATCCCAAGGAGCCTAGAGCTCCAGGACCTGCTGCTCTGAGCTGGGAGAGACTTTTCAGCTGCTGCAAGGAAGGAAACCTATTTCAAAGATTGAGCATTAGCAGGGCCAGAACTACGGTTCAATGGCAGAGCACTGGCCTGACTTAGCTGAGGCTTGGATGACCTCTCCACCCAGTACCACAATAACTGCGCACACACACAAAGCAAGTCCAGCCTCTCTCTCCACTCAGTACAGAGTATATCCTCTAGAAAATCCCCACCTAGTATACCAAACCCCCACGTTAGGATGCTCTAAGAGCCAGGAGAGGGGGTACACAATGGGAGACGGAGACCAACCTGGCTACACAGTAACTTCCAGGACAGCCCTGATTATATAGACAGACCCTGCCTCAACAAAACAAAACAAAACAAAACAAAACAAAACAAAACAGCAAGACACCACCACCATACACCAAAGAGAAGAAAACCACCAAACTGGGACACATTATCAGCAAATATATCTAATAAAGAACGTGTACCCAGCACATATAATGTTTATAACACAAATAAGTGAGGGGCTTCACAACCACACGAAGCATGATCAGTGGGAAATGCAAACACAATACCACACCCGTCAGCGTAGCCTCACAAAAAAGCCAGGGTTAGGGACAAGGTTTAACCCCTAGGCACTCAGATCTGACGGCGACAGATGTCAGCAAGCACACGGAAAACGGTGACTTTGCACACTGCTAGTGGGACATAAATGAAACCATTTTGTAAAAGTGTGTGTGTGTGTGTGTGTGTGTGTGTGTGTGTGTGCGCGCGCATGTGTGTGTGCATGGCTAAGGGGGTCCCAGGGCAGAGAGGGCAGAGGACTGTGAGCTACCCAACAAGCAAATGTGCTGGGAACCAAAGCCCCGTCCTCTGTAACGGCAGGAAGTGCTCTTTACCACTGAGCCACCTCTCTAGTCTACTTTTAATTTCTCAGAAACAAAACAAAATCTTATAAATTTACCACATAATTCAGTAATATATGTCCACATAAAGATTTATACAGGCTGGAGAGATGGCTCAGTGGTTAAGAGCACTGACTGCTCTTCCAGAGGTCCTGAGTTCAATTCCCAGGAACCACACGGTGGCTCACAATCATCTGTAATGAGATCTGATGCCCTCTTCTGGTGTGTCTGAAGGCAGTGTACTCATATATAATAAATTAAAATAAATAAATAAATAAAAGATTTGTACATTGGGGCTGGAAGGGACAGAAAACAAGGTGCCACACTAAGGGCACAGCATCAGCAGTGAAAGGGAACAAATGACTGCTGTGTGCTTTATCACGGACAGTCTTAAAAAGCTTCTGCCAAGGGACAGAGGCTGGGTACAAGAGAGGGTCAGCTGGTAAGATGGTCTTCAGAACAGGCAAATCCATGACAGAGGAGATAAGATTAATAACCGGGGCACGGTGTGACAGCGAGATTAATAGTAAACCGCCTGACAGATCTTTATGGGAACAATAAAAATGTTCTAAGATTGATTTCTAGGGATGGCTGCAAAACTTGGCAAATTATCTTTAAAAATCACTGACCTGTGCACTCAAAATGGACGACTCATTTGGTAGGTGAAGCATACCCCATCACCCCATTAAAACAGCAGCAACAGGCCGGGGGTGTGTGGGGGTGGGTGGTGGGGGTGGTGACTGCCTTTAACCCCAGCTTTTAATAGGGAGGCAGAGGCAGGCAGGTCTCTGAGGCCAGCCTGGTCTACTCTAGCGAGTTCCAGGACACCCAGGGCCACACAGAGAAACCCTGCCTTGAAAATCAAAACAAAACAAAACAAAAAATCAACAACAAAAACCTTCCCCATGTATAGGTAAGTGAACAACCACACAGACAAGTCCTGAGAGAGCAGTGGTCAGGGATGAGCCTCACAGCAGCCTGTGCAGCAAGGAAGCCTGGGAGAAGTGAGAGCTGCTGGCTCCGTGGAGGCTCTGTGGAGGCAGGGGTCCTCCAGTGGGATGAACGGCTGCATCAGGCAAGAGGGCCTGCAGTCCCACTGCTAGTCCCCACAGGGGGACTTCCTAACTCTGACAAGGGACAGCCAACACTTCCTGCTCTTTCTCTGTGCCCCTTGGGCAGTGGTGTGATCTCTGGGTAAGACAGTGAGCGTCTTGCGCACTTGCGACTTCCCTTCCCCAGAACTAGCACTCTGTAAGAGGAGGGACCTCCTCCATGTCGCCTGCTCCATGCTGAGTGCTCCTGAGTGGCTCAGGCTCAGCCCTTCCTCTGCCCACACCCAGCAGAGAGGCCCTGGCTCTCTAGGTGCTCTACCAGCAGCTGGGGAGGTAAACTGGACTCCTGGAGGAAGTTCAAAGAAGTCCCATTAGGCCTGTCTGCTACACTGTGCATGCTAACTCATCTTTGTTGCACGTAGTAGACAGAAACTGTGATGTCCCCTGTCCCCTCCCTTAAGTGCTTTTTCATTGGCTCAGCTAAGAGACAGGAGTGTGTGAGCCATTTTCCTAAAACCTCACCTTCTGACAAGCGAGCTTCACTTACCGTTGTCTTCTCTAATTTGCCACACTTGTATGTAACACCCTGGAAGCCCACTGGTCACCAGCAACCTGTTCCAAAGGGATGGAAAATTGTAAATCCACACTGGAAATTTGCCCTCACCCCAACAGCCTTTCCTGTCCAGCCCACTCAGGAGCCCCGGGACCAGCCGTCTTCATTCAACAGATGAGCAGGCTCCTGCTTTAGGGACAGGATCACAGCTCAGAGAGAGCCACAGACTGAGCCCAGGCTGCCACAGGTCACGATGGTCCCCTAGAAAGGACACACGTAGGAAGCCTGAACACAGAACCACGACTAAAAGCTGAAGTACAGGGGTCTGTCAGCTCTCGGACAAGCTTCAGAGTACTTTTCCACTCTGTATCTGGTCCCCGGAGCATCCCCATAGACTTGGAGGCTCCACTAATCGAAATGGCTGCTGAGCTAACGATTTCCTCAGATGCTACATCTGTGTGTGACAGCACCACCATGTATACCCACCCATGTCTGTACACTGAGAGGAGGGCATGCGGATAAAAAGACAGACCCTGCAGAGTATCTCCTGTCATCACCAGAGAACCGAAAGTCTGGGACACAGACTGGTCATACCTGGTATCTGGCACGTGCTTTAGGTCAAAGACAGCTCTGTCTGAGAATCCTCCGTGGCGTACTTTGAAGTCCCTCTCTGGGTATAAGCCCTAAAATGAAAGGGCAGAGCAGTCAGACAGCACCAACTCTCCTGTCCTTTTTGGCTTTTCTAGGCAGAGTCTCTGTGTAGCCCTGGTTGTCCTGGAACCCACGCTGTAGACCAGGCTGGCCTTGAACTCAGAGATCCACCTGCCTCTGCCTCCCCAGTGCAGGGATTAAAGGTGCGCACCACCGCCCGGCTTCTTCTGTGGACTTGAAAGGCAGACCCAGGTACTTGTCAGACATAGTGGGTATAACAGGCACTCCAGAAATCCACAGTAAACCGACACATAAATCAGCTTCTCTATATTTAAGTTACCTGGTTTTCCTTTACAGAGAGTCTTAGAGGCAGAATCAAATGAAGAATCTCATTTTTTTTCAAACTTTCATAACCAGCAACAAAGACTCCTGAGGAAACAAAACAGTAACTATGACAAAGTGTTAGAAATACCGTGGATCATGGGTGGATTCATAAATTCCCCCAAAGGATAAATACCTTCCCCATTCTCTGAGCAGCCTTGTGTCAGGGCACGGAAGTTGAATGGGTCTCTCTAAAGGTTCGGCCCGAGGCAGAAACCCACCTCTTTTAGTGGCAGGCGAGGTATATTACCTTTTTCACCAACCCATTCAAGAACTCGAGTGGCTCCTGAGAGGTCAAATGCATGGAAGTCTTGGTACCTGCAGGACAGGGAAAGAAAAATCACAGCTAACCAAGAGATTGCTGAAGGATTGGTGGAACGAGGCTCTGGAGTTAGGTAGACATGGGGCTGAATCTTTTTTTCCTGCATTTTAGAGGCCAGGATGACCATAAGGAACCGAGACTTGGTTCCTCACCTGTGGAACTCCCACAAAGTTGATTTCCCCAAGTTGAGATGATCAGTAAGAGAATCTGTGTTCAAGTTAATCTAGAGGCCGGCATAAGGTAACGGGTCATGTGTGTTTTACCCGCTCTCACAAGCACGGATCTGGCCACATTACTTGCTTACAAAGGACCGAGGGTCCCAGAGCTAGAACCGGAGATCAGGACCTCCATCCGTCCGTGCCTGGGCACTGCCCGCGAGCCCGCGACGGCCCGCGCCCTCCCCCATTGCCCATCAGACCCGCCCACGACCCGATTTACAAGCGCAAAGACTCCACGAGCCAGTCCTCTGCGAGCTCCATAGCAACTGTGGCTTCCGTCGCTTCACTTCCGCCAGCCAGACTTCCTGGATAGGCGCGCGTTCTCGCGAAGAGAGGGCGTGGTCTTCCGCCTTGCTGGTTCGTGAGCGCTCAGAGCTGCGCGAAGCCTTGATGTTTCTTCGGCTCTGTGTGCAGAGTCCGGATGAAAACGAGGCAAAAAACCCCCCAGATTCATCGATGTCAGCTACAAGCAGGATTGGAGACATCAAATATATCTCTGTATATTTAGGGTCAAGTTGTGCAAAGAGCTGTCAATGTCCCAAAGCCAGGTACAATACAGACTTAACTGGAACTTCAGGTGAACAGTTAATTTAAAAGTTTGCGTGAATATGTCCGTGCAGGATACTTTAGGATTTTCTTTTTAAATGAAAGGAATCTTGTTGGGCTGGGGATGTAGTTCAGCTGCTAGAGTGCTTGCCTAGCGTGCACGGAGTTAGCTCTCCAGTACCACAGTCAAACAAACAAACAAAAAACCCAGTATGGTGGCACAGGACTGTAATTCCAGGGCTCAGGGGATAGAGGCAGGATCAGAAGCTTTAGGTCATCATCTGCTACATAGGGAATTTAAATTCAGTCTACGTTAAACAAGACTCTATCAATAAAGTATCTGACATTCCAATTTAATTTTTATTTGATAACTTTGGCAATATGTATGGAGGACTCTGCATCCAGAGAATAAGAACACAGCAGGGCTGGAGTCCAGCATGATTATCTCTGGTATGCACCAGGTACCTCAATAAAGTTTTCCATGGGGCCAGTGTAGCGTAGTGTAGGTAGCCTCCCGTTGCAGGGGAAGACTTTGTAGCAGAACTCATGGGTGGCAATGGTCAGTGCAGCCAACACAATACCTGGTTGCTGAGAGTTGGCAACCACTCATTGTCTGGCTGGTGCCAGGGTGAGAGGTGATGGGGCTTTCCCAAGACCACCTCTCTGAACATTCCACCCTCCAGAGAGCCCTTCCCTTTTTCCTCAAATGTGGGTGGAAGGAGAGGCCCAGACAGTCTTCGTAAAGAGCAGTATTTTTATTCACAACTTCACCAGGGAAGCAAGAAATACAGCAGGAAAGACTGTGTCTGTATCGTTAACATTCCTGGTGACCCAACCAGAAATCACAGTAACAGAGTAACACATTTGAGCTTAGGTTTCACATCCAGAGGAGGCCACTGCTAGGGTTCCATTCCTCAGTTTCCCTGGATGGACGCATGCTACGCCCAGTGCCGTGTTTGTTCCGTTATTGGCGTCACTTCTGCAGCAGCCTCCTGTACTGAAGGCAAAAGAGAAAACTCGATCCTGGAGTCCACGAATGAGGGATATGCTGAGTGTACACAGGGGGGCAGTAGTGACAGGCTCTCAGCTGAGCCTCTGAGTGAGAACCCTTCTCCCTGAAAGACCTGAGGAGTCAGGGGTAATGGTTTTCCCAGAATCTAGCCCTAACTTTCACAGGGTAGTCATGACAACCAAAGGGCACTACAGAAATCAAGCCCAAGGCATTAGACAAGTGTCAGTGACATGCCGTACCCCCCAAGCTCTGCTCCAGATCTCACTGAATTCTCCCTGTCCCTGGCCATGGCAGCTTTGCACCCTCTGAGATTCTCTGATTGGTCCCTAGAGGTGATGCTCCCCCCCGCCCCCATTCAGCCAGCCCAAATTTCTCACTATTGCATCCGAGGTTCCAGGGATGTTCGCTGGGACTGGAGGTAGACCTGCTTCTAAGGAATGTCTCTTCTTTGAGAATGTGCACACTGTGCTAAGTGTAGTGGGGGACAGGAAGGGTGTCACCAGCAAAGCCCTGCTAGAGGCTTGCAGACATGTGGTAGGAGCTCCTGCTTACCAAGAGCTTTCTGTGTGACTGGCACTGGACTGCATATGTGACACTAATGATCTTATCTACTGGGAGGTGGGCCTGTTGTTTCTATTTGATGAATAACATATTTCTAAGGTCACTTAGCTACTTAGCTAGGTATGGCCTCCACATGCATTCTGCCCCATCACACTACCTTCTGTACAGAGCTACAAATACCAAGACAGTAGTGTGCAGTGGGGACAACACCAGGAGCCAAGAATGGAGAGGCTGCCACCCAACCAGGCAGAACCCCACGGCCTTGAGCACCACGGGTCAATGCTTTACAACCAACAGTAATGTCTGAAGGCCTTGGTTTTTGTTTTCCCCAAACTCCCTATCTCAAACCATCCTCCTGCCTCAACCTCTGAGGCATTTGGGACTGCAGGCAAGTGCATTGCTCTTGGTCTGGAGGGAATTTTGGTTATCACAACTTGGTGAGGAAGGAATGTGCCACTGGCATCTGGTAGGTAGAGACCGGGGATGTGCTAAGCCTCCTTAGTGCTCAAGACAGCCCTGCAGAGCCTTTCTGTCAGGAGCACTGGCATTGGGAAATGGATGGGGAGGTTGATGAGCAGGCTGCGTCTGAGTTGTCACGACTGGTAACTTTCCTTCCACCTCTAGGCCTCAGGGATCACAGCTCGGGACACAAGCACAGACTGGCATGGCAAAGGTGGGCTTGGCTAATACACCAGATGACAGCTGGGGTGGACAAGGCTGTGTGGCCTGGAGAACACTCTATTTAAGGGCTAGAGTACTCCTAGTCTGTGACTTCAGACTGGGGATGGGCAAGGAGGAACTCCTTTCCCCTGTAGTCTGCTGCGTCATGTTTTAGTCTTTGGGATATTCCTCCTTTGAGCCCTGGGACCCTGGCTTTCTGGAATCCATTCACATTCCGCTCTGGCTAGGCAGTCCCACCCTGAACCCATACAGGGTGGCAATTCTTCCGTGCTGGTACTGGGGAAGGGACTTACCTGGATTGGGGGAGCTGGACCACTGAGGTTCATGCCTAGCGCTTTCTGTAGCAGGAGGATCCTGAGCAGATCATGACTCAGCTGTAGTCTCTGCTCCCTCTGGGTGATAGGGGGTGCTGTACCCACCAGTGACAGGCTCGGGGGTTCCAGACTCTTCTTGCCCATGAAGTGACCTACAAAAAGGAGGTGCCGAGGTACATGGAAGCTAGGGATGAGGGCCCTATTACCATAAGCAAGTTCTGGTCTATTCTACCATTCAGCTCTCACAGAGGGTAGATAAGAAACATTCTCCTCAGCAAGAAGCCACAGATCTCTGGGCGGAGGAAAGCTGACCCGTTGCAAGACGAAGAAGGGTAGATAGCTCGGGACCAGGGAGATTACCAACCAGGGAAGGAAATGGAGAAGGTGCCTCGAGATGGATATGCAGAGAAGATACCAGGTGAGAAAACCTGGTAGTTTGCCTAAGGGAAGGGGGATCGACTGGTAACCAGATCTAACTAAGATGCTGGCCCAGCTCTGTCTTAAACTTGCTAAGTGGGTTATCTTAGCCATGTCTGTGAGTGCTAGGGTCCCAAGATTCCCGTCTCTCAAACTTGATGAGCTCACGGGTCTGCAGGAGCTCCGCTACTAAGAGCCTCCAGAGGGTTGAAAAGACAATTGAGTACCAAGGTGAGTGAGGCATCCCTGTCGGAGTCCCCTAACACTTACCAGTCGCCCAGAGGTTGCCCCGAGGGTGCACTCGAATCTTGCTTGCTCGGCTGCGGGGCTCCGGGAGATCCCAGGAAAAGGGGGTGATGCCGGAAACGAACAAGGCAAAGAGCAGGAGACCACGGAGCAGCCAAGTGCTCCCTGCTTGCCGGGTCATGGCTGTGCCAAACGGGTTTTCTCTGGCACTCTCAGGATACTAGCTAGTTCTTGAAGCCCGCCTTCCAGCCTTTTAAACTACAGTCTGGAGCGGAGCCTGCCTGAGGAGCGGAGCTCGCTCCGCCCCAGAGCCCCGCCCCCTGCAGGCTCCGCCCACACAGCCTTGCCACCCTGAGGTTTCTAGCAGAAACCTACTATAGTCACGTGCAACCTGGCATGTGGCATCGCCCCCACCCCAGCAAAGGTGGTTCCCAAGACCCTCCTTGGCCACCAACACAGCTTTCTGCCATCGTGTTACATCAGCCCTCAAAGCTTCTCCTTAAAGCTAAAGTGGAACAAGAAGCCCTGCTCTTGGCAGCATGTGTTTGGCATCATCCGGCAGAGAAACTCCAACGAAAGAATCCTGTCACCTCCTGTCTCAAGCCATCTGAGCCTTGCTTGTACCGCTCTGCTCTCACAAATGGCACACACTGGGCAACCTGGAAAAGTTCTGTGCCCAGAATGGGGACAGAATGATGGGGAAGGGAGCGAGGAGTGGCGCCCTTTGGAGGGCCTGGCTTACTATACTCGGTATTAGGCCGACCTACCCTGTAGGTCAGATCAGTAGAAAGACTGCTGGACCAGATGACACTTTCTTCTATTGTAAAACGGAAATAACCACACCACCTATATATACCTTTAATAGTTTTGCATTTTTTAGTACAACTATTTGTGGCTTGTTTATTTCTTTTCGAGGAATGGTCTCTTTGTGTAGCCCTGGCTGTCCTGGAACTCACTACGGAGCCGCGGCTGGCCTCGAATTCAGAGCTGCCTGCCTCTGCCTCCTGAGTGCTGGGGTTAAAGGTGTGCACCACTGCCTGACAGTACAAGTACTTGCAGAGGAGCAGAACTGTCTTCCAGAGCTGTCCTTACCAGTCTTGGAAAATACCTTCAGCCATCAGTGGCACCACTGAGTGAGCAGGGGCAGGTATGTGCCAACTGAGCATTGTGGGAGGGACAGGAGGGGATGCCAACTCCTGGCTTCCAAGAGTTCACCTTCTCATTGGAAACAAGGGCAAGGAGTGGATGATGGAATGTGGTGTTAGGTCTTGGACCCTTTGCTGCAGCATTTGAGCCTCCTAGCATAATCTTTTTGCTTTGAGACATGAGCTATGTAGTTCAGTTGTCCTGGAACTCGCTATGTAGACCATAGTGTGAGCCACTCTGCTCACCTTGGTCTGCTGTCCTTCCTCCTACACATAGCAGGTGTCCTGTGGATCACCGTCCCAGGAGGGGGATTTGCATTCTGTGGATGTCAGGGGTTAGCACATTAGGCATTTCCCTCAGTTGTATTCCGTGTGTGTGTGTGTGTGTGTGTGTGTGTGTGTGTGTACACCCACATGTAGAGGCCAGAGGACAACTTTCAGGGGTCAGTTCTGCTTTGTTTGGGGCAAGGTCTCTTGCTTCTGCTGTCTGCCATGCAGATTCTGGGTTATTCTCTCATCCATACTCTCATCTCATCGTAGGACACTGGTCACACATATGTGTACATACAGTTCGTCTTGTACGTTGTAAGAATCTGAGCTTAGCTCAGCCTTGTTGCACCAATTGTCTTGAGGCTGGGTCTCTTGCTGAAACTGAAGCTCACCGATTTAAGGCTGGCTAGGCAGTATTCCTAGGGATCCTCCTGTCTCCACCTCCCAGCACTGGGATTCTAGGTGCCTGCCCACACCCCTGGCCTTTTATTTGGTGCTGGGACTCTGAACTCAGGTCCTCATACTTGCATGGCAAGCACCTTACGAAGCTGGGCCATCACCCAGGCCCCGGGAAGTGTTCTGAGGCTGTGCTGCTGAGGTTCTGGAGTGCAGCACGGGACAATGACAGTCCATTTCTGGCCCTGGCTTTTCCCTTCAGTCTCCTTGCTTCTCACCCCCAACCTGACATTCACACTTCCCTGCTCTCTTGTCACAGCTTAGCCATGGTGTTCAGATATAGCTCTTACACCTTCCCATAATAATCACTCCCCGTGCAACTAACTGCCTCCCGCCTTCTGCAGCCACCCCACACCCAGACTATCTCTGTGGTCTGTGGATGGAGAAACCAAGGGGAATAGTATTTAGTGAGCGCTGACTTCCTTAAGCTGACACTTGAAGGAGCTCACTTGACAAGCTTCTCTCTTATGTTACTGCGAAGATCCCCTCAGAGGCTGCGTAACCTCCCAGACATTTCACTAGAGTCAGGCTTCAAGTCTGTCATGACACCTTTGGGGCACTGCCTCACGCACCCAAAGCTGTGAGAACAGACACAGCTCTCCCTAACACATGCACGCCTGTTTTCCCACGCCATCGTCTCAGCACCAGGGTAAGTTTCGAGTTCTCTGGGGGCAGAGCTAGTGACACTGCCTTTCCAGTCTCACTGCTCTCCTGCACATAACACTGAGTTCTGTTCTCATAGGCTCACTGATCTGAGCAAAAACTAGCTCCATCTGACACACACAGAAAGCCAGGAAGCTGCTACTCAGTGAGGGGAGTGAGAGCTCAGGATGTCAGGAAGCCCTGCAGAGTGAGCAGGCCAGGCATCGGGCAGGCCTAACAGTGCATGTAACGTTTGCACATTTAAGGTGACAGTTACACAACTCAAGTAATGTTTTCAACCCCACAGAGGGTTTCTAAAAATCGATTTGGATTTTAAAGACTTACACTCACTGTGGAGCCCAAGGCTGGCCTTGAACTCAAAATCCTCTTGGTTCAACCTCTTCAGTGCTGGGATGTGTGTCCAAAGAGGTTTAAATACTTGGGAATCTGGTACAGAATCTCATGATTTCTAAGAGATTTGACAATCTGAGCAAACCCGAGGAAGAGAGGGCTTTGCAAATCTATGTTTTCTGCAGTAGCCTATTCAATTTCCAAGGATAGGACAGGGTAAGGCACCCAGCACAGCAGCCTGCACTGGGAAAAGAGCAGACCGCTGCTGTGCACTGACCTTGCAAAGACTCAGTGTAAACGCCTGAACTCTGCTTTCTCTCCTGGGTGGAACAGAGGTTATTCTGAGGCTTGTTAAATAGGAAACAATAGCTCTTGTCTTTGCAGCCATCACTAGAGCAGCCGCCGACAAAATGAAGCTCAATCCCTTTGTGAGTTCTGACAAGTAGCATTTAAGTGCACCCTCTCACGTTCCAAAGAACATGATGTCTTCCCCCTTTCTAAAGCGGAAACAGAAATATAGTGCCCAATTGATAGGATGATGAAGTTCAGGTTGTCCGAGGACACCACAAAGGTCAGCAGATTAGCAAGGAGGTCCAGGTGTACAGAAAACAATGTGTCATCCACACTGAAAAGGTGCGGCTCGGAAAGGCGAATGAATGGCCTAACTGTCCATGTGGGTATCCACCCCAGCACAGTGGGGATCACCAGGCTAAAGCTGGACAGAGACGGAAAGAAAATCCTAGAAGGAGAAACCCAGTTCCGCCCAGAAGGGAAGGAGGGGGGCAAATACAAGGACGATTAGGTTAAGAAGATGCAGGGGTAGAAGCATATCACGCCCAACTTTCATTAAAGCCTGCTGATGTGGGAAAACAGGAAAGAATGAAGGTTTGCTATAAACTGTAAAGTACTTTCAGTAGACAGAGGGCGGGATCCCAGGGAGAGCAGAGCACGGGGAAGTTTGAAGCCCATCACCAGGGCAAGTTCACTTGTTAGTGGTGAGAGCAGCGAGTCCTCACAACAGAGCATGGTCCCACCCAAAGCGTGCCTGTGACGCCTTGGTTCCTAAATCAAAATGCCAGCACACCTGCACCACTCCTTCCACACTTGGTACTACCTCAATTCTTGACCAGTTCTGAGAAAGAACTCTGCAGCACCCTGGTTTTGGCTTGAATACACTGGAAGGCTGAGTGAGGGCTTTGATTAAAGCTGGATGTCAGATAATTCATATACTTGCCTAACATTAAGTTCTGAGCGTAAGTCTGTCTGATTAGACTCCATGAATTAAAGCAGGGAGCAGGCTTTAGAGCCAAGGTTGGGTGAAGTGGTTGACAGTGGGCAGAGGCATGCTGGGAATGCCTGAGACAGGCACTTGTAAGTCAGAGTCAATAGTTCCCAAGCTTCAGAAAAACCGGGCAACAAGGCAACATGTTCTTGACTGATCAGAATAAGAGGCTGGGGCAGGAGTGTCAGGATAGCGAGGATATCAGATTTCTACTCCATGGAAGTGTACAGAAGATTGTCATAAGGAGAGCTCAGTCATCTGACGAATATGGCTCTCATTTGTTTGTGTTTTGAGATTGGGTCTCGTGTAGCTCAAAGTGGCCTTGAGCTCACTGTTTGTAGCTAAGGCTGGACCTCAAATTCCTGATGTGCCCGCCTCTACTTCTCCCTGTGCCAGGACTAGACACGGGCTGCCAAACTAACCATACTGAGAAACTTCTGGGAGACAGCCTCAGCCCAGTTACCAGGCTAATTCAGACAGGGACTATTATGTAACACCCAGTGTGGTCCAAGAGCTCTGTCCTTGGAAACTACTATAAGCTTTCTTGATGATGATGATGATGATAATGATGATGATGATGATGATGTTTTCTTGCATGGCTGCTCTGTGTATCCCTGGCTGTCCTGGAACTCACACAGATGCCTTTGCCTCCCGAGTGTTGGGATTAAAGGCATGCATCACTGCCACCCGACTTTCTTTTTATTACATTTTATGCCCATTCTATAAAGCACACAGTTTCCTTCTTTGTACTAGACACTAGGAAACCAGGAGTGAGAAGCTACAGATCCCTTCCAGCAGACAACAGACTTTCTCCATTGTAGGTCTTACATAAGGCAACTGGGGCAGATCTGGTTTTATCCATTTCTACTCTAACCATGATTTCAACTCTAATTTCTTCAGTTACAAATTTATATTTTATCATATAATACTACACTTATCTGTACAGAACAAGTATTTAAATAAATTTAAAAATAAACACAGGGGCTGCAGAGATGGCTCAGTGGTTAAGAGCACTGACTGCTTTTCCAGAGGTCCTGAGTTCAATTCCCAGCAACCACATGGTGGCTCACAACCATCTGTAATGGGATCCGATGCCCTCTTCTGGTGTGTCTGAAGACAGCTGCAGTTTACTCACATACATAAAATAAATAAATCTTTTTTTTTTCCTTTCTTTTTTTTCGGAGCTGAGGACCGAACCCAGGGCCTTGCACTTTCTAGGCAAGCGCTCTACCACTGAGCTAAATCCCCAACCCCCCAATAAATAAATCTTAAAAAAAAAAAATAAACACAATACTGTACCAGGAACTAGGGGATACCCAAAGATGAATCCAAAACCAGACCTGTCTCAGTGCCTAAAGGAATCAACCGTCAGTCTCTGGGGAGAGGAACACAGAGAAAGCCGGTGCCCTGAGAGGACGTTAGAGAGAACAAGCACAAAGCACTGGGCAGTCTGAAGCAGGACGCACCGTGCACACTCATCAGGATAAGCAGCACTCCATTGGACGCTCCCAGCGTCGTTCTGTGATCACACTAGGATCCTACCTGGGAAAGACTGAGACATGTTCCGCCCACCAAGGCAGAGTTCCAAAAGGGCACCAAAGACTGCTCCTTACCCACATGGCTGGGTCGCTGGAGCTGACACAGCAGATGTTCAATAAGCATCTGCTGAGTGAATGAGAATATTGTCAGTTGCACCCCAGGCAGTGACTGGCATAAGCGAAGGTGGCATGTCTACATGTAAGACCCATGCGGATGCAGAGAATGGGGTCTGAGGAGAGCAGAGACAGGAAGGATCCCGAGTGAGGCTTACAGGGAGCCTTGGAAGCAATGTCTTCACAATTCGTGGTAAGCCTTGATCATTTCAGTCTCAATAACATTCCTTGATTAAACAGTGTTTTCTATATCCACACAATACCACAGGCCCTGGTACTGTCCAGTTCCTGCACAGTGAAGAGCAGTGTAAGTACAGACAGGCAGGAAACAGCTCGCACCGCCTTCCTGGCTCAAAGAGCACCCCAAGGAAGCGAGAGTCCATGGAGCCAGCTACAATTAGATCATCCCTTGAAGCAAGTGCAACGGTGTTAGAACGCTGTCATAAGGAGAGCGACAGCAGACGATGGACTAGTGTCTCCCCCATGTGATGAACGGCTATTGAATGTGATAAAACACGGAAGCACGCACCAGAGCACTACGCTAGAGAGCCTCTGTGCAAGTCCCTCGAAAAATTCATGAGCAATCAAGGAAGATGAGGCTCTCAAAACCTATGAGTCCCCAGGTAAAGTGACAAACGTCAACAGCACAGCCAATAAAGACAATACAGGAAGAGTCTGCAGGCGTCCAGAAGCAAGAACGCAGAATTAACATTAAGGGGTGTGTGCTGCTTAGATAGAACCACGGTGAGAGGAAGTTTTCAGATTGAAATTTGGCAAGGCCAAGAGAATGTACTTACTAAATAACAGGAAAGTACAAACCACTTTAATGACTCACACACTCTGCTCACAACAACACTAATCTAAGATACTATGCCTCTGCTTCCAGTGCATGACTATACCCAGCATTTAATAGACGCTGCTTCATGCTACTGGAGAAACAGAGTAGCGTCTATAAAATGAGGCTCCTGCAGGAGAGCTGCTCACAACCCGCCAGGAATCTTGAGACCATACCCCAAATCCAAAATACTGTAAAGCTGTCAAGGATTAGCAGCAGAAGAAAATTATATCTAAAGATGGTTAGACTCAAGCACAGGGGAGAGGAGGAGGCAATACAGTGGGGACAGCAGGACAATGACATGGAGATGTCCATTCACTACTATCTGCGTCCAAAGCCTCAACTGAGCCTGCGAGCAAGACTGAGAGATAGGACAAAAACAAATTGTCTGCTTCAGTGACGGGACACTTCTGAAGTAAGAGGCACACACACCCATAGGAATGACCTACAGTGCCCACAGACGGGATCATGGGGCTGGGGAATGGAGCAGGAGAGGGAGGGATGAGCAAGGACACGGCAGCGGGCCATGGTACTCAAGCAACGGGAAGCAGTAATTGCTAATGGAGATGGACGGCAAAGGGAGACTCGGGCTTAGAATGAGACACACGGGGAAAGGCACCACCTAGCACCTCTCTGAACATGTGAGAACTGGCTGAGGAGCTCGAGTTTAAAAATGGGATGGTCAAGTCAGAGGCGTGGGCCTGGAACTGAGGAGACGACAACATCTATTAGCTGGAGCTATGGGAGCCAAGAGAGCATCCTGGTATCAAATTCCAGTTTAAAGTTTTATTAGTTCTCGTCCCATTTCCAATTCCTTCCAGTGGCTGAGCCCTCCACGCTTCCACTAATCTTGCCAAATCCCAAAGAACTGGGAAGCCAATTCAATTACTAGTTATGTTTCTCTGGCATTTCCTACGGTCTTTTGTATTTTTGTTTTGGTGAGTTGGGTCTCAACATGATGGGTGGTCTCAACCTCATGGGCTCAAACAGTCCTCCTGTCTCAGCCTCCTGCGTGGTTTGGATTGTAAGTGTGTACTGATGTGCCTGGCTCATTTCTTACACTTTGTTTTTTTAGGATTTATTTTAAATTGTGTATATGTATATAAGCGTAGGGGCCCAAAGAGGCCAGAAAATGTGGGATCCCCTGGAGCTGGAGTTATGGGCAGTTGTGAGCTGCCATGTGGGTTACTCCAGCGAGCATTCTTGTCTCCAACCACCCCCATTTCAAGAACTATTTTAATTTCTTACATTTTAAAAAAAGCTCAAAATGTTTTATTTTTTAAGTTTTAAAGATTTATTATTTTTGAAAGATATATTTTTATTTACATATTTATGTGTGTGTGTGTGCAGCAACTGTATCTCCTGGACTGGAGTTCCCTGCCTCATGTCGGTGCTGGGAACTGAACTCACGTCCTATAAAGGTGTAGTGTGTGCTGTTAATTAACAACCACCTATGCAGCCTTTATTTTTGTATGTGAGCATTTTGCCTGAATGGATGCATGAATACCACATGTCATTAGTGCCGTGAAGGTCAGAAGAGGGCACCAAATTCTCCATGGAACTGGAAATACAGGTGGCTGTGCACAGCCGCCTTGCTGGAAGCCAAGACGAGAGGCCTCTGTGAGCACAGCCAGTACTTAGTGCTGAGTCATCACTCTCTAGTGCCCCAGATCTTAGTGTTAAGTCTTATGTTTTAGCTTTCAACAATATAAAACTTGGGAACACAATAACTCTCCCCAAAATAATCTTTTTATTTTTGGCTAATAGAATGATTCAAGTGTTTTAAATGCTCTGGCTACTTTTTAAGAAAAACGTAGCCTTTGTAATAGGAGCTTCTAGCAAAGGAAGAAAAAAGAGCTAGGGCACTGAGACAGAGTATGGACTCTATCTCCACACATGACTAGAAATAAGAGTAATAGTACTCGGCCATGCCACTGAAGAGGCGGTCTGAGCACCCTCAGGGATCTTGGGAAGTAAGTTTCACAGGCTGAGAACGCCATCTGTGAAGAGCTGGTATCATTAAGCACTATATGTAAAGGTCTCCTAGTTAGTGGGTCTCAGATAGCAGTATTCTATACAGGGAAGGCTTTGGAAGCTTGTCTACTCCATTCCATTAGCAAACAGCACAGGCTGTACCTCAGCTGAATAAACAGAAAGAAGCCGACCACAAGCTTGCTTTGAAATTGCACATTAAACAAGAAAGGCAGAATTAGAAGTATTTTGTGTTACTGCATATTAGTTTACCCTACATTCTGATTTCAAAATGAAAAGAAAACACAATTGGGCTCTTAGTCACTACTTATGCTGTCTCCTTAAACCTGCATTAGAGAAAATGCAAAGCTGGCCACTAAAACAAATGGGTTTAGGCAAATTAGAATTACAGTGCTGGCTTCCTGCACGTACACCTGCCCATCCTGCCCATCCGGTGAGCGAGCCCCCAGCAGACAAGGGGTTAGGTATCTTCACAGCCAGGTGAGGTTTCTCTGGTTCTCTCAGTCACACCATGTAGGATTATACATATCTGAGTCACACGCTAGTGAAGAATTGATTGTGACTAACAGATTTCTTATGAACGTCAATGGCTACTTTGGCTTCACAGAAACAAAACAAACCTAAACCAAAAAGACATTTGTTAATATCTGATCAACTGTCACAGTTGAAGGACTCTTCATGCTAATGCCTTTCTCCTTTAGCCCAGGCTGGCCTTGAACTCGCTGAGATATTTCAGGAGCTGGGTAACAGGCATGTGTCACCATGCCCAGCCACATCGAAGCCTTTATAAACCCATAATGGGTACTAAGAACCAGCCAAGAAAGGCACATTTCAGGAGCTTTCCCAACAAACAGAATTCAGGGGAAGGGGTTCAATGTGCAAAGTCTTTTATTTAAAATTTTGAAAAGTTAAGACTTATGACCGCCTCATTATGTGCCCTTCCCATGTTAAGGAGGAACGACAGGTTTGAACTCATGCAGAGCTGTGTTTGCATGCACAGAGCTCTGTAGGCACTTTAAAAGTGAAGCTTGGCTTCAAAATACAAACACTGGGGGCTTTGGCTCAACCTTTTAATATAAAAAATTCACTGATGTACAAAAATGTGAAAGAGTGACAATGACAACATATGAAAGCCTGTGATTGACAGTCCCCTTGTGTGCACGCCATGGTGCACATGCACCCGCCCACACATCCTCGGGTGTGGAAACACAAAGTAATGCAAAGCAGTGCTACCCAGAAGTGCCGCCATATGTGTCCTCCGGATACCCGCCAGTCACAGGCCAGGGTCTACTCCAACATTCAGTAACAACAAGACAGCATCCTCCCAGGACCAGCGAGGCCGGCTTCTTACTCACGATGGACCAGCACAAATAAACCCAGCAGAAACAGTACTGCATACTGGAAAAGGAAACAGGGACACAAGTCAGGTCACTTCCAATACCTCTTAGTCCTCATCGGTCCTGAACTCTATTGTGACCAGGACCAATTACTGAAGTAAACTCTTCTTTCATGCGTCAGCAGTAATCCACCTGGCAGTTTCCAAGCTAAAACAGAAGAGCACTGTGGGCGAGGTGGGCTGAGTCCCGGCCTCACACGCTGAGCATGCGTGCTGCTGAGCTGCACTCTCAACCCAAGACCAGTTCATTTCAAAGATACAGTTGCCGCACTCTCACCTTAAATTTAGGATAGTCATTCATGAGGATCGTCACGATTCCAATGTACGGAACAAACCTAGGACAAACGAGTAAACAAACAACTTATTGTCACAGGAAAACACCCAGATGAAGCAGCTGCTAATGTTTACTGACCAGAATCACCAGTACCTTCCAGAGGACTAATTTTCAGTTCACAAAGTCCACTTGCATACATTATATTTGTTCCTTCCAACCTGTCACAGGGCAGTTAGGATTACACCATTTTATAGATGAGGAAACAGGATCACGGGCCCAAGGTGCACGCACGGCTTGTGTGTGGCAGAAGCAGATCTTAGATCTCTAGTTGGTATCTCTCTCTCTCTAAAGAATTGTTTATTTATTATACATAAGTACACTGTAGCTGTTTTCAGACACCAGAGGAGGGCATCGATCTCATTACAGACGGTTGTGAGCCACCATGTGGTTGCTGGGAATTGAACTCAGGACCTCTGGAAGAGCAGTCAGTGCTCTTAACCGCTGAGCCATCTCTCCCGCCCCCTCTAGTTGGTATCTCTAGGCTAGGGGCTGGGTGTGGCCTCAGAGCCCTTAGGGAGCTGTCAATCTTGGTGGAGAGATAAGGCACACTGCAGCACACTGCAAGGTACTCCACCGCCCACTCATTTAACCATAGTTTGGCTTTGGCCCTCTTAATCCTGATTTTATTTTTGGGTAGGGTCTTGAAATGCAGCCCAGGCTCGCCTTGAGCTCACTTCCACCTGGCTTAGTCTCCTAAACTGCTGGATGAGTACATGTGTCACTGTGCCTATCTCTGAAATGTCTCTAGAACCATTTTTATCACCACATGCAGCAAACCAGTCTTAGCTTCCACTTCCCTATATACTTCTTTAGTAATTTTTTTCAATTCTTAGATTTATTTAATGTGTGAGTGTTTTCTGTGTGTATGTATGTACATAAACCTGGTGCCCACAGAACAGAAGAGGGCACTGGATCCTCTGGAAATGGAGTTACAGATGGTTGCGAGCTGCTCATGGGAGTCAAGAATCGACTGAAAGAACAATCAGTACTCTTAACCAGTGAGCCATCTCTCCAGCCCCAGTATTTGAATTAATGACTACAACTTGCTCTTGAAATCCTTCCTCTTTTGTTCCAATAACTCACAAACCTATTTCTACACCTACCTTTAGACTGCTGTATCTGTACTTTGATTTCTCAAACTGGAATTAGAGATGGGTGACCAAGCCCACCCAGCACTTAGGGAGGCTCTGGGGATCTGAACTCGGGTACTTACAATTGAGCTTCGAGCACTTTAACCACTGAGCCATCTCCCCAGCCCTGTGTTTTCACTAGCTTTGTTTTTCTTCATCCCCTCAAACTGAGCAAAACCACCTGGTGACAAATCTTAATGCCTGGTCTATATATCAAGTTCTAGCTCAAATAGTGCTATACAATGATACCCTATCACAACGACAACAGCAGCAATAATAATTCAGGAAAAACAAGAGAGTTATCAGGTATCACCACTGTGATAGAAAAGGAGGTGAGCAAGCTCCAAGGCTCACCTTTCTTCATCCTCCCCGCCACCGGCAGACTTCAGACAGACTGGCCATAATGTGGCAATGGCCCATGTGGACTGAACTCTTTTATCACTGTCCACTTTGACTGTGTGCACAGACCCTTCCTGCCACAGGTCAGAGAAACAGAAAGCACCTCCCAATTAACATCTCTACCATCAAAGCCACTGGCATACTTCAACAGACACTGTTTTTAGTGTCCTGCTAAGAACTCTTCTTACTTCCCATCTCCTGTACTCTTTAAAAACTAATTTGGTCTTTCTCCCTCCCTTCCCCAAACTCCCTTTCTGTACGCTAATGTTTCTCCACAGCTGGATCTTCTTAACAGAGTCACTTGGGGCTGCCGCTGTAGCTCAGAAGGCAGACGCTGGCCTAGCAGAAAGGCATGAAGCCCTGGGTTTGATCTCCAAATCACATTATCCAGGTGTAGGGCTACAAACCTAAATGCCAACATTTGAGAGCCAGGGGGATCAGTCATTCTCCACTACAACAGAGAGTGCAAGGCTAGCTTGGGCTACACAAAACACAAAATTATACTTTTCTAGTGTCTCCACATTTTTTGAGTTTAAACAAATCCCTGAAACGTGCACCCCAAACAATGCTGTTGTACACTCAAGTTCAAGACGTTTAGGTCTAATACAGATATGTGGCACAGGTACACGGTGGCACACAGTTTCACCACAGCAAACCTGCGTCAGCATATGGGCTCTCCAAGAGCTGAAAGGAGACACCCACAAAGTACTGCAAAGCTCTGGAAGAACAAGGGCTCTTAACGACTGAGCCAACTATCCAGCCCCATATTTTTAATTTTCACAACAGGGTCTCACTGTGCTCCTGCAAACAGCATCACCTCAAGAGCACCCTGTCCCTGCTCCAGGCAGGTGCGAGGACAAATGTGCCTCCGCACCTAGACACAGCTTTATCTTTTATTTACCTGTAATTTACATGTACTTTATGGCATAGCATTTTTATGGGGACTTTCAAAACATGTATTCAGGGTGCACTAAACACATCATGTAGTGAGCATTGCCACTCTACCATCAAAGCCTGCAGCACACACACTTTAGGGACAGACATTTTGCTTGGTGCACTTCACTTCCCCTTCTGACTTGTCAGGACAGCTTTGTCTGGCTGCTTCCAGCGTCACGGTCCCTCTTTAGTCTCATTCCTTTTCACTGTGACGTTCTGTACCAACTCTCCTGCCAGTCTCTCATCTTTTTCTGACACCCCTCTCCTCTCTTCTCTGTGACTAACAGGTCCAACTTTCTGATTTCCCAGGCATCTCTATTAAATATTTTTCGTTGGTAGGGTATTAGTTTCATTTCTAAAAATTGTATTGCATGCTACAAGATGAATTAACCTTGAAAATTAGGTTAATTTTCAAAGGTCAAACACGGAAGACCACAACTCTGATTCTGTTTACATGAGATGTCCCACAGGAGCCAGGCGCCTACACAGTAGGTTAGTGCTGTCAGCAGCTGCAGGAGGAAGGCCGTGAGTCCTGCCTGCTAGAGTGTGGACGATTACTTGAGGGTGGAGAGAAATGACCTGGAATTAGATAGCAGTGATGGTTGCACAAACTTGTAGATATATTAAAATCTGCGAACTATGTCCCTTAAAATAGAGAATCTTTTTTTTTTCTTTTTTTTCGGAGCTGGGGACCGAACCCAGGGCCTTGCGCTCGGTAGGAAAGCGCTCTACTGCTGAGCTAAATCCCCAACCCTAAAATAGAGAATCTTATATGTGAATTCTGTTCAGTAACATTTTTAAAAACAATGAGGCTCAGAACCATTGGTATCAGTGTGAAGTAATCCAGAAAAAAAAGTTTTTTTAAATTGAAAGGTGGCTGCATCACAGTCACAGGTTTGCCTGTGAGAGCAAGGTACAGCTTGACTCTGAAATATCAGCTTAGGTTTTATAAATACAATTTCCACAAAGGAAGGTGACTCATTACATTAAGTGTCCAGCTCAGTGGCAGGAGTCGATGAAAAGTGAGTTGGGCAGTGAAGCCTGGCTGCCAGCTGTCCATGCCCAGGTGGTTTACACTTCCCAGAATCAGTTCCTTACTCCACATTACTACATTTCTTATTAAAAGCCATTAAAGGGCTTATACTGTTAAAATTGAGATTTTAGTTTAAATTTTATATAGTTTGGAACTTTAAAAAAATTCTTCAAAAAGAAGTTACTGGAGAGGAAGCCTGAGTACTCTAACCTGGAAAATAAGATCTCTCTTTTTACCCAATGCAAGGCGGCCTAGGGAGCCGCAGAGCCGAACAAAGAAGAACCAAATGCAAACACAGAAGAAACATACAAATGCATACAAAGGGGCACTCTTACACAGAAGAAACATACAAATGCATACAAAGGGGCACTCTTACACAGAAGAAACATACAAATGCATACAAAGGGGCACTCTTACACAGAACAAACATACAAATGCATACAAAGGGGCACTCTTACACAGAACAAACATACAAATGCATACAAAGGGGCACTCTTACACAGAAGAAACATACAGAAAAAGTTGTCAAAAAGCTTCAAAATGTGCATATGCTTTAACTGTTTTTTAAAATGTTACTGGGAAGACTGGGTAGAACCACTGGATATTTCTAACGATAATATGGTGTTTGCAAAAGCAAACTAGAAATACTGCTAACCAGGGCTAAAGTGAGGACAGCTGGTAGCCGTGTGAGCTACAGAAAGAGTGTAGCTCTGTGAGTGGTGATGAATGTACTGATGTATGAACGAACACACTAATGGCCTTGGAGTGAAAACAACACAGACAGCAGTGGGATTATTGTCATATCTGACAAATGTTGCCAGGTGTGAGGCGCTGGCCTTTAACCCCAGCACTGAGAGGCAGAAGCAGGCAGGTCTCTGAGTTCAAGGCTGGCCTGGTCTACAGAGTGAGTTACACAGAGAAATCTTCTCAAGCTAATGGAAAGACAAAGACTAAAGCTGTGAGCGAGTCTGAAAATGACAGGAGCATCTTTGGAAATGAACAAATTTGGAAACCCTTTTCTCAGAGCCATGGATGACCTACTGTAGATTACGTTTAGCTCCAACATAGGGCTCTTGATCTAATCTGGGATTCCTTTACATTTCTCATAATTGAAGAAACTTTCAGAAACAGCCGCGTCACACGGTGAGGTGGCAGTACACAGCTGAATTATGTAGTAAGGAGGAGAGGGTCTGACAACAGTAAGAATGCTGTGAAGCACCTAAACAGAGAACCAGCACCCCCACCTACCCATGTGAGGGATGCCATGCTAGCAATTCCATTGTGATGGCTGAGCATGGGCTCCGGAGCCTCCAGCCACTTAATACCAGTATCAGTGTGATCTTTGATATATAACATGGCTTGTCTGAGTTTCCTCATCTGCAGAATGGGAATCTTAAGAGTTGTTTGAAGGTTAAAATGAAGCAATATAAGGCACATATAATTAGTCTAGAATATAGCAAGCCCTGATAAAGGTAAGTTATTGTTAATACTATTAACACATTAAAGTAGCAAATCCATATTCCCTTACACCAGTAACTTACAAATCCTGTCCTCCACTGATCTGTTCTCCTGATAATATCTGAAATAAACAGGCTTAATATAATTGAAATTTTTCATTCGATCTCATCAACTTCAAGATGAAGTAAAACAATATAAACTATATTTATACAATAAAATTAATTCAGATAAATAATTTAAATAGTCTCGATAAAATTCTAATAACTTGTTTCATGAAGCAGTAGTAATGCTACTCTGGATCCTAATAGCCTAGCCATGTGCAGGTATCAATGCTCCTTGGGTGACCTGAATACATGATTCTTGTTTTTAGAGCCAGGGTCTCAGGTAGCCCACGCTAGCCTTAAACTCACAGCTTTTCAGTGAGTCTGGCCTTGAACTCTTTGGTCCTCTTGGCCTATCTCCCAGGAGCTGGAACTACAGGTATGTCCCGCCGCACTCATGAACTCCACTAAACCATCTCAGCATTATACTTGACTCTACTGTCCCCCATCCCTCCCCTCAGGAATAGTACACCTTAAGACTTAAGTGCACTTTCAGATTCATATCTCTTTAAGAACAAAATGGTGACTTGGCATAACCAGGACCAACAGTTATGCCCTCAGTCATGCCCAGTAAGACCATGTTTAAAGTAATATGAAAAGCCCATGACGCTCTCCCAGGGACTCACTCACCCTCTTGCTCTCCCTACAACATCTTTCTTCTCCAGCCAGTGTTGTCCTTGTTTATAGAGGCCTCGGTCATCAACGGCATTATTATCTCCTTTGGTTAAAAACTTGATATGCCCATCTTGCCTTAAAAGAGGAAGGAAACACAAGTCACCAAACACCCTCATGGCATTTAACGCACAGGATCAGCTCTTGTTACCAAGCACTGGGTACTTATCATGCCTAATAGCAAGTCTTTCATTGGCTAACAGAACGTTGACAGCTGGACTGTTCAGCATGGAGAAAGCTGAGAAGTCGGTGAGAAGTGAGCATTGAAGGAGCCGGCTGCACTACACCAGCCTCACCAACACTGCTGCAGACAGTATGAGACAGTAGCTGACCATGCAAGTGTTACACCGTGAGGAGAAGATCAACTAGCATATAAAATAAATCTCAATTTATATTAAACATACATAACCAATTTTCTACTAACATAAAAATAAAAGAACACATTAAATTATCCTCAGGAGGTAACTGTCAAGTAAAGACTATACAACACTGTGGAGCAGCATAGTCCTGTAAGTGGCATGAACACTTCTGCAGGAGACAGAGTGCTGGAGAAGGAACCTCGAGAGGGAGCAAGAGTAAGGGCAGAAGTGAGATGGCTCATCAGTAATGGCATTTGCTACCAAGGCTGACCACCCGAGTTTGGTGGCCAGAAACCACATGGTACAAGGAAAGAACCAATGTCCCCAAGTGTTCCTCTGACCTCCATGTGTACTAGCAGTGTCTCCCAAATGAAGAAATGTAATTTAAAAACAATAAAGGTAATTAAAATAACATTCCATGTGTCTATTAAACCTTATCAACCAGCTGCAGCCAAGGACCTTATCTGACCCAAGTTCAAACAAACAGTTAAAGTCATAATAAAACTGGCAAGTTGAACTAGAAAGTTAATAATCTTAAGAAATTGTTCATTTTTATTTATAGTATATTTTATTCCCCACACTAATTATAGTTTTAGTTTATAAAAGCTTAATGGTTATTTTATAGAAATTTATTGAAATGCTAATGTGACATGCTATGATACTGAGGATCTGGCTTAAAACGCACAGGAATGGCCACATGCTAACCGTCTGGTAGATGGCAGATACATGGGACTTATTAGACCCCACTGTGCACGCTAGAAAACCTTTAAATATAAAATGTAAGAGCAAAAGTAACATAGGTCAAGGGATAAACAGTGGCTGACTAAAGTATACTGTAGCTTTACACTGTCTTATTCTTTCTTTAATAAATATGTAGTTATTAGAAAAACAAGTTTTAAAAGAAAAGCCAGTGTGGTGGTACACGCTTTTAGACCCAGCACTAGGGAGGCAGAGGCAGGCAGATAGCTCTCTGTGAGTTCAAGACCCGCCTGATCTACAAAATGAGTCCGGGACAGTCAGGGCTATTTTACACAAAGGAATCCCGTCTCAGGGGGGAAAAGCCTCAATTTTTCAGGTATGGTAGCATTTATTAGAATACTATCTTGGGCAAGGTGTAGTGGTACATGCTTTTAATCCCAACACTAAGGAGACTGAGGCAGGTGGATCTCTGAATTCAAGGCCAGCCTGATCTACATAGCAAGTTCCAGGATAGCCAAGGCTGCATAGAGAACCCAACTCAAAAACAAAACAAACCAAAAACAAATGAAAGCAAAACCACAAACTATCTTGCCTAATCAAGAGATGACTGCTTTGGGACTGCTGATGTGAGTGATGAGTGCTTGCTAGTTTATGTCAGGCCTTGGCTTTGATCCCAGGCTAAACCAACTGCACATGGCAGCACATGCCTGCAATCCCAATCCTTGAAAGGTAAGGGCAGGAAAATGAGGGAGTTCTCTGGTCATACAGAGTTCAAAGACAGCCTAGGCTACACGAGGTCCTATCTCAGGAAAAAAAAAGTCAAGGATAAAGAATTTAATAAAGAATGGTTAAGACCTCTGGTAATTATTAAAATTGCTCTTATATTTATTTTATATTTATTAGTGCTTTGACTGCATAGGTGTATGTGTACCCTGCATGTGCCTAGAGCCTGAAGAGGGAAGAAGAGGGCATTGGATCCCCTGGACCTGGAGGTTTATGTAAACTGCCTCATGGGTAAGGGGAGGGGAACAAGTGCTCTTTTTTTTTTTTTTTTGGTTCTTTTTTTCGGAGCTGGGGACCGAACCCAGGGCCTTGCGCTTCCTAGGCAAGCGCTCTACCACTGAGCTAAATCCCCAACCCGGAACAAGTGCTCTTAACCACTAAGTCATCTCTCCAGCCCATCTTCTAGTGAGTTTAAAATGTAACCGAAAACAAAGCAGAATTTACAGTTAATAAAGACCAGCCTAAAATTATTCCAACTGTCTTTAACAATCACAGTCTATAAAAAAGAAAATGAGTTTCAGGTTTCTACTGACTAATATCCACTCAGAAACTGAGTCCCAATGCTAGGATTCAGGTGAAAATTGGGAGGTGTTGCAAACACCAAAGATAGTTAAGTGCAAATGCCACATTGAAAATGAGGTTCCAGTTTAAAAAATGCAAATATATACAGAGAAAAGTAACCAGCAGCTGACAATTCAGTAAGTGAAAGAATGCCTGAGATATCCTGGGGGGGCTAAAGGAGTATCAGGGGGGAGGGCAGTTCAACCAGAAAAAAAATGGCCCCTCAGAGGCTGAAGCAAAATCCAACAGAAGAGAAGCGGCCAGAAGGGAAGGAGTGCTACCGACTGGGCTAGTGCCAAAGACCTACTAACCAGCAAATACTGTGCTTTCTCCCCTGCGGGGGGAATAGGAGAGATTACTACTGTTTCTTGAAAAAGCACACATCTCCCTCAACAACGTAATGGCAGAACAAATACCTTTCCCTGGTGACCACCCTCATACGCCTGTCAAGATATGCTCCAGCCAGGTGTGGTGGTGCCTGCATGGAATCCCAACACCCAGGAGGCAAAAGAAAGATCACCCAAAATCCTGACCGGGCTGAGTGCTGGGACACAATGGCCTTTCCTCACTCTGCTGTCCTGGACCGCCTAGAACATACCATCCTCTTGGCTCCACTTTTCTGGTGCTGGGATTAAGGTAGAAACCACCCCAGATAAGTACCCATTAAATGGAGAAAAACTACAAGATGCCAAGCCAGCTGGTATTGAGGACTTAATTCAAGAGAGCCTTTCGGGTCCCCAGTACCCACCCCATTTGTTCATTTCTTTCTCTCCTCTTGAGGAAGATTCTGTAAGTGCAAGCACCACAGACTGGAAAGGATGGGTGTGCACAGCTGCACAGGGACCACCCACTGAGAGTGCAGGAGCCATCCTTCTGAAGTCTCCACACTACCTTAAGAAAGCAAGACCAGGGAAGCTCAACTTTTGGCTCACTGTTCTCACTCCAAGGTAAAGGGAATGAGGTGTCTTTTCTGCTTCTAAAATGTAAGACTCAAGTGAGAAAAACAATTTAGATTTTAGAAATTTATCTTGGGCTTGGTAGGTACACTGGCACATACTTATAATCCCAGAACTCACGATGTAAAAGCAGAAAGGTCAGGAGTATTTGTTTAGTGTTGTGTACACCAGGTACACATGGGACGTTCAAAGACAACTTTTGGGAGTCAGGCCTCTTACCATGTGGATGATTAGGGGCTGAATTCAGGTCATCAGGCTTGGTGATAAATGCCTCTACCCACTGAGCCACCTCACCAGCTTCTTAAAAAAACTTAAACTTTAAATTTATTTACTATTGTTGTACACATGTATGTGGATATATATATATATCCATTAGTGCATGTGTGGAGGTTAGAAGACAATTTTTGAGATTTGGTTCTCTTCCTACTGTGGGTTCTGGGGACAGATCTCAGGTCATTCTGGCCTGACAGCAAGTTCCTGTTAAGCCATCTGGCCAGCCCTCTTTATTGAACTTTGAAAAGTCAATTAATTATAATCGGGTCTGGCCCAGTTTAACTCCAGTATTCTAGAAGAAGTTCACAATTTATTATCACTATAGTGCTTTATAGCTTTTGTTCTCATTTTAAAGTTTCTTTATTCATTACGGTTAGTTAGATTCCATTATAGCAGGGAATTATATTTAGGATTAATCTTTACAACATGATCTTTGAGTGACACAGAGACCAAAAAAGAATTAGAAAAGAACAAAACAAAACAAAACAAAACAAAACAAACCCCTCTGGAAAGTATTCAGAGAAATAGATAAATACCTGACCAGAGTTTTCCAAATGTTCGCCAAACTTTCAGACATTCATAAAACTGGATGGGAAGTAAAGATCAAGGATTCCTTACTCTCTACGATGTTTTATTATTAGAGAAGGGGCTCATTAGCACAGGCTAGCCTGCAACGTGTTACCTAGTCAACAATGACCCTGACCTTGTCTGCTTCTGTCTCCCGAGTGCTAGGATACACACGTACCCCAGGCCTGGGTTCTGACCTTTTGTGTTGGGTGCTGATGCAGGGCTTCATTCCACCAGCTGAGCTACATCTGCAGCCCTCTTTATTTTTTAAAAAATGTTTTATGTATATGAGCATTTTGCCTTCGTGTATGGTGCCCCCAGAGGTCAGAAGAAGGCATCAGATCACCTGAAACTGAAGTTACAGATGGTTGAAAGCCATCACATAGGTGCTGGGAGCCAAACCTGGGTCCCTGGCAAGAGCAAGTCCTCTTAACTGCTCAGCCATCTCCCAGACCCCCTTTTCAACAATTTTTCTGCATCAAAATTAACCACATCAACTCTCAAACAAAACTTTACAAAATCACAGATGAAAAGCTGACATGTACTTTTCATGGATCTTCAAGACTCGATGCACTATGGGAATCTCTCTTCCTTCTATCCTGAAAACAACGATTTCCCCCACACGTATAGGATCTTCAACTCGGTTCGTGAGGAAAAGGAGATCCCCTCTGTGAAACGCAGGCTCCATGCTGCCACTGGGAGGGGAAAAAGATACAGAAAGGCAGGTTACATCTGCTTCAAAATTAGAAATTCAACAAAGCAACAGATGTCAATGTACCCCTGTGATGTACTCAGCATTTTAACACCCACAGTGCCACAGATAACTCTGTCCACAAAATAGGTTGTTCTAATTCATGCTCATTCACCCATGCATTCATCCACTCATCCATCCATCCATCCATCCATTCATTCATTCTGGGGACCCAGTTAGTACAGTATAGCACAGTATATGAATGAGGATGCCCTCAAACCTATGGAAATTTTCTTACCTCAGTCTCCAGTCCTGAGATTACATGTGTACACCACCACACCCAGCTTGGTTTCCCTCAACTAATAAAGGAATTTTCTTTAGTTATTAGTCTTCACTAACTAGTTCCATTTTAAGCATTACAATCAAAGATGCTCAAGTCTTGAAAAGGGCAGTGTTACTAATTCCTTAACCTTTTAAAATTTCAAATGACAAACAATATAAAAGAATGAACTTTAAAAAACACTGCCCTTATTCTGGCTTCATCTGAAAATACTAAACATATTCAAATATTCAAATGAGAACTGGCTCATCTTCTGCCATTTATGAAGACACAGACCATGATGACCTTATGAGTCCAGCTGATTATGGGGGAGACAGCTCATCAGGTCACAGAACAGCACAAAGGTAACACTATGTTATCAAGGCATTTATGAGAGACGTAGGGATTTCTAAGGATTTCAGAAACTAGGAAGAAGTGGAGAAACTCATGAGACCATCTCTTCCCGCTTACCTGTTCTGCCTCATACCCAGTTCTAAAAAGAGATTTGTATCATCAGGAACTCACCCAAATTTTCAATGACAAGAACATATCAGCAGGACATAAAACTCAAGACAGGTATCATTCAGCCACAGACACTATCGTTTGAAGATATATATGGAACAGCAGTGGCTCCCAAACCCTCCTGTACACTGGAACGGCCTAAGTAATATAAGTAAAATCCTCATGCACCGGTCACATACGAACCCATTCACTTCAGAACATCTGGGAATGGGAGGCAGGCATCACTGGGTCCCCAGAAATTCCCCCATAAAACAAAACTGAAGTTACAGATGGTTGAAAGCCATCACATAGGTGCTGGGAGCCAAACCTGGGTCCCTGGCAAGAGGAAGTCCTCTTAACTGCTCAGTCATCTCCCAGCCCCCACCCCCTTCAACAATTTTTCTGCATCAAAATTATGAGAAACAATGTTTGTGTTTGTTTGTATTTGTTATTATTTATGAATTCTTTTTTAAACGTGTGGTTGGTTTTGTTGTTTATGTCTTATTTTTGAGACAAGATGTCACCCTGTATGGAAAGCTAGCTTTCGACTAAGCAGTCCATGCTGACATAGCTCACAGCCTCTTCTTGCCTCCCGTGCTGGGCTACAGGGGTGCTGGTCCCTGTGCTTACTGTTTTGTTGACTTGAACTCACAGCAACCCTCCTGCTGGGATTTCAGTCTTGTACCGCCATGCTAAGCATGATCATACTTAAAGCTTTTATTACAGGCAGGCAGATCTCTGTGAGTTCATGGCCATCCTGACCTACATGGCAAGTTTCAGCCCATCCAAGGTTGATCCCGTCTCAAAATTAAACAAATAAACAAACAATCCCTGTTATGTAGACTTATCAGGCTTATCAGCTCAGTGGACAAGGCCCTCAGATAGGTATCCAGTACTTCCAAAAACAAACAAAAAAAGAGCTTTTCAAACAGATACACTGTGTATGTATGTGTGTATTATACATATACAAACGATAAGGAGAAAAAACAGAAAAGAAAAAGAAATGCACTTACAGAATTATCTCAATTATCTGTAAAATTATACTCAAAGAGAGGCTACAACATTAACAACGATTTTTATCTCAAAGTTACAAAGACAGGTTCAATCTAGATTTTCCTGCTTCTAGCATTTCACATTATGGGAATATATTAACTTTTTCTTATTAGAAAAGCATTTCTTCTCAAAGGTCACTATGACAGCCAGGCAGGAAATGACAAGGGCCTGAAATAGAACAGCAATAAAGGAGAAGAGAGAGAAAAACAATTGGTGGTCAATTAGACACAGCAGAATCAAGAATGACCCCTCGTTTGTGTCACAGGCAACTGAGCAGATGTGACAGTCACAGAAACAGGGATTGGGTAAGGGTCAAAAATGGAGCTGAATTTTATTTTTATCTCTCAGAGAACCAAGTATCTGGTCAGTAGTCAGGTGAAGCTGTCCAGTGGAGCAAAATAACGAAATGCTTTCGGAATTCACATGTAGACACCAGTTTAAAACACACGGAAGTAGTCAGAAACTACTGTAATGACTGTAAATGTCTGTAATACCAGCACCTGGGAGGGAGGCACAGGCAGCAAGGCTGAGTTCAATGCTAGCCTGAACTACATCCCAAGGCCCCAAAGTCAAAATGAATAAAATAAAATATATAACGTATGTAGGAGAGGGTAGGGAGACACAGAAGAAAATATGCTTGCATGACTCATATAAAAATGTTCCTGAGCAAAATAAGCCATGAGCAACATCTCAGCAGTTCCAAGCTGCCCTGCCAGAGGAACTGGGTTCAATTCCTTGCACCCATACAACAGCTTATAGCCTCTCTAATTCCAGAGGATCTAATGCCTTCTTCTGACCTCCACAGGCACCGCATACACAAGCTTATGATATACATGCAGGCAAAAACACATAAAACAATAACATTTAAACATAACAAAACCTGATTCCCACATATGCATCTTGGCACATGTGCAACTATAGACATATGCAAATAAATAAAATGTAATAAAAAGTTTATATATTGGTGGCTGGGACTCAGATTTATTGGATAGGGTACCTGCCTATCAAGCACAAAACACCATACTAGGTGTGCTACCAAGATGCACTTTGGAGAGGCAGAAGAATCAAAACCCAATGCCATGCTTGACTACATACAGAATTCAATGCAGTTTGAACTACACGAGATCCTGTCAAAGGGAAGATGGGGGAAGTCAGGTGTGTTGGTGCACCCCTTTAATGCCAACACTTGGGAGGCAAAGGCAGAAGGATCTCTGTGAGTTCGAGGCCAGCCCGATCTACATAGTAAGTTCCAGAACAGCCAGAACTACATAGAAACCCTGTCTCAAAACAATAAAGTCAAGACAATGGGGGTTGGGGATTTAGCTCAGTGGTAGAGCACTTGCCTAGGAAGCGCAAGGCCCTGGGTTCAGTCCCCAGCTCCGAAAAAAAGAACCAAAAAAAAAAAAAAACCAAAAACAAAACAAAACAAAAAAACCAATAAAGTCAAGACAAAAAGAATAGAAGAGAAAGAAAAAAGGAAGCAGCAGAGGGGGAGAGCTGTGAGCCTGTGCCCTGCCTGAGCTATGCAGCAGGACCTGGTCTAAAGAAGACGTAGCCTGGAAAGAGGACGCTGCAGAGAGAGCCAACTCATGACTCTTCAGCCAGGAAGAGCTCCACCGATGAACCATCCCAACACCCAGGGAAGAGGACACGACACAGCCGGAAGATATTGGGAGCTGGATCTTGGTTACTACTTCAGTGGAGGTACTGAACTTCAGGAACTTAATGATCAGATCAGATATCTGCGATCAAATATCTCTGGAGGATTCGTGTCCACCTAGCATTTACCTTCTGTGCTTTGACAAAGCTGGTGAACTCCGGGAATAAGAAAAAAGCACTCCGCCATGGCTTATTCTGTTAACTGAGATTTCAGGTTATCAGCCACACCTCCCTCCCCATGCCGAGACAGGACATGGCCTTAATGAACAGCACAGACACTTCACACTTGCTCAGACCCTCTGTCTCCTGAGGGCTGGGATGAACGCATGCCCCACACACCCAGCAGAAAGCTAATTTTTTTCCGCTGCATTTACACAGCTGTTTAAAACAACAATTAAAAAACAACCTGGTCAGGAATGATGGTACATAGGAAGACTGAAGAGCAATCCACATTCAAGGCCAGCCTGGTCTAAGTTCCAGGCCAGCCAAGGATACACAGCAAGATCCTGCCTCAAATACTGAGACCTCTCCAAAACCAAAAGCACTGACCTAATTTTGGTGAGGATTGGTGAGCAGTAGAGCATTCGCCTAGCACACAGGGAGGTCCCTAGGTCCTACCTTCAACACTGGAAACATCATCCAGAGCATTACTTTTTGTGCTGCCTTCTAGCACTAAAGGAAGACACCACACCATTGAGAGGAAGTGCAGGGGCATAGAGGTTCCTTTGGGAGATTTCCTCTGGGGCTATTTCAGATTTAGTTCTCTTTAGCAGAGGGTTGAAGGACAGTTATCAGGAGCTGACTGAGACTGCTGGAATAAATGGGGAATTAGTTGGGGGACTTGATTTAAAAAAACCGATAGCTTATATGGTTGATGTATGCATATAATCTCAGTACTTAGAATTCTGAGGACCATGAATTCAATGCCAACATAGGCAAGACTTAAAAAAAGAAAGAAAGAAAAAAAGAAAGAAAGAAAGAAAGAGAATGAAGGTAAACATTCTAATATTCTTAGTGAAAAAACAATGGAGAGCAGGGAGCCTTGTGACGTGCTTTTGAAGGTGTATGCCTACCAAAGACACACCAAGTTCCAGACCTCAAAAACCAGTGCTTTTTGCACGTCAGTCACGCCTCAGTGAAATTCTGAAGGAGAGCGTGTCTCAACTCTAGATAGGGGACAGTTCTACTTCCTTCATATATGTACTGTACTCGCTCCAGGAAGGACTTGGGGGGTTACAAAATGAATCCCCAAATAGGACACACCTATAATGATTCAATTAAATAACCACATAATAATGTCCCCAAAATTAGTTGCTAAATTAGATTTTAAAATCCACAAGATTTATCAGAACAAAGCTAGGAGTGGAAACCAGGTAGGGAAAAACTTCAGTGCTATCACCTAAATGAGTGGATGATTAGCCTAAAAGTCCTGGAGTCTAGTTTAGAAATGATATTTAAAGGTCGACAGAAAATATGAAAGATTGGGTGATGCTTCCAGCACTGAGAACACGATGCAGGACACGATGCAGGACACGATGCAGAACTCTGACGTGGAAGCCTGCACAGCCTAATGTGCTAGGTTCTAGGCCTGATATACCAAACACAGGAATGCTTAAAGACAGAGGAATTGAGGAAAACAAAGGACACTGAATAAAGTGCACTCAGTCTCTTAAGGGATGAGCCAAAAGTCAAATGAAAGTCTTTAGGGTTCCCATGAGACTGGCCTTGAACTCCTGACTCCTGACTTTGGTTGCTGAGTGGTGAGGTTACAGGTATAAGCCACCACACCCAGCACACAGCAGCCTGTAGGGTACTGGGGTTGGGAATGGTGAGCAGAGAAATAGCTCAGGAGTAGAGGACACACATTGCTCACACAGAGGACCTGAGTATGATAGGCAGGTTGGGCAGCTCAGAATCACCTGTTTACCTTCTGGACTCCCTGGGTACTTACATCCACATGCATGTAATTAAACGCAATTGTTTTTAAGGAAAAGGATACGGGTCCTACGGGAATGGGAACACCTCCCATGATAGTTTGCACAATTGAGTAGCAACTGATTTCTTTTCAGGCTCTCCTAGGTAACAGTTACCAAGGAACTGGTACACAACTATTTATTTAATACCTCCACCTTTCTCCCCAGTAATCCCATGCAATTCTGTGTTCTGAAAAGGAATCGTGTTACCTGAGCACCACTACAATGGGACTCTCACTTCCGGTTATCACCATCAGCCCCTTCCAGATCATTAGTGCCGAGGAGACAATCATTCCAAAATTTAGGACTTGGTAGTACAGCTGCAAGAACAAAGAGAAGGAATCAGATCCACTACTGTTCTCCTCCACGAAGGAAAATGATTGTAGCTATCATTAAAAAGTTCAAGTAGCCAAGATGAGGATGCAGCTCAGCTGGTACAATGCTTGCCTAGCAGGTGTAAGCCCAGGGTTCAATCCCCAGCACTGCATAAAGGCAAGTGCAGAGACTCAGGCCTATGTCCTAGCCATCAGGAGGTGAAGTCAGGAGAGGGGTAAAAAGACCATCAACATCAGGCTGCTTATAGACTTCCAGGCCTACCTTAGCACTCCGGAGACAGGAGCATACAGATTTCTGAGTTCAAGGATAGCCTAGACTATAGAGAGAGTTCCAGGACACACACGGCTACACAGAGAAACCCTGTGTTGAAAAACCAAAAGAAAAATAATTCATAAAAAAAAAAAATTTAAGGTTTCAGGCTGGAAAAATGGTTAAGAGCACTTGCTATTCCAGAGGACCAGAATTCACTTCCTAGCACCACATGGTGGCTCACAACCACCTGTAACTCCAGGTTCTGGATATCAGATGCCCTCTTCTGGCCTCCGTAGGCACCAGACACATATACATACACACTCATACACACATGCAGGCAAAACACTCACACATAAAATAAAGTTTTAAAAAAGAAAAACTTGTTTAAAAGAATGGAGATTTATGTTTCTGTAAGAAGTTACTCTGTTTGCATGGGTCTGCCCCTTCCGTTAGACACACGACACCACACTGACTACAGCAGCTCACTCTGAGATTGATTCAGCTAGTCAACATCACCTTCACTTTTAGCAGAGTGTGTCAGTTTCTTTTCCCGATTATGATGAAATGAAAACAACAACTTAGAGTCTAAAAGGAAAGGTTTATTAGCGCTCCCAGTTCAAATGAACAGTCCTTCATGGTGGGGAACTCAAAAGAGCAGGAGCCTGAAGGAGCTGGTTATATTCCATTCACAGCCAGGAAACAGACAGACAAACAACACATACTCTCTCCATTTTGTGTAGTGGATGATCCTCTGGCTGGGGAACGGTCCCACCATAATTAAAAAGGCGTTTTCCACATGAACTAACTCAGTCAAGACAATCCCCAACAGGCATATCCTCAGGTAAGTCTAGATTCAGTCAAGCTGACAAGCAGCACCAAGCAACCCATACACAGAGGTTAAAGTCCCTTGAGGTGTATTTGTGTAGCTGCTAGTTCCTTGAAAAGGACTAGTAAGCTGGTCTTGGGGCACAATGTAGACAAGAGCACACCATGCTAAGCAAACATCCTGTCTGATGGTCTTACTCTTTCACTCCTTGTCTTCTTTTCCTGCCAAGAGATTTTACTCAGAAGTCAAATAGACAGCTTCTCCTTCCTGCCGCTTTTCCCTGCATGCGAATGCTTAGGAACATAAATCACCACCACCAACAAAGCCATTTTTATCTGTTTAGTATTGGCAGAAATGAGTAACCCAACCTCATTCCATTTGACCACATCAAGCTATTAGGATGAAACGGTGACATGGGTACAAGAACAGCCACACACTTGAATTGCCCTTTCTAAGAAGTGACCAGACAGTAAGTTCCTAGTCTTTCAAGGTCAAACTCTAAAAGAATATCATTAAGCCCAATGAAACACTGACCATTCCACACACCTGCCATTCCTGCACTGGGAAGCTGAAGGGAGAGAGGATCACCAATGGAAGGGTTACTCTGGGCTTCATGAGACTCTCTGAGAGAGAGGGGAGGGGGGTAGAGTCAACTTGTGAGCTCCTTTCAGACAGGCAAGGCAGAGCACGTCTGTACCTTAGCATTTGGGAGGCTAAAGCAGGGAGAATGCCAACTCCAGGTCACTCTGGACTGTACAGTGAGACTCTGTCTCAAAAACTACTTAGGGCTGGGCTCCCTTGGTAAAGCACTTACCTAGCATGCACAAAGCCCTGGGTTAGATGACAGCTATGCATAAATTGGGTGTGATAACACACCCAGCACTGGGGAGATGATAGCAGGAGGATCAGAAGTTCAAATCCATCCCCACTACAGACTGTTCCTCAGTGACTCTTGTACCTTATTCTTTGGGGCAATGTCTCCCAGTCAAACCACAGCTCACTGACATGGCTACTCATACTCACAAGCTGTCCAGGGGATCTCCTCAGCTCTCCACCTCCAACACTGGGATCACAAGCCCATGGCTACATTTACCCAGCATCCAGCATTTTGTGAGTACTGGGAATCCTGGATCCGGCCCTGTTGTTTGCCTCACATGCACTTTAACCATCCAGCCATTTCACCAGAAAGTACTTAACCCTGAATGAGAATAAAACTACAACACAAAAATGTGTAGGCTCCACCTACAAAAGTAATCCATACAATGGGTCTTGTAACTGCAAAGGCTGACGTTAAGAAGTCGTCATGGTCTCTGCACTTTGGAGGTAGGGCACCAGCTCTATGCCACCTAGTTCTGTGCAGCTGGAGTAATGTTTACTATCCTCCAGAGAGTCACATGTACTGACTCAGTGACCAGCACATTCTGTGGCTAGAATTCATCTATGTAGAGTACATATACTCTTCAGGCAAAACATTCATACATACAAAACAAAATAGGTTTTGAAAAGTCCAAAGAAAAAGATGGCCTAGTGGGTAGTTAAGCAACTTTGATGGGGTGCTGGAGAGATGGCTCGGTGGTTAAGAACACTGATTACTCTTCCAGAGGTCCTGAGTTCAATTCCCAGCAACCACATGGTGGCTCACAACCATCTGTAATGGGATCTGATGCCCTCTTCTGATGTGTCTGAAGACAGCTACAGTGTACTCATATAAATAAAATAAATAAATCTTTAAAAAAAAGAGAGAGAGAGATGAGTGTGGGTTGGGGGAGCGAACCCCAGAAGAGAAGGTTATGTATCTATTGCTGAACACACCGTGAACTGTGGACTATGCAAACTTCCAAAGGAGGGAAGCAACCAAAAGTCCTAACCAATCACCATGAACCACAACAGTGACCACCACAGGACACTAACAGTCACAATACCCATGAACCATAGCAGTGACCACCATGGGACAGCAACAGTCACCATACCCATGAACCACAACAGTGACCACCACGGGACAGCAACAGTCACCATAACCATGAACCACAGCAGTGACCACCATAGGACAGCGACAGTCACCATAACCATGAACCACAACACTGACCATCATCGACACTAACAATCACAATACCCATGAACCACAGCAGTGACCACCACGCAACACTAACAATCACAATACCCATGAACCACACCAGTGACCACCATGCGACAGTCACAGCGAGAATGAAGCAGTGGCACACATACCTTCCTGGTGACCAACAGTTCTTTAACTGGACTCAGGACTCACTCAACAAAGAGGGAACTCACAACTGGTACTGGAAACCTAGCCAACTACCCAGGCTACTGAAGTCATGTGTCTTAGAGAACCTACGACCACCACTTTACTAACAGCCTAATCTCTAGCTATTCTAAGCACTTGTCCTTACACCACAGCTAAGTGTAGTCTCCCCCCTCACTTCTCTTTGCAAAGGACAGGACCATTACAAGAAACTATAACCAATCAAAATGCAGAGCAGTGGAGCCCTGTCCCAACAGATGCATCTACATCCCAACCTCTGCACCAGGGATTGGGGTCACCGTGAAAGAGAGGGAAAGAGTGTGAGGGCCCAGGCTGTGAGATTGTGCCAGAAGCTACACCTATGAGGTCTTATAGCTTGACTGCCTGAGCATGACATCAACCGTACACATGCTGATGAGAAACGGGTAAAGCTCACCCGGCCCCAACCCTAGACAAAGAACTACTGGCAACTAAGGAAAGCTAACAGTGGGAAAACAATCTTCCCCAAGAAGAGTACACCAACTGGTTATCTGACACTAAGCGGTCAGCCTTTGTCTTAGGGTTTCATTGCTATAAAGAGACACCAGGACCAAAGCAACTCTTATAAAGGAAAATATTTAATTAAGGTGGCTGACAGTTTCAGAGGTTTAGTCCATTATCATCACAGCAGGAAGCATGACAGCACACAGACAGACATGGTGGTGTTAGAGGAGCTGAGAGTTTTACACCTTGATCCACATGCAGCAGAAGGGCTGTGCACGCCACTGGGTATAGCTTGAGCATAGATTCCTCAAAGCCCACTCCCACAGTGACATACTTCCAACAAGGTCACATCTATTAATGCCAGTCCCTATGGGCCAAGCATTCAAACACAAGAGTCTATGGGGGCAATACCTACTCAAACCACCACAGCCCTAAAAACATTATATAGACAAATAAACATTATATAGACCGAGCAGTTTGTATTTATGCATTAGAAACACACATACACACCCACTCAGTTATATGTAACAAATAGAGAGGTCATAAATTTCAAAGAAGCAAAGAGACATGGTGTTCATGAAAAGATTTGCAGGGAGAAAAAGGGGGAAATTATATAATACATAATTATATACAAATCTCAAAAATATATATAATCTCAAAAAGTAAAAAAATATAAAGGGGAGTTATATTTATAAATTCAGTTTAATACTGTGTTAACTTTGTGTGTGTTCTATGCTGCAGAAGTGTGTATATTTGTGTGGTGTATGCAGGTGTGCAAATGCATCCATCCATGTGGGCATGTGCAGAGGCCAGGAGTCAGTAGTGGGAGTCTTCTTCAACTGCTCTTGATCTTAATTTTTGAGACCGTCTCTCACTGAACTTAAAATTTGTCATTTCCATTTGAAGGCCTGGCCAGCAGGCCCACAGGGGGATCTACCTGTGTTAGCCCCTCTATTAGGGTTTCTATTGCTATAAAGAGACACCATGGCCATGGAAAATCCTAGAAAAGACAACATTTAATTGAGGCTGGCTTACAGTTTGAGAGGTTCAGTCCATTATCATCATGGTGAGAAGCATCATAGTGTGCAGGGAGACATGGTTCTGGAGATGGTACTGAGAGGTCTACGTATTGAACCACAGGTAACAAAAGGGCTGCGTACCACGCTTGTTGTAGCTTGAGCATAGGAGTCTTCAAAGCTCACCCCCACAGTGACACATTCATCCAACAAGGCCACATCTCCTAACAGTGCCACTCCCTCTGGGCCAAGCAACAAATGCAGGAGTCTATGGAGACCACTCCTAATGAACCACTACACTCCCTATCACTGTTACATGTTGACACACTCAGCTTTTTACATAGGTGTTGAGGATCCGAACCTTGGTACTCATGCTTGTACAGTCATCTCCCTAGCCTTGAGTTTATTTTATTTTTCAAAACATGGTTTCTAGGTATAATATTGAGTGTTCTGGAACTTGCTTTGCACACCAGGCTAGTCTTGAAGTCAGAGATCTACCTGCCTCTGCCTCTCGAGTCCTGGGACTAAAGGCATGTGCCACCACCATTCCCAGCTCTAAGTTTAATATTTTTAAAAATGTTTAAATTTAGGTTTGGTTCTCAGCTTGGGGATGGGGATGGGTATGGAGATGGAGACAGGACACACAGGACAAAATAATAAAAAGTAACAAAAATGTTTAAATTTGCTGACTAGGATAGCTCCTGTTTATAATCTTGGTATACAGGAGACTACTGTGGGGAGATTGTGTATTTGAGATTAGCCTGTACAACATAAGGAGAACAAGCTTTAAAATAATAATAAAAAATAAAATGTAAACCAAGTAAAATGGCTTAATCTTGTGATGTCAGCCCTTGAGAGGTTCTGAAAGGAGAACCAACATGAACTTGAGGCCAGCCTGGGCTACCTAGAGAGATGCAGACTAGCCCAGGATACAGAGTGAGCCTATGTCTCAAAACAAATAAAAACAATAAAAAAAATAAAACAAAACCCAACAACGATAACAACAAACCCCATAGGGACTAGGAAAGTGACTCAGTGGGTAAAGTAAGGTCCCGAGTCCTAAGTGTACACCCCCACATGCACATAAATGCTAGACGTGGCAGTGGTTGCCTGTAACCCTAGTACTGAGAGAGCAGAGACAAAATACATCCTGGGCCTTACTGACCAAGGCAGATCTCCAGGTTCAGTGAAAAGACCTGTCTCAAAAAGCAAGGTGGTTTGTGCAGAGGCCATAAGTGTAGCTATCACGTCTAGTCAAAGAAGCTTCTCTTTACAGAAAATGGGAGGCTATCATAGAAAACCAAAGCTGGACACAATAAAAAGACCCACAGACAGTGGGGAGCCCAGCACCAGTGATGCATCTGCAGCATAGCTCCTGCATCTATGGCTCTGAGAACATGATAGAAAAGGAGTGAAAAGACTCTAAGAGCTAGAGTTTCCAGGAAGCCTGCTGTCCAAGTCTCTCCTACAGATAGCTCCATAAACAGGACCAGAACAATGGACCTGTTAAGGCAGAAGAGGGAAGTTCTGAGGGGTCCCTCCCTTAGATAAAGAACTACAGGCAACTAATGACTTATGGATGAAGGAAAAACTCCCCTCTCCTTCGGATGAGCCCCTATCAGTGTTCAGTGTAGAGTGGCCAGCCTTTAAACCACACATACTACCAACACAAAGACTCAACAGTTATATTTATATTTATTTGTGCATATGCATGCATACACATGCACACATATGTTTGTGACAATAATATTCAAAGAAAAAGAAGCTATTAACTTAAAAGTAGAAAGACATAATAGGCTTGGGGGAAGGCACCTGGGAGGGGCTAGGAAGGAAATGCAAGGGGAAAGTAATCTAACTCTATATCAGATAAAAACATTAAAGACATAAAATGAATTAAAAAGATTTTAAAATGGTCCATAATCCAAGTGATTCCATATAGATGCATTATAGATCCACCCAAAATTTACCATTGTTTCTTAATATGAAAATATGTAATTAAAGTGGTTTTGGAGAATAAAGTTAATATCTTAAAAGAAGTAAGATGGAAAAGGAAAGAAGACACCCCATGTAACCCGTCACGTACCCAAAGAAAGAGAAAGTTTGTTCAGGAGGAATAGATGTGTAAGTCAGGTGAGGTGTGTGACTAGAATGCTTGAGGCCCAGGAATCAATTTCTAACACAATAAAAAAAGAAATTAGTATAATTATATTATATTAATAACAAAAATATTAATGTCCTAATTCATCGCATTCTATTTTATTAATTCACTGTCACCTATGCTTTTTCTATTTTGTCTACAAAGTAAAAATTATATTTGTGTGCGGTTGTCTTTTCTTAATCCCGCTTCTATGACATGTTAATGACATGATATTAACCCTTTTAGAAGGATTTATATGATAGAAATAGGTAAATTACAAATCTGGGATCCTTGGATTAAGAAAAGCCCCAGCTGGGGCTGGAGAGATGGCTCAGTAATTGAGAGCAATGGCTGTTCTTTCAGTGGACCCAGGTTCAATTCCCAGCAACCACATGGCAGCGCACAACTGTCTGTAACTCCAGTTCCAGGGAATCTGACACCTTCACACAGAAATACATGGAGTCAAAACACCAATGCACATAAAACAAAAATAAATAAATCTTAAAAAAAAATCAAAGAAAAGACCTAGTTAAAAGGTGATCGTGGGGTGTGTGCCTGTCTATGAAGAGATGGCCAGAGAATTAAGGTGTTGGGCTGATTTCCAGGACCCGTGGGATGGGAAGAAGAGAACCAAATCCCATTAGTCATCCTTTAACTAATTCTGGACACACACCCCCCAAGCCCCAATCTCCACTTTCAAGTGCTGAGATTGCAGGTGCGTCCACCATGGGTTTCAGTGTAGGGTTTGTGTTTGGTGGTTTGATTGATTGGTTGGTTTGGTTGGTTGGTTTTTTCTCTTTCGGAGACAAGATTTTGCTTTTAATTATATGCCAGCCTTCAATTAAGTTGCCCAGGTAGTTCAGCCTTCCAATGCCGGGATTATAGATGTGTACTATTGTGCTTGGTTCAAGAAAAAGCTGTCTTTCAAAAAGCCAGGGGCAAACAGCAGCATAGCCCCTGTAAAGGTGTGTGCTGCCAAGCCTGATGACCTTAGTTCAATCCTTGGGCCACTGGCAGAAAGAACTGATTCTGACAAGCCAATCTCTAACGTCCACGTGCATGCCACAGCACTCTCACACCCATACACATTTATACACACACAACATAAACGTACTTTAAAAAGGAGGGAGGGGCACTAGCCAGAAAGCTCAGCTTAGGAGCTCATGGACCAGCTACTCTGGAGTACTAGAAATAGCAAGAGGAAGTGAGACCCTGGCTCAAGAAGGTGGTAGAAGAAAACCAACTCCTAAGTTGTTCTCTGTCACACACAGTCTGTGAGCTGTGCATACCCACATTCACACATATTCAACAACAACAACAACAACAACAACGACAACAACAACAAAAGTAAGGGGCTGGAGACACAGCTTAGCAGTTAAGAGCACTTGCTGCTCTTGCAAAAGACCTAGGTTTGGTTTCCAGCATCCACAGGGCAGCTCACAAATGTAAACCCAGTTCCACAGGATCTAAGGCCTTCTTCTGGCCTCACCCGGCAGCAGACGTATACACATGGTGAACATACGCACTTTTTTAAAAGCAAAAAAAAAAAAAAAAAAAAAAAACCTTAAAAACAAACAAACAAGGGTTACAGGTATAATTTACTAGTAGAGCACTTGTTTAGAGACTGAAATACCAAGTTGGGGTTGGGGAGGTAGTGGCATATGCTTTTAAATTCTAGCACTTTCGAGGAAGAGACAGGCAGAGTTCCAGGCTAGCTTGGTCTACAGAATGAGTTCAAGAACAGGAAGGGAAACCCTGTCTCACAACAAACAAAGAACATGAAAGGCCCTGGGTATGATCCTAGCAATACACATACACAAAATTTCTCTTCTGGGGATGGAATAAGAGGGGGGTGGTGCCACCCCGCCAGGCAATATGCCTTCAATCCCAGTCTTTGGGAAGCAGAGGCAGAGGCAGGCATGTGGATCTCTGATTTCCAAACCAGCCTGGCCTACACTTGAGGCCTTATCTTGAAAAACAAACAAACAAACAAACAAACAAAAAACAACAACAAAAAGTCTTTCCAGATGGGGATATATGTGTTCAGTGACAGATCACTTGCCTAAGTGCTAGGCATGGCTCTCAGCACTACATTTGAAAAACAAAGAAACCTAAAAAAGAAAATATGGTTATTTACTCTGACACGGTTAAGTGTAGCACTCAAGAGGCAAAGGCAGGAGGCCAGCTTCAGTTCAAGGCCAGCTCAGGCTACACAGTGAGTGCCAGGTAGCAGGGGCTACATACAGACTTTGCTTTACAATGGGCAGATAGTCAGAGTAGTCAGTGAAGCCATGTGATGACATGTATCTATAAATCTACCTCTCATGAGGCTGAGGCAGGAGGACTGCATAGCAAGACTCTGTCTCAAAATAAATACGGTAATAAAAATAAGGTCTTTCAAAACTAGGAGTGCAGCTTGGGAGCCTGTGATGAATGCAAGGCCCTGGGATTGATCCCCAGCACCAAGATAGGAGTACATTCAAGACTCCAGATTTAAAGCTGTTCTGACTGGAATCTCTCACGATTTTGTATGTATTTCTAAGAAGAGATGGACCTACTTTTCTTTCTATGTAATTATAAACAGTGCAAAACAAATGCCCTACTTCAAAAACAAAACAAAAACAAAAAAACAAAACAAACCACAAATCTTTACATAAGACAATTCTTAATACCAAAATGCTGAGAGAGAGAAAGAGACGGCGGGGGAGGGGAAAAGGTCAATTGCCACCAGGACATTTGGTTCACGAGACAAAAAGGTGAAAGTGCTCTCAGTACCTTTTAGCCCAAGAGCTAGAAGGCAAGAGAGCAAGATTTAAAAATAAAACCTGGAGCAGCGATTGCTCAGCGGGTAGAAGCACTTGCCCCACTCGCAGAGGACCGGAGTTCAGTTCCCAGCACTCTCATTAGGCTATTCACAGCCACCTGTAACACCAGTGCCAGGGGCTTCCAAAACACATATGTCATACAGACACATAACCTAAAAATAAAATCTGGAGACTTAATTTTCAAGATTTCTGTCCCACTGTCATCTGTCATTAACGACTCCGAGGACTGTCACACAAGTGGTATGATTGATTCAACTCCGAGCTTAGAGTGACCCAAGTTAAAATGGATGAAGTCTACTGAGGTCTACCTGGGCAGATAGATGGCTAGAGAATGAAAGCAACAAAACGGCTCCTGTGGGACCTGCAATGGCTATCTCCAGAGCCCCACCAGAAACTGGTAAGTCCTCCTGCCGCCTTACAGTGTCCAAAACTCCCATTTACAAAGCGCCCTACAGTTTTCACTTAACTCCCTTGCATCCTTGGGAGGAAGGGATCGCAAAGGGTCGCCTTCCCTCTCGGTCCCCCGAAACTGGTGCTATGAATGGGAGCAAAGAAGCCTTGGCTACAGACTGCAAAGAAAGAAATGATCCATACAGGCAACCGACCCATGCAGGCCCTTAATCCTTCTCAGAGGTCCGCGGGGCCCCCGCAACGGCAAAGGGACCAGAGTAACCCTAGCAGAAGGGGCGGCCAATCTCACCTGCCTCTTGTTCATCCGCCGTACATCATCTAGAAAGTCTAGAGACAGCATGGTGAGAATGGAGAACGCGGTAATTAGCAGCAAAGAGGGCGCGATACAATCACCAAGAGGAACCGCTGCCACACGGGCCGGGCTCACAGTGGACAGGGCCCCCTGACGCCTGCACTTCCGCTTCCGGGGCGGGAGCAGGCGAAGCCCTTCCCTTCTTTGCGGAGAATGGACAAAGAATGACTTGTGAGCCTCCTAGAACAGCCCAGGGCCTGACCTCGTCAAGGACGGACCTAACCTTCTCCGCCCGAGAATCGGCTGAAAGCTGCTTTCCCTGCTCAGCCTGCGCGGCTGTTTGCGAAGGCGGTGACCCTAGGTTAGATAGGCCCACAGTATGCGGAAGGCGGGCCCTCAGACAGGCCTGGCCAATCGGAAGCCGAGTCTGCGCCAGCGCGAAGTTGGTGTCTTCCTGCGTGCTGCTGGGACATGGGTGTGGCCCGGGACGTGTTGCCTAGCTGTTTGTTCTCAGGTAGAGCACGCCGCGGTCCGCTACCGGAAGCTGTGTGTCTTTGAAAGCATTGCATAAATACACACACACATCAATTGATTACAAGATGCCGTAGTGTCATGAGGGCCACTAAAGGTGCAGGAAGCCAGGAAGACCCGCCTCAATTTTGACCCTTAACAACAGTAATTTGCTTTGTCTCCTGACACTTGGATGTGAGTCATTTATTTGACCCGCAAAATTTCACAGGGGCAGGGATTATAAATGACATCATTGCCGTGGGCTTTCTTTTGGTGGGTGATAGATGTACAGCTCCGCGTATAAACTAAAACCTTGAATTGCGCGCCTCGGTAAACTGTATGGTATGTGAATTATATCACAATAAAGTAGGTGTGAGAATGGGAAAAAAACGTTGTCTTGTTCACTGTTAGATTCCCAGTGGTGGCTGCACAGCCGGCATGTGTGAGGCACAAAATCAGTACTTTCATTTAAAGAGGGATAGAGAGAATATTTCCAGCTACTAGTAGAAACCTCATATTTATTGAGATGGAAAATGAACTGTTTGGAATCTCCAAGTTAGAAAGCTTTATGAAAGAAAAAAAAATAAAAATTCTATGGGGTACCCCATAGGTACCCCATCAAAATGACCGATTCATTAATAAATGTTGATTGTGTTTCTCGATCTAAATTCTAGCCTGTAGAAACCTTCATAGAGTTTGTCAGTGTTAATTTCAACCTAAAGTTCAAATTAAGTGGGTATGAGCTTATGTCTCTTTCTTGTTTACCTTAAAGAGCCCCAAGAAAGACTCAATATCCTGTGGGTCCAAAAAGGTGAATAAGCTATTTAGTTGGGAAACTTTAAAAGCGTCTTGGACAAGTGGGTGATGGGGGGAAGGCAAGTGGATCTCTGCGAGTTTGAGACCAGCCTGATGGTCTACATAGTGAGTTCCAGGACAGCCAGAGATTTATAATAGAGAGATGCTATCTTAAAAAAAAAAAAAAAAAAGAGTTGGACATAGCAGCATAGGTTTGTAATGCCAGTGCTGGGAGGCAGAGACAGACAGATCCTTGGAGCTCACTGGCCAATCAACCTAGCCTGCTTAACAAGTTCCAGGTCAGTGAAAGTAACCTTAATCTCAAAAAGAGAGGGGGACTGGAAGGAAACATGGCTCAGTGCTTCAGAGCACTGGCTGCTCTTCCAGAGTACTCCCCGATAATTCCTAGCACCCATCTCGAGTAGCTCACCTGTAACTCCAGCTTCAAGGGATCTGGCGCCCTCTTGTAGACTCTATGGGTGACCATACTCATACGCACATACCCACACACAGACACACACACAGAATTTTAAAATAGTAAAAATAGGGCTGGAGAGATGGCTCAGCGGTTAAGAGCACCCGACTGCTCTTCCAGAGGTCATGAGTTCAATTCCCAGCAACCACATGGTGGCTCACAACCATCTGTAAAGAGATCCGATGCCCTCTTCTGGTGTGTCTGAAGACAGCTACAGTGTACTTATATATAATAAATAAATAAATCTTTAAAAAAAAAAGATAAAATAGTAAAAATAAATCTCTAATTTTTTTTTTAAATGAGTGAATAGCACCTGCGTCACAGCACCAGAAGTTGTTCTCTGGTCTCCACAGGCATGCATACATACACAAACATGCACGCACGCACACACACACACACACACACACACACACACACACACACGTACTTACACACAAACCATTTAGGTTGTTGCTAGAACAGATGGTACACACCTGTGATCCTAGCACTTGGAAATTTGAAGCCCACCTGGGTTTGTGTGTGTGTGTGTGTGTGTGTGTGTGTGTGTGTGAGAGAGAGAGAGAGAGAGAGAGAGAGAGAGAGAGAGAGAGAGAGAGAGAGAGAGAGATTTGGAATGTACTCTGTAGGCCAGGATGGTCTCAAGCTCACAGGAAGCCTCCAACTACAGGAAGCCTCCAACTTTAGCTTCCTGAGTACTAGGATCACAACCCACCAAAATATATTTTCTTTTTTTTCAGATTGATTGGTGCTACAGTTTATCTCAATAAATATCAAATAAAGAGAATTCAGTTGATATAGGGCTGTTGTCAAGGTTCAAAACATGAATTCAATACCCAGGATCCACACAGTGGAAGAAGAGAACTAACTCCCACAAATTGCCCTTTGAACTCCACACATTAACCATGCCACATAAGCACTCACACATAATAAATACAGTAACTTTTAAAGAACATAGTTGCTGTGATGTTATTTCATGTATATTAAAGGCTAAATTTGACATTTTACTGTTACACTTATCACCAATTCACAAAAATGGGTTAGGAGCATAGACAAGTTGTACAAGACATAAACCAGGATATTGAGTGCTATGTTTTTAATTTTTAAATTTTTCGATTGTTTGGGGTTTTTTTTGTTTGTTTGTTTCTTTTGTTTTGAGACTGACCTCATTGATTTTCTCTGGCTGGTCTGGAACTCTCTAGATGTGTAGACCATGCCAGCCTTGAACTCACAGAGATCTACCTGCTTTTGTAAGTGCTGGGATTAAAGGTATGCACTACCATACCCACAAGCACTGGGTTCTTTAAAAATCCCATTTGATTGCTTGCTTGCTTGATTGACTGACTGGGGAGGAGCTTGTATGTGCTGCAATGTCCATGTGTGGATCTGAGGACAACTTTAAGGAGTCAATTTTCTATTTCCAACATGCGCAATCCCAGGAATTGAACTCTGGTTGTCAACCTTACCCTGCTCAACGGTCTCTACAGTCCACGTAGTGAACTTTTAAACTCAGTAAAAAAGTAAATCATTGACCAAGAATCTAGCTTAAAGACAACTGCTCACTGATCCACAAGTCTGTTGTTTTCTGGTAAGCAGCTGAATAGAAACATGCTAATGTGGAATGTGGTAAACCTCTAGGAAGCAAGTTTTGCTAAACAGATGATTGGATGACATATGGTCAAACAGCAGCCTAAGCTCGGTGTGGTGGGGCACAAACCCCTTTCCCACTGCTTAGGAAGACAAAGCCAGAGGATCATCAGAGCCCAGGAATTCTAGCTGAGCCTGGATTCCACTGTGAGAAGGAGAAAAGGAGAGGAGAGCCATAAAGCTGATGAAACCTGAAACCTTAGTGGAAGAAGAGGAAGAGAAAGAGGAAGAGGAAGGAGGAGGAGGAGGAGGAGGAGGAGGAGGAGGAGGAGGAGGAGAAGGAGAAGGAGAAGGAGAAGGAGAAGGAGAAGGAGAAGGAGAAGAAGAAGAAGAAGAAGAAGAAGAAGAAGAAGAAGAAGAAGAAGAAGAAGAAGAAGAAGAAGAAGAGGGCCTTTGACATGGCTCATCAGGTAAAAGTACTTGCAGCCTAACAAACTGACCTTTGACCTCAATCCCCAAGTTGTTCTTTGATCCTCTACAAGTGCTCCATGACACCCACGGAAGCACACATGTAGATACATGTGCACACAAAATAAACTAATGTAAAAAAAACACGCTAGTAATTAGAACAGACCTTTTTGTTTCTTTGTTTCTTTGTTTTGTTTTGTTTTGTTTTGGTTTTGGTTTTTCAAGGTAGAATTTCTGTATGTAGCCCTGGCTGTCCTGAAATTAGCTTGCTCTCTGTAGACCAGGCTGGCCTCAAACTCACAGAGATCCCTCTGCCTACCAAGTGAGTGCTGGGATTCAAGGTGTGTACCCCCATTGCCCAGCTAGAACAGACTTTTCTAAGGCAGGGAAGTGTACAAATAATGGTTCTTAATCTATGGTCCCCAGGATTCCTTCATAGCGACCGGAAAAGTGTTCAAAGCTAAAACACCATCCTTTAGAATTCACTTTTCAGAGCATAGTAACTGACCAAAGTGTTCTTATCAAGAAGCTTTCGAGAGCAGTAGCAAGGTTAATGATAAACATGCTTAACGAGAACATAAAATAATCTTTCTGGCAAAATTCCTTTACCAAAAGATACTACATTACATACACAGAGGCATGACATAGAACAGAGGATCTCAGCCTGTGGCTTGTGATTCCTTTAGAGGGATAAATGATCTTTCACAGGGGTCACCCAAGACCATTGGAAAGCACAGATGTTTGCATTGTGATTCATAACAGTAGCAAACTTACAGTTATAAAAGAGCAATGAAGACAACCTTACGCTTGGGAGTCACCTCAGCACGAGGAACTATATTGTAGGTCACAGCCTTAGGAAGGTTGAGTACCACTGATACAGAGCGTCATAGCAGTTTCTTGAACCCACTGTGCTAGACAGAAAACTAGCCAGCATGCTAGATCCTTTTCCTTCATTTACTTTATCTGCTAAATTAGATATCTGTATCTGCACAAGTCGTCCTAAACACTGAGCAACTCAAGGGGCTGGAGAGACAGTACTCACTGATCCTACAGAGGACCCGTGTTTGCAACTTGGCACACATCGGGAGGCTCACAACTACCTGTAACTCCAGTAAAAAAACTTTTTTTTTTTTTGTCTCAGAAACTTGGAGCCAGTGCAACTGGACGGTTCCTGGCTGAAGGCCATTCATGAGTGATCCATTTCCAAGCTCTACTCGGATGATTGTGTAGTTTTCTATTTTTCCCCTGTTGTTGGACTGAGTAATCATCTCCTGATCGAATGTTTAACAAACCAGGCTCCTAAAGTTTCTCACCATGTGGGCCTCTCCATAGGAGAATTTACAACAATATGAAGGCAGATACGGGCTTTTGCTTTGGTTTGGCTAAGTTGGGAGTTTCATGGCTCAAGCTTACCTGAAACTTACCATTCCATGGAGTCCAGGCTGATCTCAAATCCATGATCCTTCTGCTTCTGCCTTCTTAGTGCTGGGTTTCCTGGCATATACCATGACACCTGGCCCTGCTAAGCTTCTTTATTTCATTTGACATCCATCAAGCCAGGTGTGGTGGGTAGAGTTTAGCTACAGTCCGAGTACTCAGGGGACCCATGGAGGAAGACAGAGGTCAAGGCCAGCCTAGGCTAAACAAGGATTCCTGTTTCCAAGCAATTAAATAATCCGTATGTTAGGCGCTGTCCATGGCAAAGCTGTTGGAGAGCTAATGGTCTATTACCCACTTGTGGGACCTCCAAATGGATGATATTTAACCAACTAAGAGTGATGCTCTAGTTTTATTGATCCATTATCTGACACCTGAGTTGACTCTGGTACTTCTTAGGAGTATTTTATGGGATATGGTTTTTGCTTGTAATGATTCCCCAAGACTCTCCTTCTTCTTCCTCCTCCTCCTCCCCTTTTCCTCTTCCTCCTCCTCTCCTTCATCCTTTTCCTCTTTCTCCTCCTCTTCCTTCTCTTCTCCTCTTCCTCCTCTTCCTCTTTCTCTTTTCCTCTTTCTCCTCTTCTTCCTTCTCTTCTTCCTCCTCTTCTTCCTCCTTCTCTTTTTTCCTCCTCCTTCTCCTCTTTCTCCTCCTCCTTCTCTTTTTCTTCTTCCTCCTCCTCTTCATCCTTTTCTTCTTTTCCCCCTCCTTCTCCTCATCTTCCTCTCCTCCTCCTCTTCCTCCTCCTCTTTCACCTTCTCCTCTTTCTTCTTCTTACTTTTTTGAAACATGAGATCTCTTGTATCCCAGGCCAGCCTTAATTTAAAATCCTCCTGCCTGTGCCCTCTCTCAGCCTCACAAGTATGAGCCCCGAGATCACACTTTGAGGCACCACAATTAAGATTCCTGTTACTTTTTAATTTGGAGAGATTTGGGATGTGTTAGGAGTCATTCCCCTTTTTTTGAATCTTCATTGAACCAGCTTTCTGTGGAGAGATATGGAAGAAATGAGAATGCTACTGTAAGTTCCAGCGCTGACTTATTGGGTCAAGATTACCTGGTATGGCCAATGAGAAATGATTCTTGAGCAGCCACGGGTTATAGGGGTTGCAGCAAGACTGAGGTTGTGGCAAGTTGATTGCAGGCAATCAGACTTTTTATACCCTTTTTATATAAAGACTTTTCATATACAGAAACAGATTATAACGGCGATTGCCAGGATCAGTACAATGGTAGCTGACAGAATACTATGATGTTTGCAAGCTATCCAGAGTATACAAGATTAATGTCGAAGACCAATTGTCCTGTCAAACTTCTACATGCTTCGTTGACTCCTAAGAAACATGGAGAAAACACAGAGCAGCCTGAATGCTTCACTGACTGAGGGAGTGCCTCTCTTTCACAGGAACTGAAGGCACACAGTGCCCCAAGAGCCATGGACTCTGAGAAGCCATGATGCATGTCTCTTAAGGCGGCTAGAGCAGGTCGGCTCCACGGCTCCCTGCATGTTACCGTATGCTTTGGGTCTTTTGTTTTCCTTAATTCGGTTTGGAGGAGGGTCTCAATGTGTAGTTCAGGCTGACCTTGAACTCCTGTGCTCAAGCAATCCTACCTCAGCCTCTCCAGTAGTTGGGGCTACAGGCAAGTGTGGCCACTCCCAGGACACGGTTAGGTTTCCATGGTTGTGAGTTTCGTCTCCATAGTGATTCTGATTTAACTGGGACTGATGAGTCTCCTGAGACATGGAACTCGGAATGCAAAAGCTGGACGCATTCTGAACAGTCTGTGTCAGTTGTGACACAGGATGTGACAGTTAGGGACAAAAAGAAATAGACTCTGATTCTCAACCTATTCTTTGTTAAAAGCATGGCATATGGAGCTGGGTATGGTGCCAAAAACCTTTGATCCCAGCACTTGAAAGGCAGAGGCAGGCAAATTTCTTAGTTCGAGGCCAGCCTGATCTACAAAGTGAGTTCCAGTACGGTCGGCCAGGACTACACAGAGAAACCCTGTCTGGAAAAGCAAAAACAAAAACAAACAAAACAAGACAAAAAAGTGTGGTATGTATTTTCATCTGTCCCGGATCTTCACTGTGGACTTGACTGGATTTGGAATCACCTCTGGGCATGTCTCTCAGGATATTTCTAGAGTGCTGAAGCTAAAGGCATGCACCACCACCACAGGGTACCAAACACTTCTTACAAAATGTTTATCCTGGGGCTTTATTGGTCTATAATTCACTTACAGTAAAATGCATGACTAGTGTGCGTGTGTGTGTGTGTGTGTGTGTGTGTGTGTGTGTGTGTATCCATTCAACCATAATCTACATCCTTCTTTAGATTTAGTTTTTCTTTTTCTTTTTAAAGAATTTATTTATTGATTGATTGATTGATTGATTGATTGATTGATGTACGTGAGTACACTGTAGCTGTCTTCAGACACACCAGAAGAGGGCATCAGATCCCATTACAGATGACTGTGAGCCACCATGTGGTTGCTGGGAATTGAACTTGGGACCTCTGGAAGAGCAGTCGGGGCTCTCAACCGCTGAGCCATCTCTCTACTGCTTAGATTTAGGTTTTTTTTTTAACTTATTTTTTATTTTTAAAATTGTATTCATTAAATATTTATTTAGATGAGTGTTTACCTTCATGTATAAAAGTGGACACATTGTGCCCGGTGCTTGTGGAAGGCAGAAGGCAGTGTCAAGTCCCACGAAGCTGGAGTTACAAGCAGTTGTGAGCTGCTATGTGCGTGCTAGGGCCCAAACCCAAGTCCCTTCAAGAGCAGTAAGCACTCTTAGTTGTTGTGCCATCTCTCAGGCCTCTTATTTATTTATGTGTGTGTGTACATTCGTGTGAGTACATGTGTGCGGTGGGGGTACTTGTGGAGACTGGAGATTGCCATCTGGTGTCTTCCTCAATAACTTCTCATTTTTTCAGGCAGATTTCTCTTGCTGAACATGGAGCTCACTGATTGCCTAGACCGATGACTCACAGAGATCCTCCTGTCTCTGTGTCTCCAACTCTGGGATTATAGCTTCACTGTATTCAGCTTTTTGCATGGGTACTGGGATCTGAACTCTGGTCAAGCTTGTGTGCCAAGTACTTTATCCACTGATCTGTCCGTCTTCCAAGACCACATCCATAGCTTTTTAAACTGAGGATCTGAACTCAGATCCTTATGCTTAAGCAGCAGGTACTGAGCCCTCTCTCTAGCCCTTCAACAGTTTTAAGCACAAGTGCTAATGCTTAGGGGAAAAAAAAAACAGTGTATATCCACCTGTGGGCGTGGGTGTGCACCACCCCACCCAGCTTCATTTTAGCATTCTTATTTGAAATATTTCTATAGAAAAGGAACATTGTCTCTATACAGTCGATCTTCACAGAGATTTTTTTTCACAGATTTTTTAATTGTGCTGAAAAATATTTTTTAATCTTTAAACAGTGTGCGCACGCTCGCGCGCGTGTGTGTGTCTGTGTGTGTATGTGTGTGTGTGTGCATATGATGTGTGGAGAGGCACTTGCCACACTGAGGATGTGAAGTCAGAAGACTTCTGAGTGACTGCTCTCCTTTTACCTTTAGTAGATGTCTTTCTTATGGTTTCCCCTGCCGTGAAGAGGCATGACCAAGGCAACTCTTATAAAGGGCAACATTTAATTGGGGCTGGCTTGCAGTTTCAGAGGTTCAGTCCATCATCATCACAGCAGGAAGCATGGCAGCATCCAGGCAGGCATAATGCTGGAGAAGGAGCTGAGAGTTATGCATCTTAATCTGAAGGCAACCAAGAGAGACTGGCATCCCCAGGCAGCTAGAAGGACGCTCGTGACACACTTCCTCCAACAAGGCCGTACCTACTCTAACAAGGCCGCACAGTGCCACTTCCTGGGCCAAGCATATTCAAACCACCACATTCTACTGCCTGGCCCCCATAGGCTTGTTCAAACACATGAGTTTATGGGAGCCATCCCTAGCCAAAGCACAATGAGAAATACATTTAGTTCAACTTCAAAACTCCCCATAGTCTACAACAGTCTCAACAATGTTAAAAGTCCGAAGTTCAAATTTTCTTCTGAGATTCATCCAATCACTTAACTGTAATCCCCTATAAAATCAAAATCAAAAAGCAGATCATATACCTCAAACATCACAGGATATACATTACCATTCCAAAATGTCATAGCAAAGAGATACTGGGCCAAAGCAAGACCGAAACCCAGCTGGACAAACTCCAAACTCTGCTTCTCCACATCTGATGGCCAACTCCTTTCAGCTTTGATGACTGCAGCACACATCTTTCTCTTGGGCTGGTTCTGCTTCCTGACAGCAGCCTTCCTTGGCAGGGATCCCATGGGTTTGGCATCTTTAACATCTTGGGGTATCAGGGACTGGGATGTTGCTGTGATGGGCCTGACCATGTTTTGTTTGGAGGAATGTGGATTTGGGGACTTGGGAAAGCAGCGGAATGCTTTAAGTGGGATTTAGTGGGCCATCCTAATAAGGATATGGATATGAGAGTAATTTGAACTCTGAGGCCCTAGCTCTCAATATGCTTTAGAGAAGAATGTTAGTATATGCCCTAGAGAATGTTCTTGTAATATTTGTTGAAGAATGTGGTTGCTTTTTGTCCTTGTTTAAAGAATCTTCCTGAGGATAAAGTAAAGAGATTTTGATTAATTGCATTGACAAAGGATATCTCAGAAAAGCCTAGCTTAGACTTTGCCTCTGGTTTACTCTCATGAAGAGCATTTTGACCAAGCATAGCAAGCTTAGAAAGGAAAAATCCAAAATGTTCAAGTAATAAACAGGCATCAGGAAGTACAATGAAGCTAAATCCTGTTTTCAAGGATGATAAATGGAATTAAGGGAGTTGTGACCTTGGGGCAAGATCCCACCCAGCTAAACTCATGCATTTGCAGTTGTATGAGGGAAAGTTACTTCATGTTAGGCGTTATGATGTTACTATGGCTTGGTTGGTTTTTTCATTTGGACAAAGGGAGATTTGATTGTGCTTCAAATTGACAAGGGGCCATGTTCCAGCCCCAGCAAGCAGCAGAACTTGGCAGCTTCGGCCATGTAGCTCTGGCTTTAGAGTCAAGAATAGAAGAGATTACTGGGACAGTTGATGCTGGTTAGCTGTAGCTAAGAAATTAGTGCTTATTAAGAAGAGACCAATAGGGCTGGAGAGATGGCTCAGCGGTTAAGAACACTGACTGTTCTTCCAGAGGTCCAGAGTTCAAATCCTAACAACCACATGGTGGCTCACAACCATCTGTAATGGGATCTGATGCCCTCTTCTGGTGTGTCTGAAGGCAGCTACAATGTACTCATGTATAATAAATAAATAAATCTTTAAAAAAATAAAAAGAAGGGGTTGGGGATTTAGCTCAGTGGTAGAGCGCTTGCCTAGCAAGCGTAAGGCCCTGGGTTCAGCCCCCAGCTCCAAAAAAAAGAGAGAGAGAAAAGAAGAAGAAGAAGAAGAAGAAGAAGAAGAAGAAGAAGAAGAAGAAGAAGAAGAAGAAGAAGAAGAAGAAGAGACCAATATCATTGAGGTGAAATCTTCTGGGAAACATTTTCTGAGAGCACAAAGAGGTTGTGTTCCAGAAATAGCCAAGGTTGTACTTCATGCTGCAGTTGAACTTGGTAATGTGTAGGTCACCCAGGTGGTACTGGTTTTGAAGATATGACGGGATTACGAAAAGCAACCGAGGCTTGGCACTGTGGGAGATCAGAAAAAACCACTGGTGAAGGTGCAGCCTGGGTTGCAGTTGATGGCCCAGGACTGAAGGGGTCATGCAAAGAAGCTGAGGCTTGGCTCCATGAAGGGAGCCTATGAGAAGCTATTGGTGAAGCCTAGTTGCAACAGAAGACTCCAGTGAACTGGTGATGCCAGCACTATGGGATGGCCACCATAAGCAGATGCCAGCACCATGGGATGACCACCACAGGCAGATGCCAGCACCATGGGATGACCACCACAGGCAGATGCCAGCACCATGGGATGACCACCACAGTCAGATGCCAGCACCATGGGATGGCCACCAGAGTAGGTTTCAGTCAAACTCAGGTTACCAGGCTTGCCTACTAGTCACCTTTACCTGCTATGCTAGAATTTTTCACTATCATCAGGAGAGAGACTTCCCCCAGGGTTCCCTTCCTTCCCATGTCCCTTCATTCTGTCTAGCCTCAGAAAGATGTGGAAAAGATGACTAAGAACCCTTACAGTGCTGTGGTAGATGCAGTGTCCTCCTATAAAGACAATTTAGATGGCCAGGTGGTGGTGGAGCACACCTTTAATACCAGCACTTGGGAGGCAGAGGAAGGTGTATCTTAGTGAGTTCAAGGCCAGCCTGGTCTACACACATCCAATGCTACACAGAGAAACCTTGTCCTACCACTGCTGGTGGGAATACAAACTTATACAACTACTCTGGAAACCAGTTTAGTGATTTCTCGGAAAATTGGGAATAGTTCTACCTCAAAACTCAGCTATACCACTCCTGGGCATACCTAATGCTCTACCATCCCACAGGGACACTTGCTCAGTTATGCTTATAGCAGCTTTATTTGTAATAGCCAGAAACTACAAATGATCTAGATGTCACTCTACTGAAGAATGGATAAAGAAAATGTGGTTCATTTATACAACAGAATACTACTCAGCCATTATAAACAAGGACATCAAGGCAAATGGTTGGAACTAGAAAATATCCTGAGTGAGGTAACTCAGACCCAGTAGGATATGCATAGGTCATAAGTGGATATTAGCCATTGTCTTAGTTTGGGTTTTACTGCTGTGCACAGATACCATGACCAACTCTTGTAAGGATAACATTTAACTGGGGCTGACTTACAGGTTCAGAGGTTCAGTCCATTATCATCAAGGCAGAAGCATGGTAGCATCCAGGCAGATGTGGGACTGGATGTGCTGAGTTCTTTATCCAAAGGCAGACAGAAGACGGGCTTCCAGGGAGCTAGGATGAGGGTCATAAAGCCTATGCCCACAATGACACACTTCTTCCAACGAGGCCAGACCTAACTAGGCCACACCTCCTAAGAGTGCCGCTCCCTGAGTCAAGCATATTCAAATCATCACAGCCATAAAGTACAAGATAGCCACACTATAATCAACAGACCTAAAGAAGCCAAACAACAAGGAGGGCCCAAGGGAGGATTTTGAATCTTTCTCAGAACGGAAAAATAGATATTGGAGGTAGATGGATGGAGGGAACTGGGTGGGAGAGGGGATGAAGAGGGAAGGGGTGGGGGTGGATTCTATGAACGGAGGGGGTAGGCGGTAGGAGAGAAGAGAAATTGGCCATAGATGGCGCAATCTCTAGGAGTGCCAGAGACCTGGGCTGAGGGGAGGCTCAGAGGTCTATCGGGGCAACACTAGCTAGCTGAGACTGCTAGCTGTGGGGGATATGGATCTGAAGTGGCCACTCTAGATAGTCAGGCAGGACTCCAGTGGAGGAATAAGAACAGCAACCCACTGACCTTTGATCCAAAATGTGTCCCGCCTACAAGATGTGCAAGGACAAAGATAGAGCAGATACTGAGGGAATGGCTAACCAATGAGCGCCCCAAATTGACACCCCATCCCATGGGCAAGAACCAGTCCCTGGCGCCATTAATGATACTCTGTTATGCTTGCCGACAGAGCCTAGCATAACTGTCCTCTGGGAGGCTCCATCCAGCAGTCAATGGAAAAGAGATGCAGAGTCTCAGAGCCAAACAGTCGATGGAACTCAGGGAGTTGGAAGAAGGATTGAGGGACCTTAGGAAGACAGGGACTCCACAGGAAGACCAACAGAGTCAACTAACTCGAACACTTGGGGCTCCCAGAGACTGAATCATCAACCAATGAGTGAGCACAGGCTGGACGGAGGCCCCCTACACACGTGTAGCAGATGAGCAGCTTGTCTTCATGTCAGTCCCCCCAACAGCTGGAGCCGTGGCTGTCCCTGAGCCTGTTGCCTGCCTGCCTGTGGATCCTGCACCCCTAAAAAGACAGTCTTGTTTGGTCTCAGTGGGAGAGGATGCGTCTAGTCCCTCAGGGACTTGATGTGCAGGGTGAAAGGCTGTTAGTGTGTCGGGGGTAAAACCCAGAGGGGGGGCATTCCCCTAAAGAGAAGGGGAAGGTAGAATGCAAGGAGGACTACCGTGAGGGTGTACTGGGAGGGAAGGGGCTGATATTGGGATGTAAAATGAATAAATAAAAAGGACTTAATAAAAGAAAAACATAATTAACTATTTATTTATTTATTTATTTTAGATGGTTGGGTGACTTGAAAACAAAACGAAGGTACAAAGTCCAAAAAATTCACATTTTTCAAGTGTGGGATTCTGACATGCTCTTCTCCTCACTGACTGAGATGCCAATCTCCGCAGCGAATGATGCTTTTGAACCCTCTAGGAGGTCATAATGGCATTTTCTTTTATAGATAGCCTACTGTTTGCCTAAAGGTTAAGTCTAACTCTCACTTGGCTTTGAACCACAGATTACCTTGAGGCAATCAGTTATTTTGCTTTTTTTTTTTTTTTTTAAAAAGCATATTTCTATTTGCTTTTTGAAAAGTTTTGTACATGTTTACGTATAGTTTGATCATATCCACCCCCAGTACCTCCATCCAACTCCTACTGAGATCAACACCAACACCAGGCCACTTCTCTCTTTTCTATCCCCATTTTCCAGTGTGTAAAGTGGGGACAAGAACGAACTCATTGAGCAGGAAGGTGGTGGCACAGGCCTTTAGCCCTAGCACTTGGGAGGCAGAGGCAGGCAGATCTGAGTTCAAGACCAGCCTGGTCTACAGAGTGAGTTCCAAGACAGCCAGGGCTACACAGAGAAACCCTGCCTAGACAAACAAACAAAACAACTAAAGAACCATTGGTAGGGCTTGGTGACTCAGTTCCATTATTCCAACACTTGGAAGATCTAATCTCAGGGTCAGCATACAGCAAGTTTCAGCCCAGGGAAGATTATAAATAGAGACCTGGTCTCTGAGAAAACAAAACAATGCAAAGCCCCGGCCTCTATTAAAATGACTATTGCTTGGCTTGTGTGAGCTTGGCTTGTGTGAGCTTGGCTTGTGTGAACTTGGCTTGTGTGAGCTTGGCTTGTGTGAGCAGTTCAATGATAGAGTGTACTTGCGTGGCAATGCTTGAAGCCCCAGATTCCATCCCAGAATAAACACGTAATGAATGAGTAAATAATAAATACATGTGGGGCTGGAAAGAAGGCTGCACCATCATGAGAGCTGGAGCTCAGCTCCCAGCTCCCACATGAGACAACTTACGAAGCTCCAAAGACCCAGCCCTCTCTTCTGGTTTATGTGTGCGTGAGAGTGTGCATGCACATACATAAAAACAAAATACAGTTTTGAAAAATACCAACATTCATCTATTCACACAACTGTAACCTTGCCAGTATCTCCTGAGCCTTCCCAATGAAGGAAGTAGGACTAAGTTCCTTTACAGTTTGGAGAAAGAAGCAGTCATGGCATTTTATAGCACTCTGATACATAGACCAGACCAGACTGAAAATGACTGCCCCAGGAATGTTTCCTAAAAGGATCCCCTGGATTTTCTGGGGAGAGGCAACCTCTTTAAGGTCAAGCCAGGGGTCTCCAGAGACAGAACCCACTTGGGGGACTATGAAAACAGAGATGCTATAAAAGCAGCTTTGCATAGCATATGGTGTCAGCAAGACAGCTCAGTCCCTCAAATCAAAGCCATTTTCTAGGCAGAGGGATTACTGGAGTCACTCAGACCTTCCTGGAAGATCGTTGAAGAGCTTTCTTTATAAAGTCGCAGACAGCTGCAAAGGCAGCTGGGAAGGAAGCAACTGGCTTCTGGATTGGCATGTGTATGTAGATGGTAATGGAAGGGTCAGGGTCACACTAGTCTCCTGCTGGGCCATACTGCTTGTTGAAGAAAGAGTCACCAGAGTTCTTCCAGAGAGCCTCAGTGTGAATGAGGAATTCCTATAGGTAGAATAGAGGCCACGGATACAGAACACTCCACCCTCTCTGCTCCATTTAACTGGGGCCTAGACCTCCTTTTCTGATGAGCTTCCCTTCCTCCCCTTTTCTATAACCCAATCCTCCTTTCAAGGCCTTGGATCTAGTTGCAGAGGGTTGGCTCCTGATGCCCCAGCAGTTAGCTTAGGCATCTTATAGGAATTGATTGCTTTTTTGAGTCACCACTGGATATGTGGCTAGGAAGCCTGATTATGAATTTGCTTAAATGTTTTATTTAAACACATTCTTTGTTTTTATTTCTGTTTTGGTTTTGGTTTTTTTAAGACAAGAGTTTCTCTGTGGAAACCTGGCTATCCTGGAACTCACTGTGTAGACCAGGCTGGCTTTGAACTCAGAGATCCACCTGCCTCTGACTCCCAAGGGCTGAGATTAAGGATAGGAGCTACCACATAGCCCACCTAATTATGTTTCTCTCTCTCTCTCTCTCTCTCTCTCTCTCTCTCTCTCCCTTTTCTTTCTTTTTTTTTTGATTAATTTATTTATTTTATGATGTGAGTTCACTGTCACTGTCTTCAGACACATCATAAGAGGGCGTCGGATCCCATTACAGATGGTTGTGAGCCACCACATGGGTGCTGGCAATTGAACTCAGGACCTCTGGAAGAGCAGTCAGTGCTCTTAGCTGCTGAGTCATCTCTCCAGCCCTAGTTTTGAACTTCTTAATGCAACCACATTCCAGGGTATGATCATTAGCAATCATGGGGCTGGGTGAGCTTTACCCGTTTCTCATCAGCATGTGTACTGTTGATGTCATGCTCAGGCAGTCAAGCTATGAGACCTCATAGGTGTAGCTTCTGGCACAATCTCACAGCAAACTTCCCGAGCCTGGGCTCTCACACTCTTTCCCTCTCTTTCACAGTGACCCCCAATCCCTAGGTGCACAATCTCACAGCAAACTTCCCGAGCCTGGGCCCTCACACTCTTTCCCTCTCTTTCACGGTGACCCCAATCCCTGGTGCAGAGGTTGGGATGTAGATGCATCTGTTGGGACCAGGCTCCACTGCTCTGCATTTTGATTGGTTATAGTTTCCTGTAATGGTCCTGTCCTTTACAAAGAGAAGTGAGGGGGGAGACTACACTTAGCTGTGGTGTAAGGACAAGTGCTTAGAATAGCTAGAGATTAGGCCGTTAGTAAAGTGGTGGTCATAGGTTCTCTAAGACACATGACTTCAGTAGCCTGGGTAGTTGGCTAGGTTTCCAGTACCAGTTGTGAGTTCCCTCTTTGTTGAGTGAGTCCTGAGTCCAGTTAGAGAGCTGTTGGTCACCAGGAAGGTACGTGTGCCACTGCTTCATTCTTTTTACAAATGTTTCTTTTTTTTTTTTTTTCCTTTTCTTTTTTTCGGAGCTGGGGACCAAACCCAGGGCCTTGTGCTTGCTAGGCAAGCGCTCTACCACTGAGCTAAATGCCCAACCCCCACTGCTTCATTCTTACTGTTGCTGTCCCATGGTAGTCACTGCTATGGCTCATGGGTATTGTGACTGTTGCTGTCCTGTGGTGGTCACTGCTATGGTTCATAGGTATTGTGACTGGATAGGACTGTTGGTTGCTTCCCTCCTTTGGAAGCTTTTATGGTACATTCTGGTACCATGGAAGTTAGTCGTAAGGGAGGGGGCTTTCAGGTCAAATCATGCTTGGGGCCTATATGGGCTGATTTTGTGTGTCAACTTGACACAAATTGGAGTTATAACAGAGAAAGGAGCCTCCCTTGAGGAAATGCCTTCATGAGATCCAGTTGTAAGGCATTTTCTCAATTAGTGATCAAGGAGGGAGGGCCCAACCCATTGTGGGTGATGCCATCCTTGAACTGGTAGTCCTAGCTTCTATAAGAAAGCAAGCTGAGCAAGCCAGGTGAAGTAATCCAGTAAGCAACACCCCTCCATGGCCTCTGCACCAGCTCCAGCCTCCAAGTTTCTGACCTGCTTGAGTTCCTGTCCAGACTTCCTTTGGTGATGAACGGCAACGTGGACATGTAGGCTGAATAAACCCTGCCCCCCGACACCCCCCAACTTGCTTCTTGGTCATGGTGTTTTGTACAGGAATATAAACCCTGACTAAGACAGGGCCTCTGGGCTCTGTCCTGAAGTGGAAACTTCTGGTTTCTTTGGAAAGTCGGTTATGTCAAAAGATGTTTTGTTGGGGTACACAGGTAAAAGGATGTTTTGGTAAAGCAGACACATGAAAGAATGTTTCCTGAAGGAGATATAAATGGGAGGATGTTTTGCTAAAGCAAACACGTGAAAGGATGCATGACATTTAGAAGGAATATAAATATAACCCAACAGACGGTGGCCATGCTGGATGGTATTGGTACACCTTACCATTCTTTACTGGTCATCATTTGTCATGACTTCATAGAGAGAAATGCACCAAAAAACTTCTAGTTGTGTTCTGGTGGCTTCTTGCTGCTTCCTCAGACTCGGGTTAACTTGACAAGTTAAGTGGAAGTTTCTGGATGTGTCAGCTGATACAGACTCACATGGTGATTTACTAAGACACTCATGTAGTGTTTTGCTAAGGCAAGACCCACAGGAGGACACGTGATGCTTAGAGGGAATATAAATATGACTCAACGGAGAGTGACAAGGAGATTTACAATGCTCATCTTAGTCTACCTTCATCTTCACTCCATTGAGAGAGACATAGCAGAGAACTTCTCTGGGTGTCCCTACTAGTCTTCGTCACTCCTGCTAACTCATGCAGATTTGACAGAGGCCTGGCTGTTTCTGCTGCATTGTGCCCCCACTGCTGATTCCTGTTTGCTATCCTGACACTACTGAACGGGACTGCTGGTGTGCTGACAGATGGAGCTTAGAATCACCCCAAGGAACTACTTCTAAAGAGTAAACAGAAGAGCTGATCAGCTTCCTCCGGGTCAGTCTGCAGTGGATGAGTCATGAATGATGTTTGCAAGTGGAGCGAGCTGCTGCTGTTGATGCGTGTAAACCTAACCGCTGATATCCCGACAACTGCTGATATCCTTTAGATTTGCTCCAAAGAACTATTTCTAAGCAGGTCCACATCTTCCTTTGCTCTATTAACCGTTCCTTTCCACCACTAACCTCTAGAAGGGAGGTTAAAACTTTTAATGACCCTTATTAAAAATAGGTTTTAAAAAGTGCATGGTGTCTTTAGAAATAGGGACTTAACTTTCTACCTCTGGAGAGGGCTTTACCTTCCCTCTCCACTCCCCAACACACGCCAAAATCTTATTTTTAAAAACCATCTGAGTTTACTATTCAACAAACTTTGTGGGACTTTTATAGAATGATTATAAATGTGAGAATTCTCTACATGCCTCTCTGAGACAGGATCTTAACTCTGTATACCAGGCTGGCTTGGAATTCTCTCTTTTAAAGGTTTGTTTGTTTACTTATTATATGTAAGTACACTATAGCTGTCTTCAGACACACCAGAAGGGGGCATCAGATCTCATTACAGATGGTTGCGAGCCACCATGTGGTTGCTGGGATTTGAACTCAGGACCTCTGGAAGAGCAGTCGGTGCTCTTAACCGTTGAGCCATCTCTCTAGCCCAAGTGCTAGGATTATAGATATGAGCCCATGTGCTTGGTCTTGTTTGAGATTGCTTAACTTCCCACTAGGCCATCCTTTCTTCTCTTTGAACTTTCAAATTTTTATTTTGTTTTGTGTGTATGAATGTTTTGCCTGAAGAATATATGTGACTATGTGAGTGTCTGTGGGATCCCTTAAATCTTTTTTTTTTTTTTTGTATGTAGGCTGGTTACAAATTCTCCATACAGATGAGGCTGGCCTTAATCTCCTAATCCTCCTGACTCCTAAGTGCTGGATCGCTGCCATTGGCCACTGTGTATGATGTTCTTTTAGGTTTTAATTATCTATCCTGTCTTTCTACCTAAGATAGGGTGTCACTCTTTGGCCTTGGCTGGCCTTGAACTCACAAAGATCTGCTTCCTGAATACTGTTATTAAAGGTGTGCCCCACCAAGTCTAACCAGTGTAAGGTTCTTAAGAGTTAATCAAATATTTTATTGTTTGTTTCTTAGGATTACCCAACTCCTCACAGATGTCCCCCTCCCCCCATTAATGCCCCAGACAAAGTTTCTCCATGTAGCTCTGACTGTCCTGGAACTCACTCTGTGAGTCATGCTTGCCCAGAACTCACAGAGAAACGCTTGCATTTGCCTCCAGAGTGCTGGGATAGAAGGCCTGCAACACTGCCATCTGGCAGGATTGCCAAACTCTTAATGGCTACCAAAATAGATACTTGAACTCAGAATAACAGCTTTCAGTTTCAGTTGTTAATGAATTGACCCTTAGAGAAGAGCCTTGAAACTTGGTGATTTCTTAGACATTGCCTAGTCTAACTGCAGTGGATGGCAGGTGGGCGTATTACAGAACACACCCTACTTCCCCTGCCTTCCCTGCCCCAGCACTGAAGATTCACTTTAGGGCTGTGGGCTTGGCAGGCAAACCCTCTTCTCCTGAGCTACACTTTTCTATTTTTCTATTATTTTAAGATGGGGGTGGGGTCTCCCTAAATTGCCCAGGCTATCTCAAACTTAGGATCTTTCTTTTCAGCTTCCTGAGCAGCTGAGATCAAAGGGGTCTGCTGCCATGCTTGCTCCTTACTCCTCTTTCTTTCTCTTTCTTTCATTGTTGTTGTTCTCCTCCTCCTCCTCCCCCTCCTCTTCCTCTTCCTCCTCTTCCTCCTCTTCTTCTTTTTCTTCTTCTTCGGTGATTTTTGAAACAGGGTCTCATTATATACTTCTGGCTGTCCTGGAACTCCCTTTGTAGGCCAGGCTAGCCTCAGACTCACAGAGATGCCCCTGGTTCTGCCTCCCGAGTGCTGAGATTAAAGGCATTCACCTCCACCACCCGGCTACTTGTTACTTCTTTTTTGTTTAATTGAAAATTAATTTGGTATTTACATAGGATTAGGAAAATCTTTATTAGAGGGTGGTGTCAATGTCAGAGTGCAGGCCTTAGTAGCAGTTCCTGGTACATCACAAGGAAATCACATATGAAATTTTGTTTTGAGCTACACTATTCACCCACAGTTGCAGTCTTGAACATCCAGAAATCACTCTCTGTCCATTGAAATTGGGAAATCCAGAATACAGTGTTTTCTAAAGCTTAAAGGTGTCTCTTTGCTATTCATCCTTAATAATTTGTATATTGATACCATTCTCTCCGTGAACCTAAAACCATTATTCATTCTCATAAGCAGATGTGACTATGGAAGAAGAGAAGTAGCTCTTCCTAGTGGGTGGTTTTCAAAAGAAGAGAGTCTAGGGGGTTGGGGATTTAGCGCAGTGGTAGATCGCTTGCCTAATAAGCACAAGGCCCTGGGTTCGGTCCCCAGCTCCGAAAAAAAAAGAAAAAAAAAAAAGAAGAGAGTCTAAACACAGGGACAAAAACTGCCTGGAAAACACAGTAGATGTAATGTGATTAGCTGCTCAAGTTCTTGCCTTGCCTATCTATCTATCTATCTATCTATCTATCTATCTATCTATCTATCTATGTATGTATCTATCTATCTAATTTATTATTTATTTAAATGTGTGTGAGTAACATAGCTAATAACACTACATCCACAGGGCTCTGGTTTCTTTTTGTTGCTATAATAAAGTACCCTGACGGGAAAGCAATGTAGGAGAGGAAAGACTTCATTTGTCTTACAGTTCCATGTTACTGCTCATCAAGAAGACAGGCAAGGAGCTGGAGAGATGGATCAGCGGGTAAGAGCACTGACTGCTCTTCCAGAGGCCCTGAGTTCAATTCCTGGCAACCACATGGTGGCTCACAACCATCTGTAATGGGATCCAATGCCTTCTCCTGGTGTGTCTGAAGACTGTGACAGTGTACTCACATAATTAAGTAAATAATAAATAAATAAATAAACAAACAAACAAATAAATAAGAAGGCAAGGCAAGAGTCAAGAACAGAGAGAATTAAATGTACCCATGTTATCTTGTTATCTGCTTGCTCACTCTCAGTCAGCCTGCTAATCTCTTCTACAGGGCAGGATCCACAGCTCAGGGAATGGTGCCGCCCACAGTGGTTCGGGTCAATTAGCCATCGAGACCATCTTCCACAGACTCTCCCACACACCTATTTGAACTAGGTAATTCCCTCAGTTGGGACTCCCTTTTCAGGTGATTCTTGGTGGTAGCAAATTGACAGTTACAGCTAACCATCACACATGGGTTAGCTGGCACAGTGTGGTTGGTGAAAAGGTCATTAATAACCAACATGGAATATTATGAGAGAAGCTGCACCCATGGGAGTCTAAAAGAAGTTAGAGAATCAGAATTGTCATTACTGGGCTCAGTGGCCATACCTATAATTTCATCACTCTGCAGCAGGGGGATTACCATCATGAGACCCTGTCTTAGGAGAAAATTGTCACCAACTAGCTCTTCTGAACTGCTGGTGTGTACAGGTGGGTAAGTCCACACCTCCAGGAAATCTGAGTATGTGTGTGCTTGAGAGGAGAGCAGAGGAAGTTTTTCTAGTCTGTGTTAGGTCAGAAGAGGCAGACAGAGCTTCAGAAAGCAAGGACAACCTGGATTCTACAAGGACCTCAATGTGTGGCTCACTCCGGTAACCACTATGACCTTCAGACAAGATCACAGTTTCCCTTCCACCTCCCAGGGATTGGCAGACTGCCCTTTTGGGGCAGATTTAACTCAGAATCATACAGCAAAGGGGACTTGGGAAACTATGTTGATTTACCCAAATTACCAGAGTACAAAGCTGTTGTACCCTGACCTTTGTCACCTTGGGAGCTAGCCACACCTGTTACACTCTCACAGGAAAATGAAAGCAGTTAACATTTTTAATAGAATGTAACCTTTGTTTCTGCAATTGATTATATGGTCATAGCTGTTTTTTTCTGCTGTTCTGGGCAAGAATGTAAATTTGCCATAGTTTCTTCCTGATAGAATATCTTAGTTAGGGTGTCACTGCTGTGAACAAACACCATGACCAAGACAAATCTTTTAAAGGACATCGTTTAATTGGGGCTGGCTTACAGGTTCAGAGGTTCAGTCCGTTATCATCAACATGGGAGCAAGGCATCATCCAGACAGGCATGGTGCAGGAGGAACCGAGAGTTCCAAATCTTGTTCCGAAGGCAGCTAGGAGAAGACTAGATTCTAGGCAGGTGGGATGAGGGACTTAAAGCCCATGCCCAAAGTGACACAGTTCCTCCAAGGCCACAACACTCCCTGGGCCAAGCATGTTCAAACCACCACATAGGTTGACTCAGACCTTTGCTACTGAAGGGTTAGATTAGTGTCATAGGTTCTTGAATTGGATTAATTTCACTTGTGTGGGAACCTAAGAATTCTTGGGATCTGCTTTTTCTTGCTAAACTTCTCTCCTTCACTGTGGAATACTTTTAATTTCTCCCTGATGACCAAAACCAGTTCCTTGCACATTGAGTCAGTGCCATGAGGATTCCACAGTACACAGATTTCTCAGCTGCTAGTTGAGTAGAACTGGTGTGTTGTTTAAGAGGATTCTGCCCGTTCCTTTTTGGGAATTAAAGCATTTAAATGTGTGTTCAAAATTTCGGGGATGGAAAGAAAGCATTGTCATGCCATATTATAAGTATTTCATTAAAAATTTTAATTACATTTATTTATGCCTCTCTCTCTCTCTCTCTCTCTCTCTCTCTCTCTCTCTCTGTGTGTGTGTGTGTGTGTGTGTGTGTGTGTGTGTGTGTGTGTGCATCATGGTGCACATATGGAGGTCATTCCTCTTTACACTGTGAGTCCCCAGGATTGAACTCTGGTCCTCGAGTTAGCAGCACAGCAGTGAGTTGAGACGTCTCACTGGGCACTGATCTACTGAATTCTAGCCACAGAATGTGCTGGTCACTGAGTCAGTACATGTGACTCTCTGGAGAATAGTAAACATTACTCCAGCTGCACAGAACTAGGTGCCATAGAGCTGGTGCCCTACCTCCAAAGTGCAGAGACCATGACGACTTCTTAACAGCGTCAGCATTTGCAGTTACAAGACCCATTGTATGGATTACTTTTGTAGGTGGAGCCTACACATTTTTGTGTTGTAGTTTTATTCTCATTCAGGGTTAAGTACTTTCTGGTGAAATGGCTGGATGGTTAAAGTGCATGTGAGGCAAACAACAGGGCCGGATCCAGGATTCCCAGTACTCACAAAATGCTGGATGCTGGGTAAATGTAGCCATGGGCTTTGTGATCCCAGTGTTGGAGGTGGAGAGCTGAGGAGATCCCCTGGACAGCTTGCGAGTATGAGTAGCCATGTCAGTGAGCTGTGGATTTGACTGGGAGACATTGCCCCAAAGAATAAGGTGCAAGAGTCACTGAGGAACAGTCTGTAGTGGGGATGGATTTGAACTTCTGATCCTCCTGCTATCATCTCCCCAGTGCTGGGTGTGTTATCACACCCAATTTATGCATAGCTGTCATCTAACCCAGGGCTTTGTGCATGCTAGGTAAGTGCTTTACCAAGGGAGCCCAGCCCTTAGTTTTTGAGACAGTCTCACTGTACAGTCCAGACTGACCTGGAGTTGGCATTCTCCCTGCTTTAGCCTCCCAAATGCTAAGGTACAGACATGCTCTGCCTTGCCTGTCTGAAAGGAGCTCACAAGTTGACTCTACCCCCCTCCCCCCTCTCTCAGAGAGTCTCATGAAGCCCAGAGTAACCCTTCCATTGGTGATCCTCTCTCCCTTCAGCTTCCCAGTGCAGGAATGGCAGGTGTGTGGAATGGTCAGGGCTTCATTGGGCTTAATGATATTCTTTTAGAGTTTGACCTTGAAAGACTAGGAACTTACTGTCTGGTCACTTCTTAGAAAGGGCAATTCAAGTGTGTGGCTGTTCTTGTACCCATGTCACCGTTTCATCCTAATAGCTTGATGTGGTCAAATGGAATGAGGTTGGGTTACTCATTTCTGCCAATACTAAACAGATAAAAATGGCTTTGTTGGTGGTGGTGATTTATGTTCCTAAGCATTCGCATGCAGGGAAAAGCGGCAGGAAGGAGAAGCTGTCTATTTGACTTCTGAGTAAAATCTCTTGGCAGGAAAAGAAGACAAGGAGTGAAAGAGTAAGACCATCAGACAGGATGTTTGCTTAGCATGGTGTGCTCTTGTCTACATTGTGCCCCAAGACCAGCTTACTAGTCCTTTTCAAGGAACTAGCAGCTACACAAATACACCTCAAGGGACTTTAACCTCTGTGTATGGGTTGCTTGGTGCTGCTTGTCAGCTTGACTGAATCTAGACTTACCTGAGGATATGCCTGTTGGGGATTGTCTTGACTGAGTTAGTTCATGTGGAAAACGCCTTTTTAATTATGGTGGGACCGTTCCCCAGCCAGAGGATCATCCACTACACAAAATGGAGAGAGTATGTGTTGTTTGTCTGTCTGTTTCCTGGCTGTGAATGGAATATAACCAGCTCCTTCAGGCTCCTGCTCTTTTGAGTTCCCCACCATGAAGGACTGTTCATTTGAACTGGGAGCGCTAATAAACCTTTCCTTTTAGACTCTAAGTTGTTGTTTTCATTTCATCATAATCGGGAAAAGAAACTGACACACTCTGCTAAAAGTGAAGGTGATGTTGACTAGCTGAATCAATCTCAGAGTGAGCTGCTGTAGTCAGTGTGGTGTCGTGTGTCTAACGGAAGGGGCAGACCCATGCAAACAGAGTAACTTCTTACAGAAACATAAATCTCCATTCTTTTAAACAAGTTTTTCTTTTTTAAAACTTTATTTTATGTGTGAGTGTTTTGCCTGCATGTGTGTATGAGTGTGCATGTATATGTGTCTGGTGCCTACGGAGGCCAGAAGAGGGCATCTGATATCCAGAACCTGGAGTTACAGGTGGTTGTGAGCCACCATGTGGTGCTAGGAAGTGAATTCTGGTCCTCTGGAATAGCAAGTGCTCTTAACTGCTGAATTATTTCTCTAGCTTCAAACCTTCAGTCTTGGTTGTTACAAATAATTTTTTTCTTTTGTGTTTTTGAGACAGTGTTTCTCTGTGTCACACTGGCTGTCCTGGAACTCTGTACACTAGGCTGGGCTCAAACCCAGAGATCCACCTGCTCTGTCTCCCAAATGCTAGGATTAAAGGTGTGCACCACCAGACCAGATCAGTTCTTGACTCTGAATGACAAGCAGGACTCTGATAATGTCTCATGGTGAGATGAAGATTTTCCAACTCTAAAATGAATGAGTTCTAGGCCAGCCTGGTCTACAGAGTGAGTACCAGGACAGGCAGGAGTATACACAATCAACCAATCATCCAAACAAAGAAGAAAAGGAAGAAGAGGGGGAGGAGGAGGAAGGGGAGGAGGAAGGGGAAGGGAGAAGGAGGTAAGGAGGAGGAGGAGAAGGAGGAGGAGGAGAAACAGGTATATGGTTGTGATAAATGTTAAATATTCCATAGTAATTAAGAAAGACAGACAGTAGACAAGAGAGGTTGAGAAGCAGATTGTTTTAGCAAACAGAATTCAGAAAGATGCTTTGAGAGGAGATCCCTTTTGGGAGGTTAGCTTTAAGTTTTACTTTAAAGAATGTCTCAACAAAATGGTGGCCATGTTCTGGTATCAGATGCCTACAGTGGCAGCCCTTGGGAGATGGAGGCAGAGGGTCTGGAGTTCAAGGGTAGCTTCCGTTACTTAGTGAGCTACATTAGTTACTACTTCAAGGAAAATGTCTCAGGGCTTCAGCAGTCAGAGTGGTGCTACCTGAGACTTTTGGGTTGTTTGTTTTGAGACCAGGGCTCACACTTTAATCAGGTGCTCTTAGAATCCACCATGTAGGCTAAATTGGCCTCAAATTCACATAGTACTGGCTGGAATTGTAGATTGGAATCGTAGCCTGAGATGCCATGCTAATTATTTGAAAATTAAATATTTTTTTCTTCACATTTATTCATTGTCTTAGTTTGATGGTGTGGCACTTTGTTTTTATTTTCTTCCTTAGCTTTAATTATGATGATGATGATGATGATGATGATGATGATGATGATGATGATGATGACAACGATGACAACAGATCTCTGGCTGAGGTGGGCCTGGACTCATCATGCTAGCCAACTATTATAAGGAAATTTCCCCATACATTTCTGTTGTTATTAGGAAACTTTCTAATGCCAAGATTGATTACATATTCTGTTTTTGTTCTGTGTCCTTGGAAAGCAATCATGATAAAAGCCAACAGATCTGTTTTGTATAGTTAGTCACAATAAGTGTGGACCTGATCCACCTGCCCAACAGCACACCCTGCACCTGTATATAAATTTTTACGGTATCAGCTACTCGTGGGATTAACCCTAATATAAGAGAGATACCTGCACCAATATAAGAAAGTATTTGGAATAAGACTTCCATTTTGAGTAGGGATCTAGTAAAGTTTAACTTCCCAAGACCTTCCTGGAAACTGACATTGTACTTGGCAGAGAGAGCCATGTAGTAGGTAACTGACCTCCAGGTTGGCAAGTTAAGACATGAATGTTACACAAGTCCCGTCCGGGTTAGAACATGATTATTAGACAAGGCAAGTCCCCTGCCACAGATGAATATCCTAACCAATGAGGGCAGGATAAATGTACAACAAAGGCATACTCCTATGAAAATCCCCTATCCCTCAATCCTGATTGGTGAAATAACGTGGGCACAGATGTTTGTGGATTTGGGGCTTAAAAACCCTGTAGTACCTTAACTCAGGTTCACGGTTCTGTTCCCAAGAGCAGACCATAGTCCTGGCCGACAAGTCCTGGGGCAAATGCTCAATAAACTATCCTTGTCTGACTGAGACTGGTGTTTGTGTAGTTTGCGAGGCAGTTCCTGTATAGTCTCATCTGTGATAGCACTGAAAATTTTTTCCCACCTTGTTTTCATCCCTATCTTTGTACTAATAAACCTTATGGGTTTTAAAACCTAATTTAGCAACTAATTTTTGGGACATTATTATATAGTTATTTAATTGAATCATTACAGTTCTATTCTCTTTGGGGGATTCATCTTGTAACCTCTCAATTCCTTTCTGGAGGTAATGCAGCATAAATATGAAGGAAATAGAACCATCCCTACCACCCCTAGTTGAGATACTTTCTTCTTTAGTACTTCACTGAGGTGTGAGAAATTTTGGAAGTTGGTCCGCAGTTACAATGGTGAACATAGTGGAAACAGGGAGATGGGGTCATAGAACAACAACATAAAGTCAAGATATGAATATTTCCCAAGATCAGTTGCTAGGTGAAGGTCAAATATGCTGAGTTACAAAACAGCTTGAATTTGATGATCACACCTTGGTGCTATGTGGTTTAGCAGCTATAAATGTTTGGGAAAAGATACAAGAATCATTAAACAGCTCTGAGTCATTTGCTAAAATTTTACAAGGCCCAAAAGAAGACTTCACTGTTTTTTATTTTTTTTTTTACCCCTGCAAAGATTGACTTTATCTGTAAATAGAGAAATCTCAGATTCAGAAGTCAGACAAATATGAATGAAACCTTTGCTTTTGAAAATGCTAATTTGAAATGGGAATGGGTGATTGGGCTTTTAAATGCAAGATTAACACCAATAAAGGAATGGATTAGAAATAAGGGTAGCTCATGTTTATAATGTTACTCTGATAGAAGTAATTTTTAAAGTTTTAGAAAAAATAAATATCACAATTAATTGTGGTAAACCAGGTCATTTGAAAAGGGATTGTAGGGAAGAAATAATTTTTTTTCCTAGAGGTAATCCAAAAAGAAGGACCCAGCCTTCTGGAATAATGCAGAAGGTAGGCAAAGGCCACCATTGGTTTAATGAATGCAGATCAACTAGGGATAGGCAATGTAACCCTTTGCCATTGGGAAACACCCGAGGGTCCTCCCATCATCCCTGACTTCAAATGTGATTTAATTGTTCCCTGTCACTATATGGGAAACTCATCTACAGAGCAACAAAAGGAATTAATACCTGCTGTTAAAAAAACCAACATGTCTGTGGATATAATCAAGGACAGAGCAGATAAAAGAAAACATTAAGGAAAGAAAAGAAAACAAAAAATTTGACAAATTGCTATAAATGATGAGAGACCAAAGGTAAAAATACAATTGAATGGTATAGAAACTGAAGGTTTAGTAGACATAGGAGCATAGATGCAATAGTAATTTCATCAAAATCTTGGTATTTAGATTGAACTCTCCAGGAGATAAATACTCAGCTTCTAAGGATTGGAACTTTATCTCAGGTAAAACAAAGTGCAAGATGGGTCAGGCACATAGGGCCAGAAGGACATATAGGTACATAAAAGTCATATGTGAATAATACAGTCATACATTTATAGAGAGGTGATTTGCTGCAGCAACGAAAAACACAGATTAATAAAGCATAAAATAAAGAATGCTTATGAGAAAAATATTAAACGGTATTATGAAGAATGGTCACAGACTGTTCAGGGTGTACATAAGCAGGACACAACAGGTCTTTTGAAGATATCAATCACCGTACCTTTAAAATAGCTAACTGACAAACCTATATGGTGGAACAATGACCTATTATAGAAAAAAAATTGCAAGTACTAGGACAGCTGGTATGGGGACAGCTAAATGCTCAACACTGAAGAATCTACCAGCATTTGGAATCCTCCTGTGCTTGCTTAAAAAATGAAATTAGAAAAATGGAGGATGTTAACAGATTTAAGAACTGTAGGGGTTGGGGATTTAGCTCAGTGGTAGAGCGCTTGCCTAGGAAGCGCAAGGCCCTGGGTTCGATCCCTAGCTCCGAAAAAAAGAACCAAAAAAAAAAAAAAAGAACTGTAAATAAGATGATTCAGCCAATGGGCTCTTTACAGCCAGGAATTCCATTGCCTTCTTTGTTACCTAAGTCATGGCCTTTGGTAGTAATTGATTTAAAAGATTGCTTTTCCACAATCCATTTGCATGAGCATGGTAGGGAAAGGGTTTGCATTTTTAGTATCTACTTATAGCAATAAAGAGAGATCATTGGAAAGTCTTACCACAAGGAATGTTACACAGTCCTTCCCTGTGCAAATATTTTGTACACAGCCATTAAAAATAATTCAGTTTCCTTAATCTTTAATTTACCATTATATGGATGATATCTTACTAGCTGAGTCAAACACAGATATCCTAGAAAAAATTTGATAAAGTAAAAAGAATTTTGCCTTCCTGGGGATTACAAATTGCTCTTGAAAAAAATACAAAGGGGAGATTCTATCAAATCATTTATGATATAAGATAGGTTTCCAGAAGTTTGACCACAGAAAGTATAAGTCAGGAGAGATCAATTACAAATGCTCAATGGTTTTAAAAGATTGCTGGGAGGGGTTGGGGATTTAGCTCAGTGGTAGAGCGCTTGCCTAGCAAGTGCAAGGCCCTGGGTTCCGTCCTCAGCTCCGAAAAAAAAAATTGCTGGGAGATATTAACTGGCTACAGCCCACAATTGGATTAACTATTCAATTGCTAAGTAATTTATTTCAAACATTACAAGGTGATAAGGTCTCAAATAGTCAAAAAAAAAATCAGCTGACACTGAGAGGGAATTGGCTCTGGTAGAGAAGAAATCACAAGATGCAAATGTGGATCTCTTGGATCCAAAGCTTGACTGTATTCTATTTTGCCTTCTACTCATTCTCTCACAGAAATTCTTATGGAGAGAAAAGGTAACCTCTTAGAATGGATATTTTTAGCACAGTAAACAATATGATGGTGGTCCACACTTTTAATCCCACCACCCAGGGACAAAACTCAAATACAGTTCCTAATTGGTATGTTTGCACACTAGAGAAATCACATTCCATATTTACAGATGTGGTAGTTTGAATATGATTGACCCAAGGGAAGTTGCACTATTAGGATGTATGACCTTGTTGAAGTAGGTGTTACCTTGTTGGAGGAAGTGTATCACTTGTGAGCATTGTCTTTGAGGTCTCATGCTCAAATTCCACCCAGTACAGACAGAGACTCTTCCTGGCTTCCTCTGGATCAAGATGTAGAACTCTTAGCTCCTCTCAGCATCATATCTGCCTGCATGCTGCCATGCTTCCTGCCATGATGATAATGGATTGAACATCTGAAACTGTAAGTCAGCCCCAATTAAATGTTGTCCTTCATAAAGTTGCCTTGGTCATAGTGTCTCTTTACAGTAATAAAACCCCAACAAAGACAACACATTATTATAAAAACATAAGAAGAAAAAAGAAGGGGTTGGGGATTTAGCTCAGTGGTAGAGTGCTTGCCTAGGAAGCGCAAGGTCCTGGGTTCGGTCCCCAGCTCCAAAAAAAAAAAAAGAAAAAGAGAAGAAGAAAAAAGAGACTAAAAGGAAGTCAGAAGGTTGGATAGAGAGATACACAGGAAGTAGAAGGGAGGGACATTGAGTTGAAGATTTTTGAGACATCATGGAGGAGGAGAAGTGGACTTTTCCTTTTGGGATATGGTCTGAGGAAGAAGGTCAGTTGGTCCTTTCTCTGTCTCTCTGAGCCTATTTTCACCCCAGCTTCTGGCTCCCTAGTATTTATTGGCAAAATCAAATAATTGAGATTTTGCTAAAAACAACAGTAAAGGCAGGAGAATCAGGAACCAGCCTAGGCTATGTCTATGACCTGTGTTTTAAGACCTTGCTTTAAAACAGACAAACCAGAGCAGCTCTGTGGAGGTATTTTTTTTCCCTCCAATCAACATATACCTTAGAAGCTCCCAAAGAGAGGCTGAAAAAAGTTAGAACTGAGGCAAAGATGTGTCTGTGAGGTAACAACAGAGGATTCCTGCCAGCCTCGACCCCCAAACGCCAGGGAAGATGAATGGGCCTTACTTCAGAGAAAAGAAATATTAGTCAATTCTCCAATGACCTGATTTCTCAAGTACCTGTCAAAGTGGCCAACCTCACTCTGAAAGACGTAGTCAAAAGATCCAATCCTGTGTCTGGTGGCCACCCAGACTGCCAAGAAAGTGCTACCTCAGGAAAGGAGCCCCTCACCAAAACTGATTGTTGAGGCAGGGCTTGTTCCCAGTTTGGTATTGTGCCTGAAGGAGGTACTTCTCCCCCACTTGAAGTTTGATGTAGCATGGACTTTCAGAGCAGACCAGAGCTGTTGTGAAAGGGGGTGCCATCCAGCCCCTGACTGAACTCCTGTCTCCCCCGCACGTGAGGGAGTGAGGCAGATGGTGTTTATACACTCTCAGCTCCTGTGGCACTGTGATAATGAGATCCCTCTCAGACACCTCACTGAAGGAGGCAATAGCACAGTCATCACGTGACGACCATAGGGGTCCTGTACAGGCTCCGAGAGTTCATGACCAACTGGGATCTCAATGCCTGACATATTCGAGATCTCTGTACTATGCCCAACAATGCCTCAGGAACAGACCAACAGACCCAGATGGCCACCGATGCTGGCACGCTGAAGGCATTGGTGCAGCTCCGGAAGCACCCAAAGTCCTTTATCCAGAAGGAGACTGCCTGAACCATGAGCAATGTGACCGCTGGACCCAGACAGCACATCCAGCAGCCGGTTGTGTGTAACTTGCTGCCTCCGTTGGTAGTTCTACCAAAGAATGGAGAAGTCAGAGTCCAGGGAGAAGCTGTGTGGACCATGGCTAACTTGGCGACTGGGGCCTCTTGAGGCTGGGCGACTGTGCTTGCCCACTCTGGAGTCTTGGACCCCCGCTGCACCTGCTCACTCCCCAGACATGAAGGCCACCATCATCCTTGACATTGTTTCTTCTTTCCTCTAGGAGGCAGATTCACTGCACAAGAAGGAAAGGCTGTGTCTTCTGGTAGAGGAAGTTGGTGGCATTGAAGAAATTTCGTCCTTACAGCTCCACCAGAACTGTCATATTAGCCAGAGAGCCCTGAATTCAAATGAGCAGACACCTTGGTAAGAAGGTGATGGCAGTTTTCCCAATCTGTGGTTGAAAGTGTGAATACATGAAGCACTTAAAAAATAGAGAGATGTCTTAGAACTTCACAATAACCAAGCAGCAAAGGGTTAAAAGAAAGAAGAAAGGAAGGAAGGAAGGAAGGAAGGAAGGAAGGAAGAAAGAAAAAAAGAAAGAAAGACAAATTAAAAAACTTTCCAAAAACCAAAAAAAGAATCCTTCCTTGCACTCACTTCCCTTCTGGTCCCTCTCTACTCTCACTTTAGCCTGTGTTGTGAAACTCCAGCCCAGGCTCCTTCTTTTTTTCTTTTTTTTTTTTTTTTTTTGGTTCTTTTTTTCGGAGCTGGGGACCGAACCCAGGGCCTTGCGCTTCCTAGGTAAGCGCTCTACCACTGAGCTAAATCCCCAACCTCTTTCTTTTTTTCTTATTTGCCTCAAGGCACTGCCAGGGCTCCCTAGCAAGCCCTGAATTTTAAGCGATTTTTTTGGGGGGTGGAGAATTTGTTGAACCTAGGAGATCTTAGAACACCCGTGGGCTACAGATGGTGGTTTGAGTAAGTTAGCCAAGGTCACTGGGCAGGAGTTGGAAGCCAGAGGGCTGGCTAAATGTGCCTTTGACCAAGGTACCCCTCTGCACCTTAGTCTAATGGTGGGTGGTGTCTGTTCCCAGCATTCAGCCTGGGTTTGTGTGAGGAGGCCCCTAAGTGTCTCTGGATGAATGAATACAGACGGTAAGTTCGTTCTTACCACTTCCTAAGCAGCCCACTAACCAGCCCTTCTTGAAAACACATGAGCTTATTGATTCAGTCTCCAGTTTTGTTGTCCTGCCTCTCCCCCCTAGCATCCTGCACAAAGCCATTAGGTGACCAGGCTGTCGATGTCTCCGTCTCTGTGGGGAAAATGTAAAAGCAAATCATTTTATCCACCTAAAAGTCTTGAATGCCTTCTCCCACCACCTCCACGATATAAATCAAATGCTTTAGGGTTCTGGGTCTAACTCAGTGGCAGAGCACCTGTGCAGCTCGAAAAGCACTGAGCTTGAACTCCAGCAGGACAAACACAAACAAAAATCCTTCAGCGCAACAGCCAAGGCTTTGGTGGGCTTTTGGTTGGGAAGGGCTAGAGGCTTTGGTCCACCTTTCCCAGCTTGGACAATCTACTCTGTTCACACAGCCATTTTCGGAAAGCTCTGCTGCTCCACCAATCTTCCAGCAGATCAGTCACCAGTGACAGTCCTACCATGATCTGCACCAGCTGCCTTGAAAAAGGCTAAAATACAAGGAAATATGATATTTTAAAGTTCTTACTCTTAAAGATAATCTTCTAAAATGATGGGGGAGAATGAGAGAGAGAGAGATATATCAGAACATGGTCACTGAGATGTGCCCCACATGGGAGAAGGAAGAACTGCCTTTGGAAAGTTGTCTTCGGACCCACACACAAGTGTTGTGGCATGTGAGTCCCCTCACCCCCCGACCCCGGCAGAACACAATATACACATACAATATAAATAAATAATAAAACAAGTTTTAAAGTATGTGGAAGGAACTACATGTGGTGCTATATGCCTGTGATCATCGTGTTTGGGAAACTGGATTGGAAATTTGAGGCTACTTTGCTGTCTTAGTTAGGGTAACTATTGCTGTGATGAAACAGGATGACCGAGAAGCAAGTTGGGAAGGGCTAGAGGCAGAGAAGGGTGTGGGAACAGAAAGAGAGGAAGAGAGGCCCACTGGAACAGTTGGGGGCGGGGGGTGGGGAGAGAGAGACAGAGACAGAGAAAGACAAAGAGAGAGAAAGACAGAGAGAAAGACAGGGAGACAGAGGGAAACAGAGGCACACAGAGGGAGGAGGGAGAGGGGGAGGGGAAGGGGGGAAGGGGGAGGGGAGAGGGAGAGGGAGAGGGAGGAAGAGGGAGAGAGCTGGGGTAGCAAGCAGTCCCTCTTTATGCGCTTGGCTCACACCTGGAGGACAGCTACTTAACAGTTGCTAGGTAGCTGTTGGGCAGAGATAGTGGAATTGTCTGTAAACCAACACCAGTAAGTATACAAAAATATATTCAACATTAACTTTTTTTTTAAGGCATCTCCTTATATAAACCTAGCTAGTATGGAATTCACTATGTGGACTAGGCTGGCCTTGAACTTACAGTGATCCTTCTGCCTTTGCCTTCTGAATGTTATCATAGAAGTGTACTACCACACTTAGCTTGTAATTCTGATGTTCGTTTGTTTGATATAGGGTCTTGTTTGTAGGCATAATGTTTTTTGTACACTGTATCAAGTTTACCATTGTGTTATTCTTTCTCTGCCCTCATATCTTGTTTCAATCCACACACGGCACTGTAATGCTTATACCAAGCATCTCCTGTTTTAAGTTTGTATAAACAGTTCTTACCATTTATTCTCTACCTTGTCAATAAGTGCTGATCACCCAATGGCTGGGCAGAATAGAGAATAAGGCAGGGTGTCCACCAACCAAAGGAAGGAGAGAAGGGGGAGGGAGTTTCAGATCAGGGAGGAGGATGGAGGATTAGGAGCCAAAAGGAAGGGGTCCAGAGAGAGATCATGAAAACACACCTGAAGCCCAAAGAGTCAGATCAATAAAAATATGCAAACATCATGGGATGGGGCTGGGAGGAAGCCAGATTAGCATAAAAAAGGAAAGATCATTTAACTGCTCAGCTATTGAGGTACAGTTTTAAATAAATATTGCTTCTCTGAGTAATTACTGGGGACTAGCATAAAGACATACAGCTGCTGGATTAATTCACTGTAACACTTAAAGTTAATTCATTTACACTGTTATGTAGTCCTGGAAATCCTAGAACTCACTATGTAGCCCAAGCAAGCACTAAATTAATACTTCCTCTGCCCCAACCTTTCAAGTGTGATTTAGGCAGACACCATCACACTGGGGTTAATTTTTTAACCTTATTTTTTTCCAGGCTCCGCCTCCTAGGCTGGACTGGAACTCCCTGTGTAGCCAAGACTGGTCTCAAACTTCCAGGGATTCTCCTGCCTCTGCCTCCTGTATATTGCAACAAAAAGTATCACTGCACTCAGCTTTGTTTGTAATAATCCAGTTTTAATTTAAAAAATATGGATTTTATTTATTTGAGGGCAGTCTGGGAAGATGGTTCGGCCTGCCTTCCAAGCAGGAGATCCCTAGAATGCAAGCAGAAAAGCCATAATGAACTGCACCTGCTAGGGAGGGGCAGGTGGCTTGCTGGGGTCACAGAAAGAGGCCTAGCATACTTATGGTGTAGGTGTAGTTCCCATATGCCCACAAAACAAAATGTAAAAAACTGTTTCAGTAAAAATAAAATTTGAAGCCAAGGGATAGTTGCAGTTGCACACGATTTTAATCCTAGCACTCGGGAGGAATAGCAGGCAGACCTCTGAGTTTGAGGCCAGCCTGGTCTATAAATCGAGTTCCAGGTGAGTCAAGGCTACACACAAAAACCCTGTCTCAAAAAAACAAAAACAAAACAAAAAACAAAAAAACAAAAAAGTAAATAAATAAATAAATAATAAAAATGTAAAAAATTGATCTGGGGCAGTAGCTGTCAGTTTGATCCCCATGTAAAAATGTACGGAGTGGTCATTTGTATTTGAAACCCTAGCACTGGGGAAGCAGAGAGAAGAGAATCCTTGTGGTTAACCGGCCAGACAGCCTCTTACCTGTGAGCTGCAGAGCTTCAGGCCAATGAGAGAACTCATCTCAAAAAACAAGGTGGACAGAAAGTAAGAAACAACATTCAAGGTTGTCCTCTAGCCTCCGTATGTACACACACAGACACACAGACACAGACACAGACACAGACACACACAGACACACACACACACACACACACACACACACACACACACACACGCATGCATGGAAAACACATATACATATTAAAATAAGATAAAAATGAAAGAACTAGTGGTAGGTCCTTGTCTAGCACGTGCCAAGCCCTGGCTTCAAGCCCAAAGAGTGCACAGGCTGTGGAATGCGCCGGAAATTAGAGACAACATGACATGTTCAATAAACAGCAGATGATGGTCGGGTGGAAAGGAGAAGGAGGAAGGCAGAAACAGAGGATGGAGCCAGGAGATAAGAAAGGGTGGTATAAGCAGGTTAGCTGTTACTGTTATAGGTGGGGAAGTACTGAAGAGCTGAATCAGGATACTGAAATGATTTGTTTCAGAGTGAGCCCCACAACACAGTTGGAGGATGTGGGAGGCAGGAAGGTCAATTGTGGACATTACGGTCTTAGTCTGAGAGACACTAAGGGCTGTTTGCCTGGAGAGTTTGGCACATAAAGAGCTATGCGGTTCAGATGAGGAGGTTTACCATAGGTAGGAGAGTGGGCAGAATGCTCGCCTGCTTTCCTCTAGCCTCTTATCACCACTCAAGCATTGTCTGCCCACCCCCACCAGGATGGAAACTCCACAGAGCAAAGAGGTTAATTTTGTTTCCGCTTCAATCCCCAGGGCCTCACAGTTCCTGGCACAGGATAGGTACCACATAATTATCTGTTGACTGCATGAAGTTTTGCTAGGAAAGAGAAATCTACACCTTAGTCTGTAGCAGTAGATGATAGATTATTTAACTCCATTTAAACTTATATACATCTTTTAAAATGTTTTTAAATTTAGACCTGTATGTGTGGGCAGGTTCTTTGCATGCCTGTGAATGCGTATACAGAGGATGGAATTCAACCTTTAGTGTGGTCCCTCAGGTGTGTCCACCACGGTTTTGGAGATATTTGTCACTGGGACCTGGGCTCACTGATTAGGTTAGGCTGCAAGCCAGTGAGCCCCAGGAATCTGCCAGTCCGTTCAGCCTTCACACTTTCATTACAAGTGTGTGGCACCACACCCAGACTTTTTGTCTCTGTTTTTCAAGACATGGTTTCTCTGTGTAGCTCTGGCTGTCCTGGAATTCTCTCTTAGACCAGGCTGGTTTTGAATGAGACCCACCTGCCTCTGCCTTCTGAATGCTAGGATTAAAGGCGTGCATTGCCACATCTGGCTTCATACCCAGCCTCCTCTATGCTGGGGAACAGACCCAGGCCCTTATGCTTGTGTAGCAAGCACTTGGCACCAAGTGAGCTATCTCTCCAACATTTTCATATATATATATGTATATTTCTGATTCCCCCCCACCCCAGCTTAGACTCCAGTACAGTAATATAACAAACAATGGGATGGCCTTACTTAGGGCCACCACGCTTGCTTCAGTGTGAATTCGCCTTTCCTGTCCTTTTATCTGTCCCATCTGCTTCCTGGCTACCTGTGCTTTCAAGCTCTAGAAAACTTGCTTTCCCAGGTTCCCTTGAGGTCCTTGGTTACATACTTAGTTTTTTATTTTTCCTTCTAATTCTTTTTTTTTTTCTTATGTAGTTGAACGCAGGACCTTGTATATGCTAGATAAGTGTCTACACTGAGCTAAATCTGCAATCCCAGTTTGCATATGATTAGACAGTTTGCCTTTGCACCTTGACCCATTCCTCACCCTGCTCCACTCTGCTCTTTAGAGAGGCTGACCTTGAAAAACAGTTCACCTGGGCTCTATTGGTCTTAGGTGTCCTTTTGGGTTCAAACAGTGTGAGATACTATAGGAGAGTTGAAAGAAAGCAAGTATGTGTGCCTCTAAGATCTTGTTGGTTCTTCCTCCCTTAGAGCTAACACCGCATTGGTAACCATCTCATGTCTTTGGCCTTTCAGGCTGATGAATGATAGTGGCTTCCTCACAGACTTAGGGCGGTTCACAACTCCTTGTCAGTTTCCCTATCTTTGTACATTGTTTCTCTTCAGTTACACAGTTTGAGTGGTCCTTCTGTTTCCTGCTGCTCTTAGCTGATACAAAAGCAGAAAATATACATTTTTATTTTGTTAAGAAAAACAGTTTTATAGTATGTAGTTCAATAGTTCTAGAAACACTAGAGAAGTGTATCTTTTTGTAATCAAATGTTTCCAAGTCACCCTCTTCTCTGTGTTATACAATGTTGCACACACCAGTTACTTAACCATTTACTATGTTTACAATTTATCACAAATAAGATTATAGTAAACATTGTTGTGCATATAGGCTTTTGTGTGGTTTTTGAGATGGGTTCTTCTTTGTAGCCACCGCTGTCCTGAACTTGCTCTGTAGATCAGGCTGGCCTAGAACTCATAAAGATCTCCTGCCTCTGCCTCCCAAATTCTGGGATTAAAGGCCTGTACCACCACTGCCCAGCTTGGAACCTACATTTTTACTAAAGCTCTTTGAATTACTTTTAAAAGATTATTATTCTAATTTACCTTGCCATAACTTTTTCTGAATGTAGCCATTGCAGCATGGATGAGTACTGAAAAGTACATCTACATTTTGCTAATGTACTAGGTAATCTTCTCATTTGAAGAGTGTGGGTATCACTTTCTGGTTTTGTGACATAATCTCAATATGTAGTTCTGGCTAGTCTGAAACTTTCTCAAACTTGTGGAGCTTTTCCTGCTTCCAATTTTCAAGTGCCAGCAGGGTTACAGGGGTGTGCAAGCACAGCTTATTTGACTTCTCTGATAGTTACCCCAGTCCTAAAATATTTAAAGTCTTGGGATGCTAAGTATGCATGAAGCCTTGGGAGACCCTAGGTTCAATCACCAGTACTACAGAAAGAAGGACGGGAGGTAGGGAGAAAGGATCAGGAGGCTGAGGAGGAAAGTGGAAGTTTAAGATCAGCTTGAACTGTACCTAGACTTCCTCAAAAACAAAATTCAAGGCACTGGGAATATAGCTCAGCTAGTACAACTCTTACCTACCACCTATGAGTCCTTGAGTTTGGTCCCCAACACTGCATAAATTGGGTGTGGTGGTACATACTTGTAATCTTAGCTTTGGGGGGAAAGGGAAGATGATCAGGAGTTCAAAGCCAGGCTGGGCTCTGGAGTTAGGTTCCAGGACAGCCTGAGAGCAAAGACAGAAATCAAATAGTGAGTGGAAAGAACACTCAGTAGAGGAATGACTCAGCAGTTAATAGTACCTGCTGCTCCTTCAGAGGAACCAAGTTCAGTTCTCCAACTGGTTCCAAGGATCTACATCAGGACGCTCACAACCACCTACAACTCTCAGCTTCAGGGTTATCTAGTAGCCCATGTCTCTATATACTATCTTCTGGAGTCCTGAGGTCAGCTATGCAAATATGCCATATACTCACACAAACACATAAAGAAAATCTTAAAATTTAACCAAAAAAGAAGTCATTTTTGTACCCTAGTTTAAAGTGTATGCTTCTTTCTTTTTTTAGCTCTTTGGTAATTTTCTCTCTACACAAAACTCTATAGTGAAAAAAATTATAGTTAATAATCAGAGAAACAATGCCCAGTTTTCATTGTATAAAGAAATAGGATACACTGTTCTCCCTGCCTCATTGTTCTGGATCAACCAAACATCTAATTATTAGGAAGAAAGGGCCAAAACCTGCAACATCGTTGAGTAAGAGACAATGGGAAAGTCCACTTTAAACTGTATTGCCAGCACAGTTCAAGCTCCAGTGGTTCATTCAGGTCTGTGAGGTTTAGCGTTCAGCCTGATTCACTTGTGCTTCAGTGCCCCCGACCTTCCAGACAGGCTCTCCTACTGTTCTAGAGTCCTGGGCTCTGGCCACACAGCTCTCTTGCTGGGTATGCTGAGTATTTATACTATATGTTCCCTTTACCTGGGATAGTCTCCTAACCTTGGCCATTTTTGATAAAGTCTTACAAACACTTCAAAGATTTAATTTCAATACCCTTTTTGAAATCTGAATTCTTTGAAGCCTTACAAATTCATATACTCAGTTATATGCATGTGCAATATCTGTATGTATAACTGGACACATTCACGTGTGTATGGTGTGTGATAACGTGGGCAAGTTTATAACATGGTATGCATGTGGGGGTCAGAGGACAACCTCAGGTACTGTTCCCTCACCACCCTTCCTCATTTGAAATGGGATCCCTTGTAGGTTTTCTCCTGTTTACCAGGGTAGTTGGCCCCGGAGCTTTCAAGGATTCTCTTTGCTCAGCCTCTCACCTCCCCACAGGATGGTTAGGATTACAAATATTCAGCCTGTGTGCCTGGATTGTGGGAAGTCAAACTCAAGTCTTCATACTTGTACTCACCTTTATCTCCTGAGCCAGCTCATTGCCCCTCGACATGGTCTTTACTCAGTTATTTTAAAGACTTAGTGGTTTTTTGAGAAGGGTTTCTCTGTGTAGCCATAAATCTGGAACTCACTCTGTGGACCAACTCAGAGATCCACCTGCCTCTGCTTCCTGGGTGCTGGGATTAAAGGCATGGGCCACTATTGCTTGGCTAAGATTAATTTTAATTCTATCTATCTATCTATCTATCTATCTATCTATCTATGCACACAAACACCAGTGCCCAAAAAGGCCAAGAGCAAGCTTCTTGACCTGAATGTTGGGAATCAAACTCAGGACTTGTGCAAGAGCAGCGGAGTCATCTCCAGCCCCTCAACATTTTTTTAAAAAAGATTTATTTTATGTATATGAGTACACTGTAGCTGTCTTCAGACACACCAGAAGAGGGCATTAGATTCCATTACAGATGGCTGTGAGCCACCATGTGGTTGTTGGGAATTGAACTGAGGACCTCTGGAAGAGCAGTCAGTGCTCTTAACCACTGAGCCATCCCTCCAGCCCCAACCTTCAACATGGTTTAATGGCTATAAATAAACTCTAATTTATTTAACAGTTTGTAATTTGAGGCATTTTGTTCACAGGTACAGTGCATTATTGGGGTGGAGGAGGGATAAATGGAGTGATATCAGGGAATGGAGACAAATTTTCTGAAAGGAAAAGGGCTTTTTAAAAAAAAAAAAACAACAAAAGTTTAGGGATAGGGCTGGTAAGATGGCTCAGTGGGCAAGGATTCTTGCTGTCAAGTCTTGTGACTCGAGTTCAATCTTTGGCACTCCAATGTTGGAAGCAGGACACTGGCTCTCCCGAGCTGCTGTCTAACTTCCACTCACACACAGGAATGCACACAAAACAAACAAGTTGGGACTACAGATTTTTAGGGGAAAAATGCTTCACAAATTTCTACTGATACCAGCTATGCTTGAGTATGCCATTTTCTCTATTAAATGGTATAGCTTTTGTTCTTGTTTGTTTGGGAGGCTGCAGCGGGGCAAGGTCTCCTATAAGCTCAAGCTGGTCTCAAAGTGGAGCCTTAAAATCCTGATTATCCTGTCTTCTATCTCAGGGGCAGAATGCTGAGATTACAGGGATCCCTGCCACCGTGGTATGGGAGTTTGAACCAACTGTAGCTAAGGTTTAAAGACAGAATTTACCTGCCTATGAATACTATCTAGGGTCATCCTGGTAGCTCATCTGTGGAAACGTGCATGCTTCCCCAACTTAAAATAAAAAGTCCTGCTGGGTATAGTGGCGCAGTGCATACCTTCAATCCTAGCACCTCAAAAGTAGAGGTAGGCGGGTATCATGAGTTGAAGGCAACTTGGTCTACAGAGCGGAGTCTTAGGTCAGCCAGGGCTACACAGAGAAACCCTGCCTCAAATAAATAAAATCCTTCCTTTCTTGGCTTTTAAGACAGTGTAATCCCAGCTGGTCTTGAACTCAAGATCTTTTTGCCTCGTTTTCCCAAGAGCTGGGATTACACACATGCACTACCACACGGGACACATATTTCTATCTTTATTCACCCTTAAGACTTGTTGGACAAAACGCCTTTTCCTTGGACTTCCTCCTTCCCATCTTTTCTGGGATATAAACTATAAATTATTCTATCTACCTTTGGCTCCTTTACTTGAGCTCTCACTCTCTTTGAAATTGGAAAAAAAAGAAACCTTTTTTTTTTACTCCTCCTTAAGTCTGAGGCCTAGTTTTCCCTCCCAAACTTCTGGAAAGAATCATTTCTCTTAACTGCCTTCATTACTTCATCGCTAACAAACTCCTCATCCAAGTGTTCTGTTCTGTCAAGTCCTGGCACTCAGCAAACTCAGTACCCAGCTAAATGTCAGTTCCGGCCCTTTTGCAAAGTGTGGGCTCTTTCCTGGTTTCCTGGTGGTCTTCAGAAGGAATTTGTTCATGCTTAGCAATCTTGCCTGGCAGCCAGAACAGCTCCCACAGTCCGACCTTGCTGCCTTAATACTGCGTGCACAGCTAATCCAGGTTCTTGGAAAGTCCTGCGGGTCAACCTCGTAATTTTTTGTCCGCCTCCCCGAGTTCTTGCCCTGCAGTCATAGCTTCCCTGATGAACCCCGAATTGCCAGTCCACCCTGAGAGGTTATCAGTCTCCCGCCCCCATTCTACTCTCCGAGCGTCCCTTGGCTCCCCCAGAGTCTGAGCGCCCGGCGCCTGCAAGCAAGTCCTTAGAGCCTGCGATGATCAGCCATTTAAGGCGCACCTGAGTGCCCCGGCCCACTCCACTCCTGCTTCCTTTCACTCAACAGTGGTGATTAGGCCCGGCTCGCCCAAGTCTAAGCGAAGACATTATCCGAGCTCTTGAGGCGCTCGGCGTCCCGTCGGCCCGCAGTCTCGAAGGCACAACTCGTTCCTCAGGCGGGCGGCCTGGGCCGCACCGAGGCCTCAGAGGCGCGTCAGCGCTTCACAGCGAGAGAGGCCGCGCTGACGGCGGCGGGAGCCAGCCCAGGTCGGAGTCCCGGTCGAGCTCAGCGCCGCGCCGTCCTCCCCACCCCCTCCCCGCAGTCAGCGTCGCCAGGGTCGCGCCAGCCTAAGGCGGGAGGCGGAAGGCACAGAGCGGCGCTGGGCCAGGCCGGGCCGGGCCGGGCCGGGGCAGCTCCTCAGCCGCACTGCCCTGGCCGGTGCCCAGGCCCGAGTCGCCTTCCGCCCGCCCTTCCCACCCGCGGCCTCAGCCAGGTCCCGCCGCCAGCCCGGCTCCCGCCCCCGCTCCGCCCCCGGAGCCGCAGCCCCGCCCGCCACCGCCGTCGCCATGTTGTGGCTCCCGCAGCCGGCGCTGGGGACGCGCGCGGCCGAGCCCCGGGCCTGCCTCTGCGGCCGCCGCCGCCAGGTAAGCGCCCCCCGCCGCCCGGACAGGGCGAGGCCACCACCAGGGCCGCTCCAGCTCGGGCAGGGGAGTCTGAGGAGAGCGAGCTCTGCCCGCGCCCCGGCCCGGCCCTGTAGCCTGGTGGACCCTGCTCGCCGCCCCAGGCGGCAGCCACTTCCCCCGACCGCCGCCAGGCGGGCCCTGGCCACCACCCTACCCCGCCCCCGGCCCGGACCCCTTCCGCCGCCGCCGCCCGCCGATCCGGGGCGGCCCGGGCACTCTGCTGTCGTCCCGCGCGCGACAGGCGGCCGCCCGCCGAGCCCCCGGCCCGGGCAAGGATAACGGTGCACTTCACCCGGCTGGGACGCCCTGTCAGCTCCACGGTCTCCGCCGCGCGAGGACCGGGTGCCGTCACCGGGCAGACGCTTGGAACGTCGGCCCTCCTCGGCGCCCCTCAATCTCCCCTCAGCCTCGCCCAAGTTCTGACCCCGGGGGATCCTTCTCCGGGGCAGACAGGTCTTCCTCCTCCAGAGTTAGGGTTCTTAGGGGGGTGACCAGGCCTGTTGATCAGGGTTAGATTTATTTCTCTGCGGGGACTCTTCCTGCCAACTGAGGGGCTGGGGGGAAAAGGCTCCGTGTGACCTGGGGGGGAGCACAGGAGAGCGTCTGCTGGACAGATGGCCTCCTGGCCTTGAATCAGCTTTTGTGAGGGGGAGGGGTCCATATGACCTTAGGTATGCTTGCTCTTGAGAACCGTAGGATTATTGGAGGTGGTCAGGGATTTTTAACTATTTTTATGAGCAGGCCGGAGGTGACATTAAAAGTCCAGGGTTGGAATAAACCTACAGGCCCACCCAGGGAACATGTTTTGTATTCAGGACAAGCCTAGATAGTTTCTGCTTTAGGAGAGTGGGACTTGGGTCGGTAAAATGGGTTTGGACCAGGATTTGCCTGTGGCCTGTGTTCGTGTAGGAGCTAGAGTGTGCTTGTGTCGGGTGTACACTGGCTGAGCACACAATGTGCTTGGCCTGATGGTACTGAGTGCGATTTCAGAAGTCTGTTTGCTAAACTGACAGGTACATTACACTGAAAGAGAAGGGAAGCCTGGTGCTATTTTTTTTTTTTTTTTTTTTTGACCATTTCTACTGCTCCACTGAAGATGGCTTTGATTCATTACCCCTCCCCCATTTCCACTTTTAACCAGGTTGGCCACTGAGCTCCTGTCTTAAACCTCCCCATTAGTTGGGACTTCAAGCAACCATGCCTGACTGTAAACATTTTTTTTTTCCTGAGCATTTGTAGTATGTGTCATGACAGAACTAGGTTTTGGAGATACTGTGTCCACCAGAAAGACACCTCTGTTTTAGTGTTGGAGATCTTGGCCTAGAGACAAAGTCCAGTAATAAGAAAATGTTTGGGGGTTGGGGATTTAGCTCAGTGGTAGAGCGCTTGCCTAGCAAGCGCAAGGCCCTGTGTTCGGTCCCCAGCTCCAGAAAAAAGTATATATATTTGTCAGCAAATAAATGTTTTCCATGTGGCGAGCAATGAAAAATAACTGCCCTTGGAGAGTTTTCCTTTTAATGTGTGAGAAGTACAGTGTCTAATAAACATGCATGTTACGAAGCACCAAATACTAAGGGGAAAGGGGGAAAGAGAGAAAGAGAATCTGAGGTAAAGGGGTGGCATGTCTTCCAGACTGGCCCAGCTAGATAGCTAGATCTTCCTGCCTCAGCCTCTGAATGCTGGGATAACTAGACACCAGCACTCGTGGATTCAGTGAGGATTTAGTTAATATTACAATGGCAAAGTGTCTATGAAGGGCTCCCTCTGTCTCTCTGTCTCTGTCACTCTGTCCCCCCCCACCCCCCAGTATGTTTCAGGTTGGTTTGTTTTTGCAGTGGGGGAAATCAATCCTCTGGCTTTCCTGCTAAGCACAGACTCTGCCTTTGAGTCCTAGCCCCAGATAGTTTTTAGAACAATACTCTGAAGGAAATAGCAACATAAAATTTATAAACCCTGAGTTCAAGGAGGGAAAAAAAAGATGAGGAAGAGAATTATTTGAATTGGGGGCCCTGAAGAAGCACCATACATTAGGTCACGACCCAAAGAAGGTTTAAGTGGTAACCATGTGGGGAACAGCACTCAGTTTGGCAACTTGGAGGAAGTGAAAGAGGTTCATGGGGCTAGAAGAAGAAAGAGAGGAAAGAAAGGAGATAAAAGTCTGTGGAGAGCTGGGCCTGTCTGATCACCCAGGCCTGGGGTGTAGGGGGGGACACTTTTCCTCTTTAGTTTGAATTGTAACTTAGGGTAATTAAGAGTATTTGCATTTTATAAGGCCTCTGGCCCCAGCTCTGTTCTGACTTAGATAAGGCAAGGATTTCTTCTGTTTAAAAGATCTCGAGTATAGCGCACATCCTGTCCTCTGTAAGGTCTTTGCAGCTTTTAGGAAGGGAGAATGCAGTAGCCTTTCTGAGTGTCTGCTAGGTGGGTAGCTAGTGCTACCTTACTCCTGTACTCCCTAGGAGGCTCTCGCATCCATTTACTAGGCAACAAGCCCAGGGGTGAGATGATGTGTCCACTGTGCAACTGAAACATGGCCAAATTTAAACCCGGCCCGTCTGATTCCAGTGCACTCTGGCTTTGGAGTCACACTACAGGACTTTACTTCTTTTTAGATTTATTTTTATTTAGGTGCACTAGTGTTTTATCTGTGTGTATGCTTGTGTGAGGGTGTCAGATCTGAATGTTAAAAGATGTGCTGTGAGCTGCCCTGTGGGTGTTTCCAAAGCCAAGTCCTTTGGAAGAACAGTCAGTACTCTTACCCACTGAGCCATCTCCAACCCCAGGACTTTAAAGATTTATTTATTTATTATATGTAAGTACACTGTAGCTGTCTTCAGACACACCAGAAGAGGGCATCAGATCTCATTACAGATGGTTGGGAGCCACCATGTGATTGCTGGGATCTGAACTCAGGACCTCTGGAAGAGCAGTCAGTGCTCTTAACCACTGAGCCATCTCTCCAGCACCACCCCAGGACTTTACATTTTACTCCATAGGCTTAAACCATCTAGCCTTCCTATGCTCCAGTTTCCTCATCTTCAATGCAAGTATGTATTTCACAGAGTTATGTAGATTAGATTGAGCTATAGAATTACTTGTTCAAATATTAGTTGCCATAACTAAAAAAAAAAAAAAATGCTGTTTCTTAGCTATACTGGGACTATTTTGGAAAAGATTAAACAGACAAATCAGTTTTGTTTTATTTTGAGACAGGGTTTCTAGGTGTAGCTCTGACTGGCCTTGAACTCAAGAGATCCAACTGCCTCTGCCTCCTGAGTGCTGTGATTAAAGTTGAGTACCACCTACACCTTGTGCTAATCCAATTGTTGAATTTTGTGTAACTAGCTCCTTTCTTTTTACTCTTTTTTTTTCTTTCTTCTTTTTTTCAGAGCTGGGGACCCAACCCAGGGCCTTGCGCTTGCTAGGCAAGCGCTCTACCACTGAGCTAAATCCCCAACTCCTTCTTTTTTCTCTTAACGCCAATGCTGTGCTCCATAAATCAATTATTTTTTTAAAACCTACTTTATTTAGGGCGTTTTTTTAGATTTATTTATTGTATGTATGTGAGCACACTGTCAGTGTCTTCAGACACAGCAGAATAGGGCATCAGATCCCATTACAGATGGTTGTGAATCACCATGTGGTTGCTGGGAGTTGAACTCAGGACCTCTGGAAGAATAGTTAGTGCTTATAACTGCTGAGCCATCTCTCCAGTCCCCAAGATCGATCATTTAACATTGACATCTCATTTTGGGTTTTGATACTATGCTAGAACGTACAAGGTGAGAACTGTTAGGTACCATTTTTTTTTTCAGTAGTGTATCTAAGAAAAGTCAATTATTTTAACAGTGAATTATAACTTCTATTTAAATTCTCTGATTTGGTGGTGGTTAATGAGCTATTGAGAACCAATTGTGGTAGCCAGGCCTGTAGTACTAGCACCTGGAGAGTAGAGGAAGGTGGGAGGAAGATCAGTAGCTGAGCTATGCACAGTGTTTGAAGCCAGCCTGGGATACATGAGGTTCTAAAAATGTTTGGGGGGAAGGGGAGAGAGAAGACTTAAAAGAAAAGGTGGCTTCTGAAGTGGGTCTTGGAGGAGGAATAAGAATTTTTCAGGTTAGTAAGATTGTGAGGGACATTCTAGGTAAAGAATCCTGAACACGGAATTGCAGTTATTAGAGACCTCATTGTCTGGAGATAAGGCTAGATAACTGGGCTATGCGAGAGACAGGTTAAGAAGTTTGTATTTTATTTGCAAGCTATGGTGAAGTGTCAGAGAATATTAGATACAGCACATGCATTCCATGATTGGTGTTGTAGCTAGAGAGCAATGATCTCTGTCAGCTTGGGGCAGCTTTGTCTTTTCGGAACCCTGGGCTTCATTCAGTATCTGTTCCTAGCTTTGAGACCAGAACTTGAGTTTAGTAAGATTTTCAGCTCATTCAGGTCAGGGAGACTGACTCATTAAGAAAACGTGGAGACTGATGAGTAAACTAAACTCCTCACTGACCATGAAAATGGAACTGTAGAGTGACAGATGTTTCTGTCCTCTGGCCATCATTCCCAGCTCACTTCCCCTTTCTGCTTAGGGCTAGGCAGCTAACAAACTCCCTCCTCAATTCCCATTGCTTTTCTCAGGCTTCATGGACATGAACGATCTTTCTATGTTAGCCTTTCTTCAAGCACTGCTCTATATAGTTGGTAATAATTATTAATAGAGTGAACAGTGCTGTATTATTTGGATGGGATCTTACACTTATGAAACTTAAGAAAGAGGAAGAATAACTTTAAAAAATGAAATGTTGACAAGTTCTGGGTTATACCAAGTTTGAGGCTATGACATAAGAGATCTTTTCTTAGCTAAAAAAGAAAAATAAATAAATTTTAGAAAGAAAGGAAATACCCTGAGAAAGGTTCTTCTAACTAGGCTAACAGAGAAAGTATATGCACGTTCTGCGCGGTGTGGGTAGTTTTGGCTATGTAACAGTATGGGCATATGTATTGGAGTTGTTCAGGAAGTAACCCAGGCTGTAGAATTTTTTTCTTTTTAAAACTCTATAAAAATTTAGGCTGCAGAGAGGGCTCAGCAGTTAAGGACACTTGCTGCTTAGCAGAGGCCCTGAGTTCAGTTTCTTGTCCATATGAGGAGACTCACAACACCTGTGACTCCAGCTTCAGCAGATCCGATGGGCTTGTCCAGCTTTTGTGGGTACCTGACTTGTGCACACACCTACACTTGGATGAATGTATATTCATATATCACACATGCTTAAAATAAAATCTTTATAAAAAAATCTCTAAAATATATACATGTAAAAGAGATATGCGAATGGAATACAAAGGAACTAAAGGTTGCTGATAAATCCTGTATTCAGAACTATATAATAGCCATCTATTTATTAGTTTTCTTTGAGACAGTTTTTCTGTGTAGCCCTGGCTGTCCTGGAACTTACTTTGTAGACCAGGCTAGCCTTGAACTAATTCTTCTGCCTCCCAAATGCTCAAGTGCTAGAATTACAAGCATGGGTTACCACGCCCAGTTTGTTATTTGATATTTGTTTTGTTGTAATTTGCTGTGCTGTGGATTGAACCTAGATTCTTTGTGTATGATAAACAAGTGTTTTACCACTGTTTCATCTCCCAGTCCTTTTGGTATTTGCATTAGATATTTTATTTACATCTCTTTTTCTATGTTCGTTTGTTTAACTTTTCCTTTTTCTATAAAAATAGGAACATTCTGAATGGTAAAGAATTCTGAAAATTGGTGCGTATGAGGTAGAATAATTGCATGTACCTAAAACCTATGTCTTTCTGTTTGTGAGCATCTAGTCTGTTGTGTGCCCTAGGAATGTAGGATGTAATATTCATTAGGTCATTATGTTTTGTTTTGTTTTGTTTTTTTCGGAGCTGGGGACCAACCCAGGGCCTTGCGCTTCCTAGGCAAGCGCTCTACCACTGAGCTAAATCCCCAACCCTAGGTCATTACGTTTAAGAAAGGTTTTTCTTTTTTCAGACAAATTTGCTTTTATTTTGACAATAGAAAAGTGTACTTTGTTATAACTTATCCAAAGCATATGCATCCCAGAGAAGTAAAAGACTGAGTTTCAAGTTTGATGTTGCCATCAATGTTTGGATTATCCTACTGTGTGACTTTAGTTAAGTCCTTTACACTGTGCATTTCAGAATCTGTGGGTGTTCTATCAAGAGGTAACGGTGGCCCCTCATTCTGATTACATACTCCAGTAGACAAGACAGGATGTAATGTCTATTTGTGGCTGTGAAAAGATTCACAAGGTTGAATGAAGAGGAGTGAATATGTGTGCGTGTGGCCAGGAGCCAAGTGATTCCCTGTCTCAAGTCGATGTGTGTATGAAGTCCACATGGCTTTAGCCTATATTTAGTTTTAAAACTTCCAGAGTTATTGGGACTCCTGAAAGATTCTGAAACTTTAAAATGTTTGCTGAATTTTATTCTAATTTTTTGAGGAAGAATATCTTTCCATAGCCCTGGCTGTCTTAGAACTCATATAGACCAGGCTGCCCTTATACTCAGAGATCTGTCTGTTTCTGCCTTTTACCTGGTGAGATTAAAGGAAAGGGCTACCACATCTGGCTTTTTTTTTTTTTTTAATTGAACATTTTGAGTAGTCCAGAGGTAGCTCTAAGGATCTTTCACACAAAGTAGACTCATCTGAAGAAGGCACCAAGCCTAACCTGCGTGCTGGTGTCTCCCCTGGAGAACAGTTTTCTATGAGGTATTGCCTCTGAGTGTATAGTTTTCAATTTTATGCTTTGTATTTTTTCCTATCATTTGAATTTTATAAAGGCTTTAATATCTCATCATCATAAAAAAAATAAGTACTCAGTAGGTCTACTTTCATTTTGGAGACAAACATTGAAGGTAGGGAAACAAAAATTGAAACTGAGCTGTGTCTTGTAAAAGAAATCTGATGTTGGAATTGACTGCATCTCCTGGGCTGCCATGAAGGGAAGTGCTTTTAGATGTGCATTGAGGTGGCTTGCCTTGTTAGTAGGCTAGCACCTCTGACTGAAATAGTCCTTGAATCCAGAGAACCTGGTGTAGTGAGTAGAGTGTGAGCCTAACTTGGGTCTCTTTTGGGGGGTGTTCATAGAGGTGGTGGTTGAGGATCTTTAGTGTAGCTTCAACTCAAAATCATTCTGTCTTAGCTGCCCAGGGGATTACAGATTAATCTGGAATTATAAAATCCCACTCCCCCCACACCCCACTGCTAGAATGACAGGCAGGCACCACCACATAGTTACCCGGTTTGGCTTCCTTCCTTGGCTTCCTTCCTTCCTTCCTTCCTTCCTTTATGTGTTCCCCCCCCCCCCCCCTCCAGAGCTGAGGACCGAACCCAGGGCCTTGCGCTTGTTAGGCGAGCGCTCTACCACTGAGCTAAATCCCCAACCCCGGTTTCTTTGTTTTTCAAGACAGGGTTTCTCTGTGTAGCTCTGGTTATCCTGGAATTTTGGAAACAAACACTGAAGGCCTTGTGGAAGCCTGTAGACCACACTGGCCTCGAACTCAAGAGATCCACATGCCTCTCTGCCTTCTAAGTGCACTACCACCCTTGGCTTGAGTGCTTTCTTATGAAAGCTTTTAAAGATACATTTGTTTCGGGGTTGGGGATTTAGTTCAGTGGTAGAGCGCTTGCCTAGGAAGTGCAAGGCCCTGGGTTTGGTCCCCAGCTCCGAAAAAAAGAACCAAGAAAAAGAAAAAGAAGAAAAAAAAAAAAAAAGATACGTTTGTTTCTGATGTGACCTGGTTTCCACTGTGGTCTGGGCTGTCTTCTGCTTAGACTCCTGGGCTCACTCTCCTTTTCACACAAGATGCCAGAAGTCTTGAGGGTATAGAGTCTTGGAATGTAAGACTCTGCAAAGGAAGAGAGTTGGGTTCATGTGTAAGTTTAGCATGCATTCCTAGGATCTCTGCCTTTCTGGGGGCTTTTAGACCCTTTGGGTGGGGTGGAACTGTCTTTCCTTTGTGTCTTTGGATGCAGGGATATCATGGACTATCTGAGTGGGAGCCAGCGGGGTTGGTTGTGGCTTCATGTTTACACCCTCACTTGCTGAAGTTTACAACATTCCCCTTTCTGCCAATTCAGTTAATCAAGTCAGAGGTGTTAACTTGTACAAGGCAAAGGACAAGGTGATTGTACAATCATGTTACAAATTGATTGTAACAATCAATTTAGAAAGTATGGGTTGGTCATAACTACAGCCCATCCTATCCCAAAGTCTGAAAACAAAACTAAGCCCCAGCTTTGTCATTCCAGAGGAGAGAGAAGCCTTGGAATGGGTACCAAACAGCTGTTTAGATTGGTCAGGAAAGGCTCTCTGTCTTAACCTTGTACGTGTATGCATGTGTGTGTGTGTGTGTGTGTGTGTGTGTGTGTGTGTGTGTGTGTGTGTGTGTGTTGCTTTTGTTTTTGTTTTTGTTTTGAGACTGAGTCAATCTATATAGTCCTGGCTGGCCTGGAACTTGCTATGTAGACCAGGTAGGCCTCAAACTCATAGAGATCCAGATCTACCTGCCTCTGCCTCTTCGTGCTGGGATTAAAAACTTGTACCAGCATAACTGGTTAGTTTTTTACTTTTTTATTTTTTGAGACAGGGTCTCGTATAGCCTGGGCTAGCCTCAAATCTCTCTGTAGTATATGCCAGTCTTGAATGTTTGGTTCTTTTGCCTCTGTGCTGGCATTATATTCATACATCACACGCCAAGCTCCTTGTTTGTTTTGAGACCAACTTTCACCATGTGTCCCTAGTGCAACTCTGAGTCCTTGAATTCACAGTCCTCATGCCTCAGCCTCTCTGATTATACCTAGCACAAGATTATTTTACTCGTATCTCAAGACCGGTAGAAGCTTTTTTTGCACCTGCACATCATTGCTAGTCTAGGTACAGTCAAGTGTTACCAATGGCCCAGCCCAGAGCACTGTGTTTCATAGGAATAAAGAAATCATGTGAGATGAACTTTGCTTAGGAGCTTTCTCTGCAAGCAATTACAGACAGAACACTTTATTTCTAGACCTGAGGTTTCTTGCATGAGCTTTTCTTTCTGAAGGTGATTATGTGCCACTCATTTGAGGTGGCTGGTTACCTCTGGCACCAGAATAGAGTGACACCATTTGGAAGGACATGGTGGCAGTCGTATAACTTCATTTTCATTACTTGCTCCCCCATCACACCCAATTCTAATTGGTTTTGGTGCTGTGGATTCAATCCATGGCCTTTTGGACATTAGGATAGCACTCTATCACTGAGCTACATACTCAGTCGCCGTTCTTTGACCCTGTGCTCTCTGACTGGGAGCCCCACTCACAAAAGCCTACTTCATTGCACTCCAGGATTATATGCCATTACTTTCGCATTTCTAACCTAGAGAGAATTTAAAAATTATTTACACCTCCTGGGACATGTTATACTCCTAGTAGTTTATCATTAAAGAGTAAACTACCTGGGAGTTGGGTAGGGTGGAACTGGAAATCAGATGGTTGTGAGCTGCCATTTGGGGTCTGGAAATTGAACCTGGATCCTCTAGAAGAGCAGTCAGTGTTCTCATCTACTGAGCCATCTTCTGGGCCCTAAAAGAAACTTTTTTGATTTTGGTATTGAGATAGGGTAACCTGTAGAGCAGGTCAGCCTTAAACTTTCTATGTAGCTGAGTCTGGCCTTGAATTCCAGATTCTTCTGCTTCTACCTTCACGTGCTAGGACTATAGTTTCCCAAACATGGACAGGAACAGTCTGTTTTGAAGCAAAGTCTGGCACATAGTGGGTACCTAATATAGAAATAAGGTTACTATACTCAGCTAGAAACTTTCATGGCTATCTTATGTTGTAGTTTTTTGTTTGTTTGCTTGTTTGTTTTGTGAGACAAGGTTTCTCTTTGTAGCCTGGAAGTTTTGGAACTAGCTCTGTAGACCAGGCTGGCCTCAATCTCAGAGATCCACCTGCCTCTGACTCTCAAATTCTGGGATTAAAGGTGTGAGCCAGTACTGCCTCCCTGTCCCAGGCTTCTAAGCCACCTTTTCTTCTGATACCTGGCCTATCTGATATTATTGGCAGGGTCAAAGGGTAAACTGTATTTGACATTAGATTTGAAGGCTTTGGAATAGAGGTGGAATTTGATTATTTCTCCACCCCCTTTTTAATAACTGTTCAGTTGAAGGATTTGAGGATTATTTAAGGAGAAAACAGATCTCTCATAAAGTATAGACTGTATCATCCCTTGCCCTGAGTCCTAGGGGCTGGAGGATTGCTCAGTGGTTAGAGTGCATATTGCTCTTGCAAAGGACAAGCACCTGACAAACACTCATACTCCAGCTCCAGACTGCATGATACCTTTCTGGCTTCCTCAGGTTCCTGTACACATGTGCACCTACCTACAGAGACACCTACACATACACATAATTAAAAATAGCATAAATGCTAAAAGCAGAAGTCTTTGCAGTGGCCTTTCATCATCTACCTCCTGTTCATCCGTTCCCTCTGCTCCTGCTTCAGGACTTTTCTGTTTGCTCATCTGCCTAAAACTTCTCCTTATCCACACTGCTCTTCCATTTGTTTCAGAACTGAAGATATATTCTCTCCAATTTCTGATTTGGGAATAGGAATTACAGTTGAAAAAGACTTTCTGAATCCCTGTCATGACCCAGTGTCTCTTTCCGTAAGCTTACTGCAGCCTTTTTGCCTTGTCTCCTGGGTGTTAGGTTACCTTGATGAACTACTACAACTGGCAATACCATTGCAGAATGAATGAATGTATGTGCATATGTATGCAGTGTACATATGATGTAGATGGCGTGGGAATAGAGTTGGAAGCTGGAAGATGAAAAGAAGGAAGAAGAGATTCTCTGAGGAGAAGGAGATTGCTCTTGGTAGGAGTAGACGTTGGACATGATTTAGTCTGTTTAGTCTCCAGTCTGGTCTCTTACTAGCGATGTAACAGGGAAGGCAGTGGCTAGGTGTCCTGAGGAGGTGAAGCAGCAGCTGCTGCAGTATCAGATCAGAGGACTTGGTCTAGGCCTAGATTCTGAGGCTTCTGGAAAGCCTCGCCTTGGTGAAATCTGAGGTGGTAGGCAGAAAGAAACTATTTTAGGTTTGTTTTGTTTGAGCTTAGTAATCACGTGATGATGTAGTTTTGAGGGGAATTAGTCTCAGAGTCACACAAAGTGATGCCATAGGGAAAGACCAGAGGTGGTCAGGAGTGAGACAACAGGTCAGAAGGCAGATTTGGGAGGGAACAAATGGTGTCACTGAGACTCGATGATGACAGGGGTACATCTGCACCATAGCTACTGACAAAGGCTCGCAGTGCCCCAACCTTGGACATCTTCATGGTATCAAACAAGCCTCTGAAGCAGTTGAGGTGTGAAGAGGAAGTAGGAAGCCAGAGGCTGCCTTAGGTGGATGGGGGGTGGTGAGTAGGGGTCACCTCCTCGGTGGTCTCTTCTCGGACTGTCACCCCAGAGAAGATCCTGTTTGTTCTTTCTGGTCTGCTGAGAACAGGTCCCTGCCTGGTCGAGCAATCCTTTATCTTATGGCTCTGGGTACACTAGGGTTCTATCTGAAATCCACTCGTTCCATTGCTTCCTTTCAGTCTCTATGGCTCTGTTTCTCAGGACAGATTATCTGACTCACAAGCCCTTTAAAGGGATTAATTTGACTAGAAACACTTATTTCCAAATAGTTTCTGTTTTATTAGGCTTTTTTTTTTTTTAAATTAAAGATAGAGTCTCTATGTTGCAGCTGCCTTCAAACTTGGAAGGCCCCTGTCCTGTCTCAGGCTCCTGAGTGCAAGTCATGGTTTGAGGTTGGTGGTTCTGATGTGCAGATTGGCTGTATACCAGGCACTATTCTAAGCACTGGGAACGTAGCAGAGAACATGATTAAACTCTTCCCTTTATAGATCTTATTTCCTAGGAATTTAGGGACTTATTGTCAATAAACAAGAAAGTACTGAATATGAGAAGTGGTGAAAAGTACAAAAAGGAAATCAAGTGGGTTGGTGGATTTAAGGAGAGATTTCTGTCTTTGATAATACTGGGTGTTGAACGTGGGGTCTCCCATGTACTAGACAAAGCCTATACTATTGAGCTACATTTCCAGCTCTGAGTTTCTTTCTTTCTTTTTTTTTTCTGTTATACATGGATATTTGCCTGTGTATATGTTTATGCACTATATATGACCCTGATGCCTGCAGAGGCAAGAAGATGGGATTGGATCTCCTAGAATTAGAGTTATAGGTGGCTGTGAGCCGCAATGGGTGCTTGAATTTGGATCCTCTGAGAGAGTAGCCAGTGCTCTTAATCACTGAACCATCGCTCCAGTCCCTCACTTTCTTATTTTAATTCATTAATTTTTTTTTTTTTGAGACAGTTTCTTTGTGTTATCCTGGGACTCTACTCTGTAAGTCAGGCTGGTGTCAAACTCAAAAATTGTCTGCCTCTGCCTCCTGAGTGCTGGAATCAAAGGTGTTGAACCACTGCCCATCAGATTTCTGTTTTAAATGAAGAAGTTAGGGCTGGTGAGATGGCTCAGTGGGTAAGAATTGCAGACAAGCCTAATGACCTGAGTTTCCTTCCTGGGATCATGTGATAAAGGAAGAGAGCGGACTCCCAGGTACCCTACTCAGACCTCCATTTATACACTCACTCTCTCTCTCTCTCTCTCTCTCTCTCTCTCTCTCTCTGTCACACACACACACACACACACACACACACACACACACACACACAGACAGAGTGAGTGAATTTAGATGGTTAGTGGATGAGGAAAGAGATCTGATGGAGAACTTGCTGTGCATATGTCTGAGGTAATCAACATGGAGAGAAAAGCAAATGGAAACACCTTGCAGGTCCGAGTGCTTAAGAAGACAGAAAGGTGAGTGCAGGCCCTTAGAGACTGAGGCACAATTGGTCTGAACTGGAGTCAGGAGTTCATCCAGGATGAGAATTACTGATTAAAGGTTAGATAAGCCCTTTCTTTAGCACTGAATAGAGATCCAGTGGCTAGGTGAGTACACTGGGTGGAGTGCAGTCGTTAGTGTGAGCAGGTGTTGGAAGGCCCTGTGATGGAAGGCCTTAGGTCAGGGTCTTGTGATCTTGTCAGGGATGCTGGGAACCTTTCAGGTAACAAAAATTCTTTTCAATTTGTCTACCTTTTCCGATCTGGTTACCTCACCTCTGGACCTCTACTTCTTTATTTGTAGAGTGGCTTAAATGTAATGAGTTCCTGGAATCTCTGACAGGCTTTTATGTTTCTGATGTTGAAAAAAAAAACCCTCTAATCTAGAAAGATATACTAGAACAATGATTTCTAATCCTGGTCTTACAACACTAAGGTGTGTCATAATTATGACAAGAGCATCAATGTCTCAATACCAAACTGAAGGAAAATTTATGCAATGTTGGGAAGTGGGAAAAATGCCTAGAAGCTTCAGAGCTTTTAGTCCAAGGGCACCTTGGTCTTGGAAGCAGGCAGGAGCCTGAGAGCTTTGAGTGCTAGTTGTGGTCCACCTACTGCTAAGTTTCTTGTTGGATGAGGGCAGAGTTATTACATCAAACTCAGAGTCTACGATTTCAGTGACTTGGGAGAAACAGCCAACCTGGGTCAGTAAGGCCGTGAGTCTGTTAGCCCCTTCTCTGCAGCCAGGTTGTTTATTCACACCAGAGGCGCTCTGGTTAATAGGCCAGAGACCCATGGCTCGAGGCACTAAGGTTCACTTGGAGTGAATAACCAGGTGCATTCAGAACTTATTTGCCACCGGACAATAACCCAGCACCTACTCTTACCTTTTCAGCTCTCAGCCTCTAGCTTTTGTCCTAATTTTGATGTTACACTTTCTTTTAGTTCATGTTTTGTTTGTTTGAGACAGCAAAGGGCAGAAGGAGCATATTTAAAGAAAAAGCCAGGGCTGGAGAGCTGGCTCAGTGGTTAAGAGCACTGGTTGCTCTTCCAGAGATCCTAGTTCAATTCCCAGAAACCACATGGTGGCTCACAACCATCAGTAATTGGATCCAGTGCTCTCTTCTTGTGTGTCTGAAGACAGCTACAGTCTACTCATACATAAATAAAATCTCAAAAAAAAAAAAAAAAAAGAAAAGAAAAGAAAAAGAAAAAGAAAAAAGAAAAGAAAAGAAAAAAAAAAGAAAGAGAAAAAAAAAGAAAAAGCCAGGCATAGTGATGCATGCCTTTAGTTCTAGCACTTGAGAGGCAGAGGTAGGAGGATCTCTATGGGTTTGAGGCCAGCCCGGCTACTTAGCGACTTCCTGGTCAGGCCTGGAAGAAAACAAAAAAAGAAATTAAAGAGATGAAACCTTTTCCTTCCTCTTTCGGTTATGGATTGCCTGATGTTTGTATTCTGATGTTAATTCTGCTTCCTCTAGAGGTGTTTCTCCTCCCATCCCCCACCCCAAATGAACATTCGATTGGTCACGTACTCTGGTGATCTCATGTGAACCTTTTCTCCATTTTAACTGATCAAATAAAGGCTGTGATTGAATAGTGGAGGAGAAAAGTGGGCTGGGAGGTCTTAGGAAATGGGGGCAGGTGGAGAGAGGAAGGGGGAAAGGGATGGTGGAAGCGGAGGAGGAAGCAAGATGGAACAAAACCATGTGGCCAGAAGAAACTACAAGTAGCAAAGGGTTTCATAGCTGGGGAATAAGCTTGTACAACGCTATCTGCCCAGTCTTGACATATAGCTTTCTACAGGCTTATTGGGGTTGGAAACTACTGTTACATTTTTACTCCCTAGACTGACGTGTCTTATTAAAAAAGAAAACAAGGGGTTGGGGATTTAGCTCAGTGGTAGAGCGCTTGCCTAGGAAGCGCAAGGCCCTGGGTTCGGTCCCCAGCTCCAGAAAAAAGAACCAAAAAAAAAAAAAAAAAAAGAAAACAAACAAAAAAAACCCAACAAGAGCAATGAAACCCTTTAATAAGAAAACATGACTAAATTTGGTAGTGATTCAAGCTCTTAAACCTTTCAGGAAAGGTAGGTAACAGGATATAGGCAAGGACATAGGCAGCTACAGGCAGTTCTTGGTGGCAAGTAAGTTTTATACAAGTTCCCCTAATGATTCTCACCACCGTGCTGGGCTAGGTAGAGGGGAGCAGGTCTGGGGCTGGAAGTTAAGCCTTTGGGACCGGCTTTGAACTTAGAGGTTTTTCCTCAGGCTTGTTGGGGTAGTTGTTACTAGTTACTAGTTTTCTTAAGTTCCTTCCTTCCTTTTAACATTTATCTTTAAACCCATTTACAAAGATTTTGTTTTTCTTCTTTCCATAGGTGGTGATTGGACTCTAGACGATGTGCGTAGGTAGTTTGTCCTTTCTCCGCAGCTATACTTCCCCAGCAACGCTCACCACACCCTTGTTTTGAGAACCTCACTAAGGTATGATGTTTAGGTTGACCTGAGCTGGCCTTGAAGAGCTGAATTTGGCTACAAGAACGCTTTTATTGTTCATTGGTTTTTGTTTGGTGGTAAAATACTACAAAGTCTCCTAGTTTTAAATGTACCGTGGTATTAAGTAACTTGCAGTCATGCAGCCATCACCACCACCACCACCCAGCTCTGTTCCTTTGGACAACACCTGTCTGTCCCTCCGCTCTAGGCGACCTTCATTCTACTTTCTTTGTATGGATTTGCCTGCCTTAGGGATGTCATGTAAATAGAATCACTCAATATTTGTCTTTGTTTATTGTCCCTAATATCATGTCTTCCAGATTTGTTCATATTGTGGTGTGTCTGAATCTTCTTGTCTTCTCCCACTCCTGCCCTCCTCCTCTCCTTTCTGTCTCTAAGCTAGGCAAGCATTCTACCACTGAGTTATTAAATCCCTGGTTCTCAGGCTGATACCATTCCACTTTTATGTATTTGGCATTTTGTTTATCAGTTCATTCATTGATAGATGCGTGAGTTTGCCCTACCTTTGGATATTGTAAATGTGGGTGCTGTGAAGGAACATGTAAATATTTTGAGGCCTTGGAGGGGGAGAATGAATGTGTTTATTTCGAGGCAGGATCTTGCTGTATAGCCTAAGCTAGCCTTGAACTTGACTTTCCTGCTTTAGCCCCTTGATAGTGATATTAACGGTCTGTGTTCTTATGCTTGGCTCATACGCCTAGAAATGGATTTCTGGGTCATTTGGCATTCTTTTAAAAAAAATTTTGAGGAATTTTCCATAGTGGCAATACCATCCATTCATTCCATTCATTTCATTCATTCATTCATTCAGTTTTTCAAGACCCTTTCTCTGCGTAGCCTGGCTGTCCTGGAACTACCTCTATAGACCAGGCTGGACTCAAAATCAGAGAGATCCTGCCTCTGCCTCCTGAGTGCTGGGATCAAAGGCCTGCACCACCACCCAGCAGCAAGCAATGCCATTTTATATTCTTTCTAGCAATGCACGAGGATTCTAGTTTCACACATTCTTACCAAGAGTTGTTATTTTCCCTTTATTATTACTATTACAATCTGTCCTGATGGATATAATTTTCAGGATTATCTGGTTTGACCCATGGAGGCAAAGGACTATTTTCTTGAAACCTATGTGTTGTAGAAAATAATTTGATTAAAAGCATCATTCAGTTAATGGCCAATCTTGTTTCATATGTGCCCTCCTGTGTCATTCTCCTGTTTTTGTTATTCTTGAGGCAAATCCCATGTATCATATCATTATACTTGTAATATAGTGTTTCACTTTATGTGTTTGAAAAAATATGTAAGATAAGGGCTTTTCCCCTCTTTTTGAGATAGGCTTTTACTGTTTTACTAAGGCTAGCTGCAAGCTCCTGGGTTCAAGTACTCTTGCCTCAGTTTCCTTATTAGCAGGGGCCACAGGGTTCATGTCTAGGCAGCCAGCCAGCATAAGAACCCTGACTGTTCCATTTTGTCTGATGTTAGAAAGGTACATAGTGATATACTATTGGACATATTTCCTGGTATTTCCTTAGAGCAGTGGTTCTCAACCTTCCTAATGCTGTGGTTGTTAAATACAGTTCCTCATGTTGTTGTGACCTCAACCATAAAATTATTTTCATTGCTACTCCATAACTAATTTTGCTATTGTTATGAATCATAATGTAAATATCTGATATGTAGGATTTCTGATATGTGACACGTGTGAAAGGGTTGTTCAACTCCCAAAGGGATTGGGACCCACAGGTCAAAAACCACTGTCTTAGAGCAACAGGCACATTACAGGGGCACACTGGTGAATACAGCTGGATGTTGGTGAGAGGCTCCTTTAGCTGGGGCCGATTTGCTACAGATTAAGGCTAGAGCAGAGGCTGACTGCCCTTAGGGCTGAACAGTAATAAGAAGAGACCATCTAGGTCTCTAGAGAGAAGAGAGATGATTGAAAGAGGGAGGGAGGGAGGGAGGGAGGGAGGGAGGGAGGGAGGGATATGATTGATAGCACATGGAGTAGGGAATAGGGAAGGATAGGAAAGGGAAGGGTACATTGAGTGCCTAACTTTCTGGTCTGAATGGAAGTGATATGCATTCAGTAGAGACACAACTTGTAATTTGGATTCTCATTGTCCTCTGGCTGTTTGCTGGGCAGTGGCAGTGTGCCACAGTTTCTGGTAGCTAGCCATGAGGTCACATAGATTAACTACCCATACGGTACAATGTATTGTGTGGTCAGTCCATGCTGCTTGGCGGGGCTGTTTTCCATCTTGTTTTCTGTTGCTGTAAGAGAAATACCATGGACTGAATCGTGTAGGCAAGAATTTATTTGGCTCATGTTCTTGGGGCTGGGAATTCCAAAGTCAAAGAGCCACATCCCATCTCTTTTGGGAGCCTCTGTGCTGTATGATATGAACTAGAAGGCATGTATGTGAGACAAAGAACTCTGGCTGAACCCCATTTTTACTAAGAACCATTCCTGCCTCCATTTTTCCATTCATGAGAGCAGAACCCTTAAGGCCTAGTCTCCTCTCAAGAGACCCCCCCTAGACTTCATATATTCCTAGCCCTTAGAGGGTAGAAGCAAGAGTTAGGAGGAGTTCAAGGTCATTTTTGGCTATGTGAGATCTTCTATCATTTTCTGAACCTCAAAGGAAGAAAAATCAAGTCCTACCTGCTTAATACTGTCATCATGGTCATTAAATTTAAATATGAGTTGTAAAGGGGGCTGGAGAGATGGCTCAGTGGTTAAGAGCACTGACTGCTCTTCCAGAGGTCCTGAGTTCAATTCCCAGCAACCACATGGTGGCTCACAACCATCTGTAATGGGATCCAATGCCCTCTTCTGGTGTGTCTGAAGACAGCTACAGTGTACTTATATATAATAAATGAATAAATCTTTAAAAAAAAAAGAGTTGTAAAGGATACATTCAAACCAGATAAGTAGGCTAGGTATCATATATTTTGTTTGTTTTTGAGACACGGTCTCACACAGTCCAAGCTGGGCTTAAAGTAAATACTGCTTCCATCCCACAAGGAGTTAGAGGCATGTACCTCCACATCAGGCTTACTAAAAACAAAGCAAGGGGCTGGAGAGATGGCTCAGTGGTTAAGAGCACCGCTCACAACCATTTGTAATGGGATCTGATGCCCTCTTCTGGTGTGTTTGAAGACACTGACAGTGTATAAATGACCAAGATGATTGGTCATTTATAAAATTTAAAAAAATTTAATATTATTTAATTTGTGTGCTTGTACTTCTCATAGTGTGTATATGAAGACGACGAGGACAATTTTGGAGAAGTTGGTTCTTTTAATCATGTGGGTTCAGAGGAGTAAAGTCAGGTTGTTAGGCTTGGCAGTCTTCACCCAAGAGACTGTCTTACCAACCCTAGGGTTACATCTTTTATTTATATTCCCAACTTAAAATAAATGGGTTTCCTGTGGCGTAATCCCATTGTAAGCTAGGACCATCTGTGTGTGTGTCGGGGCAGCTGAGAAAAGCCCCTACTTTCACTGGTGCCAGCCACAGAGATCTCAAAGCTAGCAGTGTGTCTTTGTGTTCCTGTAACATTTCAGCTTTCAAATCTTTGCAATTCTTGTTTGCTTATGGTCGATAAGGGACAGCTTCTGAACCACCAGTGACACTAGAGATACAGGATTCAGTGGTCCTGTAGAATGGCTACTTTCTCCTCCCAGGAATGGCGATTTTGTTTCTAGCAAGTTTGAGGTTCTTTGTTTCCTGCTTAATTTTGAGGAGTTTTTACAACCAAGGCACGATGCTTTATAAAGTTCAGTGGGAGGGATTCCTTAAGGCAGTGTGTGAGCAAAGAGTACTGTCTCCTTTCTCTCAAGTGTCTGGATTCTGTTCTCACAAGTGGAGGCCCAGGTATTACTGACCACTGCAAGTAAGGCAAGGTAGAGTAAGTGCAGATTACAATGTATCAGATCTTATCTGCACCCCAGCTCTATGACTCTGTTGCCTGCCTCCTTTCTGCTTCTCAGTCTTCTTTATAGTCTGGATAATTCTTATTCCCTCCACCTCTATTTTGTTTTCTTTTAAATTTTGATTATTATTCTATTATATGCATGGGTGTTTTGTCTGTGTGTGTATCTCTATACCATATGTGGTATCCTCTGACTCCAGAAGAAAGTGTTCTATCCTTTGGAACTAGAGTTACAGGCAGTTGTGAGCCTGGGTCAAATAGAAATCAAACCTGGGTCCTCTGAAAGCCAGTGCTTTTACACTGAGCACTCTCTTCAGTCCCTTCTCCATTTTCTTGTAACACACCAGCGTTATTGTGGTAAGGCTCACACAGCATGCAGCACCTTTACAATACATAATTTAATGGGACTTAGTCTTTTCATAGATCTGTATCCTGTTATGATTCAGGATCAACCTGCATCTTCCTCTTGGGTCCTAGGTCCTAGTCTTAGAGCTAGTCTTTCATCTCCATTGGCTTCTCACTGTTCTCACCCTCAGATGTCTGGGATGATCCTGGGACTAGACCAGGAGGTATTTTTCACTGATGAAATACTTAGACTTAATCAGTTTCTGTAGGGATCCACGATTCACAAAGGCTACTCCAGGTAGATCCTTTCCTTATGAGTCTTTCTTTATGAGAGTTTCAGAAGCTAGGGTAGAGAAGTAGTAAAGCATATTTTCAGTATGCATAGTACCCTGCCTTTAGTCTCCAGCCCCCACCTCTAGTCTTAGAAACCACACACAAACATGTTGCATATTTGTCAAATATTAAGCTTGAGAGTTTCTGACTATCCCTGAATAATTTAACTCTGGACAAATGATCTAGTGACATTCTAATGGTGGGTCACCTTCTAGTAAACACAGTAGGGTTTTTAAACAAATAAGGAAATAGATATATGTTCCATATATTCAGTGGTCATAAGTGCTATTATGGAAAACAGCAGAATAAAGGGCTGGAGATTAGGGATGAGGAGATCATGAAGAGCATATACATAGATCAACGATTGGTAGGACACGAGGAAGCCCACAGAGACCCATAACAAGAATCTTTCTTTTCTTCTCTTCATTGTCTTTTCATCTTGAATCTCTGTGTAGCCCAGGCTGGCTTCCAACTCAGCCTCCTGATTATGGAATTATTGGTATGCATCAGGTGGGCAAAGTCTTATAGATTAGAGAAAGTAGGAAGGGTACAAGTTCTGAGGCAGGAGCATGACCAGAATGCTGGAAGAATGGTAAGGAGATCTGTAGGTGCTATGGCAGACGTGGTATGAGAGAATCTTATGGGGAAGACGTGCCAGTGAGGTCCAGCAGGCTGTGTGGGCTTCAAGAAGACTGGATCAACTCAGGATGAGACAAGATGCTGTTGGAGCAGGTTGAGAGGCCATCATCTGACTTATATTTTCACAGCAGCATTTGGCTGTTCTGTTGACCATGGCTGTTACAGGCCAGGCAGAATCCAGGGAAAGTGATGGATGCTGTTTGTTGCTGAAGTATGGTGCATGGTATTTGCTTGTGGGTTAGGTGGGAGGTAAGAAGGAAAAAAATTGGCTACAGCACCTGGAAGGTTGGCAGTATCATTTTCTGAGTAAGGATGCGTGTAAGAGGAAATCAAAAGTTGCTATTAGATCTATTAGATGTGAGGTCTCTGTCAGACATCCAAGTATAGGGCCAAATCTAAAAGTGCCAATTAATAATTTAATGAGTTCCTACCAAGGGCTTGTGAAGGCAGGAAAGCAAACACGTTACTGAAAATAAGAGTGATAAAGGTAGAGAATATGCCATGAGAGGCAGTAAGGAAAGCACTGGAGCTAGGGTGACGTGTGTAAGAACTCTGTGCCCTTAGTGCTGGTATGAGCTCTACAGTAGAGTCCTGGCCTTCAGCTTTATGTCTCCATAAATATAAATAAGCCTTTGTAACCTGTGGATAAACTCCCCTCTCTGAGTCTTAGTTTTTTTAAGCATTAAGTGTTGGACTAGGACAATGTTCTAGAAACTAGGAAGCTTTGAGTCAGAATTGCTGTGCCTGGAGCCTGAGCATCTGTTTCCGTCGTTTGCATGTTGTTAATATCACTGCTACTATTATTATTTTACGTGCATTACATTTTATTTGTGTGTATGTGCACACATGCCATGGTACTTGTACGGAAGGCATAGATCAACTTGTAGGAGTTGCTTCTCACCCCCCACCATGTGGGTTCTGGAGCTTGAACTCTGGGCCTTGAGCTTGGCGGTTGGTGCCTTTGCCTGCTCAGCTATTTTGCTGGCCCCTGTTAATTTTATGCTTTACAGGCAGAGCAGCAGCAGTCTACAGTGGCTATTGGAGGTCCTCTTCAATGTTCACATCCTGTGTAATGCCCATGCCTGTCTGTGTCTATAGAAACAGCTGTTTCTTATCTACCAATCTAAGGCTGAGACATCTTGGGTTTTTGTTTTATTTTATTTTAAGTTGGTTGAGCAACAGGTGTCTCATGAATGAAACTCCCATCATTCAGAACATCTGTGATTTTGGGTTACTTGACCTGTAAGCAAGTCTAGATTCTGTCTAGGAGACTTGCAAATTGTATATGGAAGGGTCTGTTTATCTACCTTAGGAGTCAATACTTAAATAGAAAGTTATTAGATGCACAAAAGAGCTGGGCAAATTTAGGCGGATCAGGTAGGTTAACCTTGAACTCAGAGATCCACCTGCCTCTGCCTCCTGAGTGCTGGGATTAAGTCATGTTCCACCACAGTCTGGTTTAAATTTGTTCTATTTATTTACTTTGTGAATGTACGCTTAGGCACTTAGTGTGTATGTAGAGGTCAGATGACAACTTGTAGGTATTGATTCTGTGGGTCCTAGGAATAAAATCAAGGTTGTCGGGTATGACAGCAAGTGTCCTAACCTGCTGAGTCATTTTACCTGAAATTGTTGTTGAAACTATTTCATCTCAAATGAGGGTTTCTATCCTATGTTTGATCATTCAGTTACCAGGCAAAAAACACACAACTTTCATTCTTTTTTTTTTTTTTTTTTGGTTCTTTTTTTCGGAGCTGGGGACCGAACCCAGGGCGTTGCGCTTCCTAGGTAAGCGCTCTACCACTGAGCTAAATCCCCAGCCCCTCATTCTTTATAATAAATCTTAATCAGCATAGAGCTGGGCAGACATCTACCCTCTATACCATTATAATCTATTTTCCCATCAATAACCCTGAATTATGACTTGCTATGTTCTATCTGGACTGCTCTTCATTCCAATTGGCTAGCTCTCCTAGTCATGTATTTCTAGCTTACTCCTTGGCAGCTTCCTCCTCTCTCCCTTTTTTTTTTTTTTTTGGGGCTTCTTGGTCTTCTCAGACCCAAAGCCTGGGAACCCACGAACCCCACCTATCTCTCTTCTGCCCAGCTATTAGCTGTAGGCATCTTAATTCACCAATCAGGGTTAACTTGGGGTAGAAGGTTACATAGCTTCACTCGGGTGTGTCACTTGGGTACGTACAGACTCTCTCATCCCTGTGTGTAATCGGGCACTGGGGGCCAGTATTTAGCATTACAATACAAGCAAAAGACCAAACCTCAATAAGATTGTTTTTTGTTTGTTTGTTTGTTTGTTTTTAATTTGAACATTTTGGTGCAAAGGGAAGAAAAAAATTCCATGCATTCAGTGTCAAGTCTATTCTTAACTATTTAGAGCCTTTCTTTTTCTTTTTCTTTTCCCTTCTGGATTTTAATGTTTGTTTACACATACACACACACACACACACACACACACACACACACACACACCCCACACACATGGCTTTTTGTGTGTATATTGCTTGGGATTGAACCCATTATCCATGCTAGGCATGTCCTCTTCTGTTCAGGTACTTAACCCTGTATATGTTTTACTTATATAGAACTCAAATGTATTTTCTGATTATTGAGTCATCTTGTAGTTGTCTACATGTTTTATTTTAAAAGCAAAATGCTGTCCTTTCCTGTTATTTGGATGAACAGACTTCCATTTTTGTTATATAGTCTTTTTTCCCCCAAATCTTTATTTCTCTAAATTGAAATTGTTCTAATCTCTGGCTTCCATTCTCTGTCTGTTTTGTGTGTGCACATGGGCATGTTTGGCTGCAAGTGCCTTTGCCTGCTGAATCATTTTGGTGGCCCTTCACGTGTGTTTTGTAACTCTAGGCTCATTTCTCAGGACCTTTTCCTTCTACTGGCTTGCCTCCCGCCCACCTTCCCTTCCGTGTGTGCTGTAGTACTGGAGATTGAATTAGAGCTTTGCACATGCTAGGCAAATATTTTACCACTGAATACCACCCTAAGCCCCTTTTCTGCTTTTTATTTTGAGATAAAGCCTTACTAAGTTGTCTGGGCAAGCCTTGAACTTGCAATGAAAAAGCGATGCTGTGTTTTAAGGGGCTATTCTAAACTGATATACAGTTGTCTTAATTAGGGTTTCTATTTCTGTGGTAAACACCATGACCAAAAGCAACTTGAGGAAGAAAGTTATTCCCCCATATAGCTTATAAGTCTATTACAGAAGGAAGTCAGGACAAGAGCTAATGCAGAGGCCATGGAGGGGTGCTGTTTACTGCCTTCTCATGGCTTGCTCAGCCTGCTTTCTTTCTTTTTTTTTTTTTTTGGTTCTTTTTTTCGGAGCTGGGAACCGAACCCAGGGCCTTGCGCTTCCTAGGTAAGCGCTCTACCACTGAGCTAAATCCCCAGCCCTCAGCCTGCTTTCTTATGGCACCCAGGACATCAGCCCAGGGATGACACCATCCACAGTGAGCTGGGCCCTCCTACATCAATCATCAGTCAAAAAAATGTACCACAAGGCTGGCCCATACACCAATCTAGTGGGGGCATTTTCTCAATTGAGGTACCCTCTCCTATAATATTCTAGCTTGTGCCAAGTTGACATAAAACGAGTCAGTACGTGAGACCTCTTTATTTATGAACAGCTTTGTTCAAACTCATTATTCTAAATATTCTAAATGTATAATGTTAGACCATGGTTCAAAAAAAAATCAGTGTTTTGGGTTTTGTCTTTTTTTTTTTTTTAAATTATTGTTGTTTTTTCTAGGTTTATACTTTCTGAGATTTCAGTCCATGATCAGTTTGTCTTGTTGCTTTGGGCCTGAGACAACCTGTGGTAGAGACTCATGGCCTCTGTGAAACAAAAAGAAGGGGCTGGGAATGCAATATCCCCTTCAAAAGCTAGTTGACTTCCTTCTCCTCAGCTGCATCATCTTTCAGTACAGTCATGGCTGGCAGCCAAGCCTTCAAAACAGCAGTCTTTGGGAGCATTTAAGATCCAAACTATAGCAGATAATCCCATGAGTTGAGATCCATCGCTCTAGGGAGCTTATGAAAGCATTAAACTAGAATTGTCATCTTTTTTTTTTTTTTTTTTTTTGGTAGTTGCCTAGAAAAACAACAGTCACACCCATGTGGACAAATGACACATGGTGCACATTCCCTCGGATTCTGTGGTGCTCAGTTGCTGTGTTTAGGTAGGATTTTGCTCATGGCTTATTTTGCTATAGTCATAAAATTATATATTATTTTTACCTCTCAAAGAATTCTAATTGGTCAGTTAGACTTGGTGAGACCCCATTCAAAATTAAGATGTTTCTTATTCCTTACTGAAGTATTTGGTAAAATTTCCTAAAAAAACTAGCAGATCCTAGAGGAAGTTTTAATTGTAGCTTATGCATTGTTAAATAGCTCTTCTAACAGGTCATATAAATTATTACTTACATGATTTTTACCACTTATTTTTACTATAACTCTATAACACTTGGGAGTATCACTTTTTTATTTCAAGATGAGACATGGTTTCTCTTGGCCATCCCAGAACTCACTTTGTAGATCATGCTGTCTTTGACTCAAGACAATACCACTGCCCTGCTAAGAAAAAAATATATATATAACTGAGACTGGCCTTGAACTCCTGACCCTCCAGCCTCCACTTCCCAGAGTGCTACGGTTGCAGGTATTTGCCACCATACCTATCTTTGTTTTCTTCTTTTTTAAGACAAAGTCTTGCTATGTAGCTCAGCCTTCTCTCCATCCTCCTGCCTCAGTCTTTCCAAGAGGTGAGACTGTAGGTGTGCACCAGCGCTCCTGCACTAGCTGACTCTCTAGCAAATATTTTATGTCTGATCATTTTGTGCAAACCTGTGATGAGTTTCTGTGGGGAAACTAAAGTAGAAACTTAAGGGTTCTTTGGAAAGTCACTTGTGTTGGATGGTGTTTTGCTCGGGCAAACAAGGGAAGGGATGTTTAGCTAGAGTGGACACAGATGAAAGGCTAATTAAGACAGACTCGTGAAAGAATGTTTCACTAAAACACAGGTAAAAGGATGTTCTACTAAAACAAGCACGTAAAAGGACACGTGATGAAAGGTTCTTCACTAACAACACACATTGTAAAAACCCATCAACGAACTGTGCTAAGGTGTGCTACGGTTTCTCACTGCTTCCTCAGACGCCTGCTGATTGGCAGAGTCAAGTCAGCTGAGACAAGTTACATGTTGAGACAAGCCCCATAGAGGACATGTGATGTTTGGAGGGCACATAAAAGGGACAGACAGTGATGAGGGCTGAGCTTGGCTTACTTACATAGCTGAACGCTTACTGCTCTCACATCTTCACTGATCTTTGCCCCCTAAGCAAAGGGAGGCACAGCCGAGAACTGTTTTCTCCCAGCATTCTTACTGGCACTGGTCCTTCCTGCCGACTCAAGCCCAGGCTGAGGCCTGGCTATTTCTGCTAGGTTGTGCCACCCCTGATGCTAACCCCACTCTACCAATCTGGACTGCTAACATTTCCGTTAGTGTTTATGAGGGGATCGAGCTGCTGCTGCTATCCTGTGAACTAAACTGCCTATTTTCAGACAACACATATTGGAGTTGCTCCAAAGAACCATTTCTAAACAGGTCCACACCCCATATCCTGTCTTTTCCACTGGTGGGTGTTGGGCTAAAAGAGAAGTTAAAGTATTTTAAAAAATCATTAAAAATAGCCATTAAAAAATTAAAGTTACAGAGAATATTACTTGTTCTGATGTAATATCTCTTCATCAAACCCCTGTCCTTTTCTGGAGGACACTGGGCTCCAGCAAATGTTTTAATATCAACCACTGTTTGCCCTCTCCCACATGCACTGCAGAAGGACCAATCTGTCCTACCTTTCTTCAGCTTTCTCCCCTCAGGCATTGGAAGGCAGAAGAAAGGGAGGGAGGGGGCATCTGAAGCAAGGGTCCCCGAGGCATAGTAATGCTGCCCAGCAGGCACATCAGTTCACTTGGCATTGGGATGCTGGTATCGGCCTGTTGTTTATGGACTCCAACACCTAGTCCAGGAGATAAATATCTGTTCAGTTTAAAACTAATCTCACTCTAGTGAGGCAGTCTGCTGACCCTGTTTATAATTGCTATATTACTTATCCATAACTGGATATCTTCCCAAAGGGAGGGATATGCTTTTCTCGTTTCCATGAGAACTCTAGGCAGGGAGATGCACTTTGTGGTGGTTTGGAGCGTGAGTGGTTGTGATGAGAAAGCAAACCTGCAGACCTGTAGGAGATACACTTTCACCATGCCGCCTGCCTCCCCTGTGCTTCTAATCCTTCTCTTCTTTTTCTCCCTTTTAAGTTTTAGAGAAGCAATTTATTAGTGCAACATATGTGCATAATAACTGAAATAACTTGCTAGTAATTTCATTACTCTAAAGTTTTCTCTTTTCAATCATAACTCCAACAGATACTTAATGTTATATATATTGTTATCATGTGATACATGTATTAGTCTTTTTTAAGTTACAAATAATTTTCTTTGTTGCTGTGTAGATTATCGACCATGTTGTTGTTGATTAAGTAATAGTCAAATATTTAACCATTCTCCCTAGGCCTTGAATCTTCTATGTGAGAAAGGATGACCTTGAACTTCTGATCCTCCTCTGAAGTGCTAGGATTATCAGTATTCCCCACACGTCTGCTTCACATGGCCCTCCCACTGTATGTGGTCCTGGAATCAGACTGACAAAGTCCTTCTGTGGATTCTAGCACCCAGGTGGAAGCATCCATCCCCTCAGCCTTGAGGTTAATTCTCTAAGACTATAGATGATAGATCTTTTTTTTTTTTTTTTTTTTTTTTTTTTTTTGGAGCTGGGGACCGAACCCAGGGCCTTGCGCTTCCTAGGCAAGCGCTCTACCACTGAGCTAAATCCCCAACCCCTAGATGATAGATCTTTATCTCGTGATGTTTTCTATTTTTATTTCATTGTCTTTAAAATGAAAGGCTGTAGCGATGGCTCAACAGTTAATGGCAGTTGTCCTTGCAAAGGATCCCAGTTGATTCCTAGCATCCACAGAGTGGCTCACAACCTTCCATAATGGGATCTTATGTCCCCTTCTTACTTACAGAAGCACTAGGCTCACACATGGTGTGCAGCCGTACATGGGAGCAAAGCATTCATATACATAAACTTGGTTTTTTTTTTTGTTTTTTTGTTTTTTGTTTTGTTTTTCGGAGCTGGGGACCGAACCCAGGGCCTTGCGCTTCCTAGGCAAGCGCTCTACCACTGAGCTAAATCCCCAACCCCCATAAACTTGTTTTAATAGAAGCGGCACCAGCAGCAGCTGGGTGTGCTGGCCCACACTTTTGATTCCAGCTTTTGGGAGACAGAGGCAGGTGAATCTTTGTGAATTCAAGACCAGCCTAGTTTACATATTGAGTTCCATAACAGCCAGTGCTATAGAGAGAGACTCTGTCTCAAAAATCAGAAGAAAAAGACAGAGGAGGAGGAAGAGGAGGCAGAAAGCATGGAGAGAGGAAGAGGAGAGAGAAGAGAGAGAATGTATATGAATATGAGAATCTGTATATATATATTCAGTAAAGATTCTCAGAGACTCTTGGCAGCAGTTGCAGAGAGCTCTAGGCACCATTTGTTCCTGATATTTGTGTGTGTGTGTGTGTGTGTGTGTGTGTGTGTGTGTGTGTGTGTGTGTGAGAAATATGTGAGCCACCTAGAAGGAGAACATGCTAGTAAGATACAGGTAGTGAGGGCAGTTGTGATGGGGAGACCTGGGGGATGGCCTATTGGATAGAAGGACATCCTATCCTCTTGTTTGGTCGTGGGGCCACCCAGAAATGAGGACCTTCCAGGCAAGCTTGTCACTGCGTAGAAGCTTCTCTCTTTAGCCTTTTCTACTCTTCAGCAGGCAGGAAACCTTAGGGTGAGACTCAGGTATGTGGCTTCTTATCATGGAAGGTGGGGTTTTGCAGGGCTGAGCCAGCTGCAGGCATGCATTAGTAGGATGGGTGTTCAACACAGATGATGTAAGACAATGCAAAGAGGCCCTGGTGGTCATTGACTCTGTTCTTTGTTTTTCTTATAGCACTTGCCAGCATCCAGCCATGGGGGATATGAAAACCCCAGATTTTGATGATCTTCTGGCGGCCTTTGACATCCCAGATCCCACAAGTCTTGATGCAAAGGAGGCCATCCAGACTCCTAGTGAGGAGAATGAGAGTCCCCTGAAGTCCTCAGGCATGTGCATGGATGAGAATGTGTCCTTGTCTCACTCAGGATCAGTCCCAGATGTGCCGGCTGTGAGTGTCATTGTCAAGAACACCAGCCGCCAAGAGTCATTTGAAGCAGAGAAAGACCACATTACTCCCAGTCTCCTACATAATGGATTCCGGGGTTCAGACCTGCCCCCAGACTCCCACCATTGTGGAAAGTTTGATTCTACTTTTATAAATGGAGACAGTGCTAGGAGTTTCACGAGTAAGCTAGAGCCTTCCAAGTCGGAGCCATTACCCACCTTCAACCAGTTCAGCCCAATCTCTAGCCCAGAACCTGAGGATCCTGTCAAAGATAATGGGTTTGGGATAAAGTCCAAGCACTCTGACAGTTATTTCCCACCTCCTCCTGGGACTGTGGGAGGCCCAGTCCTGGAAGCTCTGGCAAAGTTCCCAGTCCCAGAGCTACACATGTTTGATCACTTTTGTAAGAAAGAACCCAAACCAGAACCCTTGCCTTTAGAGAGCCAGCAGGAGCATGAACAGGGTGGGCAGAAGGTGGTGGAGCCTCACAAAGATCTGGATTCCAGTCGGTTCTTTGGGGAAGCTTTAGAGTTCAATAGTCACCCTAGCAACAGTATTGGAGAGCCCAAGAAGCTTGTTCCAGAGCTTAGTGCTTGCTCCTCTGTCCCCCCTAGGCAGCGTCTGAAACCAGCTCATTCCAAGCTATCCTCTTGTGTTGCAGCCTTGGTGGCCTTACAGGCCAAAAGGGTGGCCAATGTCACCAAGGAGGATCAGCCTGGTCACATAAAGGATTCCTCAGGGCCCACTAAAGAGGGTTCTAAAGGCAGCCCCAAAATGCCCAAGTCACCAAAGAGTCCCCGGAGCCCTCTAGAGGCCACTAGAAAAAATATCAAGCCATCAGATAGCCCTCGGAGCATCTGCAGTGACAGCAGCAGCAAAGGGTCCCCTTCTGTGGCTGCCAGCTCCCCACCAGCAATTCCCAAAGTCAGAATCAAAACAATTAAGACATCATCAGGGGAAATCAAACGGACTGTTACAAGGGTCCTGCCAGACCCTGATGACCCAAGTGAGTCACCTGCAGGGGGCACAAGTGCTGAGGTTCCAAGTGAGGTGCCAGGGGATGAAGGTTCAGCCATGCCTGTGGAAGAGCACTTTTCTGAGGCAGGCATAGATTCAGGGAGCCCCCAGGGTGACAGAAAAGGGGGTGAGAATATGATCAACAAGACCAGTGACTCTTTGTCTCCCTGCCGCACCTCTGGGCCCCGGGTCCCAAAAGGATCTGCCCTGAACTCACAGGCAAGCAAGAAGCAACAGAGCACAGCACTTCAGGCATCAACTCCGGCCCCTGCCAGTCTCTTGCCGAAAGCTGTGCACTTGGCCAACTTGAACCTGGTCCCCCACAGTGTTGCTGCTTCTGTGACTGCCAAGTCTTCAGCACAGAGACGGAGCCAGCCTCAGGTCACGCAAATGACAGTGCCCCTGGTCCACCAGGTGAAAAAGGCCGCCCCTCTAATTGTGGAGGTCTTCAACAAGGTCCTTCACAGCTCTAACCCTGTGCCCCTCTATGCGCCAAATCTCAGCCCACCCGCAGACAGCAGAATCCATGTGCCGGCCAGTGGGTACTGCTGCCTGGAGTGTGGAGACGCGTTTGCCTTAGAGAAGAGCCTGAGCCAGCACTACAGCCGGCGGAGTGTCCACATCGAGGTGCTGTGCACACTGTGCTCTAAGACACTGCTCTTCTTCAACAAGTGCAGCCTGCTTCGGCATGCCCGTGACCACAAGAGCAAGGGACTCGTCATGCAGTGTTCTCAGCTGCTTGTGAAGCCCATCTCTGCGGACCAGATGTTTGTGGCGGCTCCTGTGAACTCCACTGCACCAGCAACCCCAGCTGCTTCTTCCTCCCCCAAACCCAGCCCCACTTTGGACAATGCCAGCCCTGTAATTCCAGCCTTGCCACTTTACCCAGACCCAGTGAGGCTCATCCGGTATGGAACCAAATGTCCTGAATGTCACAAGCAGATGAGAGATTATATGGTCCTGGCTACACATTTCCAGAGGACAACAGAGGAAACCGAGGGGCTAGTAAGTAGATCATCACACTGTTAGGTGTTGCGCCTCAGGCTCATCTGGGGACTGGTCCCATGATGGGGACGGGAGAGAACCCATTGGTATGGGAGTAGAGGTAGACTCATAGTCTTAGAAGAGGATATCTGGCTTAATGGTTAGCATCCTACCTGAATACAGAGTGCTTGGTTTCTTATTTGGGAAGATAATCCTACCCATACCCGTGGGGAAAGCCTGAAGACCCAGCAAGTGTAGCCGGGGGACCGTGGTACTTGCTGTAATTGTAGTCCTTAGAAGGCTAAAGCAGAAGGATCGTGAATTTGAGACCAGAGCAAGACTCTCAACAGACAAACAGTTTCTGTCTCTCTGGGCATGCTCCATGTTCCACTTGTACTCAGACTGGCAGTTAGTTTGGTCCAAATTCAGGCCTGTTAGGGCTTAGGTGAGTGGTCTTTTTCAGGCCTCTTGAAGATGGTAACATGGTTTTGGCAAGTGCCCAGAGAACCTGGGGATGGGGTACATGAATCCCTATGTTTGTCCCTTAGTCTGTTTTCTGAGAGCATTCTACTCCTCAGTAGACAGAACTGTTGAGCAAAACCTCTCTGGAGATAAGGCTAGAGGCAAAGCTGAGGAGGAAAGGAGAGTGGGTAGGCATGTAGGCCCCATGCAGAGGTTCCGAGTTCTCTCTCCTTCATCCATGTTATCCCAACTCTAGACGAGGAGTGAGTTACTTTATTCTTACTCTTTCTGTGTACTCTGCTTCCTGGTCATATTGGTGAGATACGTGGTTTGTTTTAAAGGGACTTGGTGCTTACCTTTACTGCCCTATTGGTATTGCTAGCAGATTCTCTAAGAAGGCAGCCTCGAGCTGTGTTAGTACAGTTGTGGTTGAAATATTTTGGGGCTGGAGGCAGGAGGGCTATGTAGTAAGACTTCATCTTTAAAAACAGAAAGGCCTTCAGACTGGTGTGTGTGTGTGTGTGTGTGTGTGTGTGTGTGTGTGTGTGTGTGTGTGTGTGAGAGAGAGAGAAGAGAGAGAGAGAGAGAGAGAGAGAGAGATCGAGAGAGAGAGATCTGTGTATCAGATTACAAAGAGCTTATAATTTCTTATTTTCTTGAGACAGGGTCTTCTTGGTTTAGAAGCTCACTGTTTGGCTTAGGTTGGCTGGTCAGCAAACTTCCAGCATCTGCCCATTTCTACACTGGGGTTCCATTCATGCACAGCCATGCACAGCATTTTTACATAGGTGCTGAGGTGTCTGTCTAACTCAGGTCCTTCCTTAATGCTTGTGTAGCAAGTGCCCTTACCCAGTGAGCCATCTCCAGGGCTCCTTTCGTGACTTGGCTAAATACTCCTTTACTTGGTTCCGAGTCAGGGTGTATTAGTTTGTTCTTCATTTCATAACGAAGACTAATCAGCAATTAGAGTGGTGGCTCCAGTTGCTGTTCTTGTAGAGCACCCAGGTTTGATATGGCATCTACATGGTAGCTCACACACACCCATAACTTCGATTTCAGGGGATCTGACATCCTCCTCTGACCTCCAGAAGCACCAGACATGCACATGCTACACACATATATACATATACACACAGGCAAAACACTCACATATATAAAAATAAATAGTTGGTTTTTTTGTTGTTGGTTTTTTGATTTGATTTGTTTTGTTTTTCTTAAAAAAGGAGACATGTAGAGGTGCATGTGTTTAATCCTAGCAGTTGAGAAGCAGAGACAGTCTAGTCTGGTCTACCAGGGCTGGGCCCTTCCATGCCAATCAGTAATAAGAAAATGCCCTGTAGTCTTGCCTATAGGCAATCTGATAGCAATCTGATGGAGGTATTTGATCAATTGAGTTTCTTCCCTGACAAGTCTAGCTTGTATCAGGTTGACAGAAGAACAGCGAGAAGGATACAGAACTTACCCAAGAGGAAGTGTCTTAGATTGGGTTTTATTGCTGTGAAGAGACACCATAACCACAGCAACTCAGAAGAAAAGCATTTAACTGTACAGTTAAACTGGCTTACAGTCAGCTGCTTAATCCATTATCATCATGGGCGAGCATGACATGAGGCAGGCCGACATGGTGCTGGACACATAGCTGAGGGCTGCATCTGGACCAGCATATAGCAGGAAGAGAGAGCCATTGGAACTGCTTTGGGCTTTTGGAACCATAAAGCTCCTACCCCTACCCCCGTGACACACTTTCTCTATTTAGACCACATCTACTTCAACACACATCCTAATCCCGCTCAAGTAGGGCCTCTGCCTGAGGACCAAACATTCAAATCTATGACCCGTCGGCCATTCTCGTTCACACCATCAGTCACTTCTGCTTCTTACCTTTACCTTCTCTGTTCCATTCTTCTTGTAATGAGTCGAGTGGAGCAGAGTCAGCACCCTCTCCTAGGGGCTTCCATGTTCTTGTTTATCCTAGCGTGCTTGAGTTGGGCTAGGACTGTTTTTTCTGAATTTGGTCTTTGAAGTTCTTTGGCCATGGAGGTCTGGTGCCTGGGTCTATGACATTTTCCACATTGCTTTTTACCCAAATTCTAAAGTTGTTTGTAGGTAGAATTGGCATAGGATCAGGGCTGGCACACATCTTCCTTGTGTCACTCTGTCCTTGTGGGAGCTACAGAAAAGCACAACCAGACATAATGGGAGAGACCACTCTGGAGGCTGTTGGGCTTCTCTCAGCCCAGTTTGAATCATTCACAGTATCTCCTGTTGCTAAATGTGCTTTGTAGGGAAGGAGACTTGAGATCAGGAATTAGCCTTGATGGCCACTGGGCTTGGGTTTCCATGACAATACCAGTGTCTAGCCACATAGCCAGAGCAAAGGGTGTTGAAATAGGTAGGGTACAGCTCCCCACCACAGCAGGAACAGCATGCTTGGATTTATGTCTTCCTCCTGGAAGTCTGCACCTGAAGCAAAACTGCCTTCCCCTGCACTGACTGGTATAGGTGGGGTGGGTGTTGTTCATCCTTTCCTTTGCATTTTAAGCCATATAATTGGGGTAGAATGTCAGCAAAGAGGTCTATATCATCATCATCATCATCATCATCATCATCATCATCATCATCATCATCATCATCATCTCCCTCCTCTTCCTTGATTTTTTTGTGACAGGGCCTCTGTACATAACTCTGTGAAACTCACAGACCAGACTGGCCTTGAACTCAGATTCCACCTTCTCTCTGCCTCCCAAGTGCTAGGATTTAAGGCCTTTACAAGGTAGAGTGTACCTTCTTGTTCTTAAACTTTTATTTAACCATGCTGTCATCACACCTCATAAAATTAATGACACTCGTTAATCTTACCCAATACAAATCTATGTTCAAGCTTTCCTAATTGTATTAGAAAGTCTTACAGTGTGTCTCTTATTTTTATTATGTTGAAGCAATGTCTCATATAGCTCTGGCTAGCCTCTAATTCACTTTATAGCCAAGGCTGGCCTTGAATTCCTGATCTTCTTGCTTCTACTGCCCAAGTGCTAGGAATACAGGTATACCCACCCCACTATGTCTAGCTTTTTAACAAACACACATCTGTGTTTCTCTAAGTTACACTGGCTGGCCTCAAACTCGTGACCCTCCTTGCCAAGCACTAGGGTCAGAGATATGTGTCACCGTGTTTGCCTTATTTTTTTGCTAGCTGGCTTGTTTAACTTTTGTTTGTTTGTGTTTCTAGTGCAGTGCTTCTAGTGTAGAACCTCAAGCATGCAAGGCAAGCTCTCAACCTCTGAGCTATGCCTCTGGCCTAAGCCTGAACTGTATTCTACTCAGGGCTATTTACACAAATCACATCCTGCATTGCTCCTCTTTCTTCCCTTTTCCCATGCTATTGTTTGGTCTTGTTGAAACAGGGTATCACTCAGTGTGTAACCAAGACTGTCCTGGAATTTGTGGCAATCCTTCTGCCTCAACCTCCCAGGTTCTGGCACCCTAGACGTCAACTACCTGACTGTAACAGTCTATGATCGTATGCTTCCCAGTCCCCCACCCGTGTCATTTGCTTTCTTGGTGTTCTTTCCTAGACTTGCCAGGTATGCCAGATGCTGCTGCCCAACCAATGTAGTTTCTGTGCACACCAGCGGATCCATGCACACAAGTCCCCCTACTGCTGCCCGGAGTGTGGTGTCCTCTGTCGCTCTGCTTACTTCCAGACTCATGTAAAGGAGAATTGCCTGCACTATGCCCGAAAAGTGGGCTACAGGTGGGTGCTACCTGGCTTACTGTCCTGGTATTGCCCAATGGCAGGTCCTTTTACTAGGCTGAAACTTGTTTTATACTGAGAACCCAATGTGTGTGTTGGGGTTGGGGGGTTGCTGGTGAGGTGGCTCAGTGTTACCCACCAATGAGCCTGTTGACCTGAGTTCCATACACATTACCCACATGCTATAAGGAAACAACTCCTGTGGATGGCTTCTCTGACCTGTACTCCCAAATCATAGCATATGCACTAACGTATATAAACAAATATGCACAGTCAATCAATCAATAAATGCCATTAGTTTTTCTTTTAAAAGAATCCTGTAGGGATTCTTTTAAATGGGAAGATGGGTTACTGGATAGATCATTTGTCACACAACTGTGAGGACTTAAGTTCAAACTCCAAGACCGCTGTAAAATTGGGCATAGTATAGCATGTGTTTGTAATTCCATTGCTTTTGTGGTGAGATTGGTGGGGATAGGAGAAGCCCTGGAAGCTGGCAGCAAGATAGTTTGGTATACAGAACAATGAACCACAAAGAAACCCTATCTCAAGGTAGAAAGCAAAGACTGACACCCATGTTCCTTTCCAATCTCTACACTTACACTTTTACATGATCACACCATGACACATGCACACTTTCATACTGACAGACAAATGCACGCGTACACACCACACACACACACACACACACACACACACACACACACACACACACACACCTCAATAGGACAAGCATGTTGGCTAGTAGGCATAAGATGTAGTTGAGTTAGTAGAGTGCTTGCCTAGCATGCTTAGATGCCCTAGATTTGATTCCTAACACCATAATAGGAAGTAGAGATAGGACGATCAAGAGTTCAAGGCCAGCCTGGGCTACCAGAGACCTTGCCTCAAAAAACATGTGAAAGCAGTGGTGGCTGGCAGGTGGATAGACATTTCTGTTTTATAGAGGAAAGGAAGGCACAAGCGAGAAAATTAGTTTTTTAGAAGTTAAATATTATAGCCGGGCATGTTGGTCTATGCCTTTCATCCTCCAGAGCTCAAGGCAGAAGTACTTGGATCTCTGAGTTCAAGGCCAGCCTGGTCTACAAAAATGAGCTCCAGGATAGCCAAGATTATACAGAGAAACCCTGTTTCAAAAAACCAAAGGAGAAAAAAGTTAAATATTGAACCAAGAGTGGTGGCACATTCTTGTAATCCTGGAATTTGTAAGGTAGAGGCAGGAGGGTCAGGTGCTGTGGTCATCTTTGGGTACTTAGCAAATTCAAGGGTAGCCCATACCACAGGAGACCTTTTCTTCAAATTCAAAACATGGCTGGGTAGATGGCTTGAGGACTGGCTTTAGAACCCAGAACCCATACAAAAGCCATGCAGGCTTGGCAGTCACCTGTAACTTCAGCATAAGAAGCAGTGACAGTGGATGATCCCCAGGGCAAACATCCTAGCAAGAGTAGTGGAATCGGCATGCTCTGGGTTCAGCGAGTAAAGTGAAGAGTGTTAGAGGAGGATCCCCAATATCAGCCTCAGCTCCCTATATATGTTCAGCTGGATATATGTATATATCCGCACACCTAAGTGTGTACATACGCTACCTACATCTGAAAGGAATACATTTACAAAACCCCAAAACACAAAAATACAATTAAATACCAGAGTAAAGAACCTTGAAGGGGAAGAAAATATTTAGTCATTTTGTTTATATTTAGTCACATGTCAATTTATGTAACTTCCTCATTGTCTTTTTTGTTTGTTTTTTCTTTTTGCCTTTCTTATTCTGTAGGCCTGACTGACCTAAAATTGCATTCTTCTTTCCTTTGTTCCCTGAGTATGTGTACACATGAACATACGTTCACATGCATATAAATATATATATATATACACACACACACACACACACACACACACACACACACACACACACACACACACACATATATATATATTGCATGCATATGTAACCATACCTGGCATTTTTTTTTTTTTTTTTTTCGGAGCTGGGGACCGAACCCAGGGCCTTGCGCTTGCTAGGCAAGTGCTCTACCGCTGAGCTAAATCCCCAACCCCTATACCTGGCATTTTTGTTTGTTTGTTGTTTGTTTTTTGAGGCAAGATTTCTGTGTATAGTCCATGTTGGCCTAGACCTCTATGTTACTCATGCTAGCTTCAAATTCACAATCACCTTGCCTTAGACAAATGCTGGGATTACAAGTGCCACTATCATGCCCAGCTTGTCAGTTTGGTTTTTTAAAAGTGGAGCACTGAGGGTGGGGATTTAGCTCAGTGGTAGAGTGCTTGCCTAGCAAGCGCAAGGCCCTGGGTTCGGTCCCCAGCTCTGAAAAAAAAAAAGAAAGAAAAAAGCGGAGCACTGGAGGCACTTGATTATAATCTCAGAATCCAGGGACCAGAAGCATGAAGATCAAGAGGAATTGAAGGCCAGAAGCTGGAGGAATGGAGCAGCAGTTAAGACCTTTTGCAGGTCTTCCAGAGGACTCGGGTTCAGTGCTCAACACTCACAGGGCAGCTAACTGCTACCTTAACTCTAGTCCCCGGGGATTGATGCCCTCTTCTGCCTTCTACAAGTACTGGACACACATGGCGTATAGTCATATACACTGACAAAACCCCCTACAGATAAAATAAAAATAAACTTTATACACAAAGTTCAAAGTTGGGCAGTAGTGGTGCATACCTTTAATTCCAGAAGCAGGCAGAGTTGGAGACAGCCTGTCTCCAGAGTGAGTGAGTTCTAGGACAGCCAGGGTTACTTACATACACACACACACACACACACACACACACACACACACACACACACACACACACACACACACACTCAGAGTAGAATGGTCAGGAGAATTTCTGAAACAAGATTGTCCTAGTTACTGTTGTATTGCTGAGATGAAACACCATGACCAGGTTAACTTGCAGAAGAAATATTTAATTGAAGGTTTGCTCACAGTTTCAGAGGGTGAGTCATCATGTCAGGGAGCAAGGCGGCAGGCAGGCAGGCAGGCAGGCAGGCAGGCAGGCAGGCAGGCAGGCAGGCAGGCAGGCAGACATAGCACTACAACAATAGCTGAGAGCTCACATCTGTTCTGCAAATTACAGGCAGAGAGAGGGACTGGCCTGCCTTAGGCTTTTAAAACCTCAAAGCCCACCCCTGGTGACACATCTAACAAGGCCAGACCTATTCCAACAAGGTCACACCACCTAACCCTTCTCAAGCAGTTCTACTAAGTGGGGACTAAACATTCAACGGTGAGCTTGTGGTAGCCAGTCTCACTCAAACCTCCACAGGGATCTTAGGAGGTTTTCAAGCAGAAGGATAAGGGAGAGAGAGTACATATGGCAGAGTAGAGACAGGGAGATAGCAAACACAAAAGGGATGGCCAGGGGGATAGCCAGTGTATGGAAAAGGCATGTGAATATGACCTGGGGAGCTGGCAGGGTCAGGCCAGGCCACCACACCTTATGTTCCTTGACAAACTTGTGGACTTTAGTCAAGGCAGTGAAGAGTTACAGAAAGGCTTGCAACAAGAGTATAATGTGATTCATCAGTATTTTGGATTAAAAATAGTAATGATTTATTTATTTGTGAGGGAGAGTGCATGCCAGTGTGCCTGTAGAGAACAACGTGCAGGAATCAGTTCTGCCATGTGGGCCTTGGGAACTGAATCCTGGCCCTCTCTATGAGATGGCTCAGCAGGTAAGGGTGTATACTGCTCTCGCAGAGGATCCAAGATTGGGTCCTAGAGTTCACATTGGACAACTACCACCTATAACTTTAGCTTCTGGAGATCCAACTCCCTCTCCTAACCTCTATGGACATTGAACTTATATGAACAAACCCATACACAACATATACATATACACATAATTAAAAGTAAAACCCTTGGCCTGCAGAGATGGCTCAGCGGTTAAGAGCACTGACTGCTCTTCCAGAGGTCCTGAGTTCAATTCCTAGCAACCACATGGTGACTCACAACCATCTATAATGGGATCTGATGCCCTCTTCTGGTATGTCAGTAGACAGCTACAGTGTATTCATATACATTAAATAAATTATTTAAAGGGGTTGGGGATTTAGCTCAGTGGTAGAGCGTTTGCCTAGGAAGCGCAAGGCCCTGGGTTCGGTCCCCAGCTCCGAAAAAAAGAATCAAAAATAAATAAATAAATAAATAAATAAATAAATAAATAAATAATTTAAAAATAGATACAATCCTTGCTGGTTGGTAGTGGCACATACCTTTAATCCCACCACTCAAGAGCCAGAGACAGGTGGATCTCTGGGAGTTCCAGGCGAGCCTGGTCTACATAGTGAATCCCAGGACAGCCAGGACTAACTACCCTGTCTCAAAAAACAAGTGAATAAACAACAAAGAAGTCCTTCTTTTTTAAAGCAAACTAAAATAAAAGCTCCCAGAACCTTTTAAATGTTGACTTAAGTTTATACAGCCAATTCTAAGATCAAATCCCATCTAATAGCAATTCATTCAATACTAAAATATTTAGGGAAATGTCTTTTATTTTTTCTTCATCTTGGGTTTTTGCTGTTGTTTTGAGACAGGGTCTTGTTATATGGCTCTGACTGGCCTGGAACTTGATATGTAGACCAGGCTAACCTTGAACTAAAAAAGATCTTCCTGTGTCTGAGTCTGCCTGGCCCTCCCCTCCCCCTCCCAAGTGCTGGGACTAAAGGTGTGTGCAACCATGGTCAGCACCAAGATACTTTATTTTAATCTTTTTTCCCTTAAATTCTAGAGATTGAACCCAAGGCTTCAAGTGCTAGTCAAGGGTACTCTGTTACAGAGATGCCTCTCAGTCTCTGTCTTTGAATTGTCAGTTCTGCACTCTTTTTCCTTAGGTTTCTGAATGCTGCACACCTGGCTTTGTCCTCTTTTTTTAGTGAGCACACAGGAGTAAATGCAAATGCCAAATCCTAACTCTCTGCTTACCTCTCTGCAGCCCTGACAGATTGTTTTCCAAAGCTACTGTACATGCAGAGTGTGAAGTCTTTGCCAACATTCGTTACTAAGTTTCTTGCTAGATACAGATTTGCAGATATTTCTTCCCATTCTTTTGGTACAAATGTTATTTTTTTTAAGGACAGTGCTAAAATTCTTATACATTGTATAATATATCATATAATTACATTTTATATAATGTTCATATGTTTTAAGAAATTGAAATTTTTTTGATAATTTCATATGTGTATATGTGTGTTTTAATTAATCCTTTCTTTCTTCCCATTTCTCCTTTTTTCTTTTCTTTTTTTCTGGAACTCACTCTGTAGACCAGGCTAGCCTCAAACTCAGAGATCCTTCTGCCTCTGCCTAAGTGTTGGGATCAACGATATATGCCATCACTCCCTGGCCTTTTCTCCTATATCTGTCAGTGTCTACACACCATCCTTCCAAGTCTCCCAGATTCACATGACTTGGTTTCATCCCATGACCTATTTAGTTTAACCAGGGTTGTCTGTATGAGCATTGGGATGGAACTGTCCATTGATTCTGTCTGGTAAAATCACCAGTACTCAGCTAAAGGCAATGACTTCCCCTCTCCCTGAATTTCTCAGTGAGCAATAGTTCAGCAGTGAGAGACATGCCCTCCCCACCACCACCACTCCTCCCTCCATGCCTGTATAGAGGAGCCCATGGGAGTTCCTAATGGCGGGCAGTGGCTGTGTCTTGCTCAGGGGGTGGCATTTCACAGCCCCTTTCCCTATTTTTAACTCTTAGAAAATTCTCCCTTTTAAAATTTAGTTTTATTATTTTAAAAATTTATTTATTGTGGGAGTTTGTCTGCATGTATGTTTCTGAACTATGTGTATGCCTGGTATCCACAGAGACCAGAGGAAGGTGTCAGATCCCCTGGAACTAGAGTTATAGATGGTTGTTAGCCATCATGTAGGTGCTGGGGATCAAACCCTGTCCTCTGGAAAAGCAGCCAGTGCTCTTAAGTGCTGAATCATCTCTCTAGACATATTTTAACCTTTCTGTCCCCTCTTCCAAAAATGTTTTAGAATTTTAAAACATTTTTAAAAAATGACCTTTTAAAAAAATTGTTGAAATGTGGTTTATGATGTTATAAGAAAGCAAGATTACATTATTTAAACAATTTATTATTTTCTTATTGCTGATAATAGAAATAGTTAAATAATATACACTTATTTCTTTTAAAAATTTACATTTTCACAACATATAATTATAAAACTGTCTCTCTTTATTTTTAAAATGTGGCTATAGAATGGAAATACTATTCTATGCCAGAAGTTGATTTTACTTTGTGTATATGTGCTTGCATGCATGGTATATGTGTGTAGAGGCCTGTGTACAACTTTTGGAAGTTGGTAGTTTCCTGACACTTGGGTTCTAAGAGTCGAACTCAGGTCAAGAGTTGGCAGTAGAAACCTAGACCTGCTGAGTCCTCTTGCTGGCATCGAACTGAATTTGTAATATAATTTCATTGATTTAAAATTTAACAGCTTTCACACCTAGAGCTGCACAGAGAAACCCTGCCTCAAAGACACATACATACATACATACATACATACATACATACATACATACACACATATATACACACACACATACACACATACATACGTAAGCAAGCTAACGGTTAGCCACACTGAGTTGCAGCCGCAGAGCAGCCCTTGCTCCCAGCAGTCCCCAGCACAGTGCTCTTGAGAGCATTTCCTGGTCTCAGTGCTGACTATTTGAATACAGCGGTCACTGCAGTGGTGTCATGCCCCTGTTGCACTGGTTAGGGACCCATCCCTAATTTCTCAGTGGTAGCACACGGGAAGGGAAAGGATTTCTACAAATTCCCTTTGAACTTCTCCTTGTCCTTCTGTGTTGTCATCCTTCCAGTGGGTAACATTCTCCTTCCTCTCTGTTCCTGTCAGCTTCTCTCAGGAGGCTCAGAGCTTTGGTTTATAGGATGGCCAATCTGGGGAGGGTTAAGGGTTATCCTCCCTTCTCTACCAGGTGTGACCTTGGGTTCAAGGAGTCTTGTGCATTCACTTTGTACAGATAGTAACAAGCACAATATTAGGATGTATGTGCAGAGGCTGCAGCCTATGGGCTGGAATGAGGGAGGAGAGCCCTGAGCTGCCCGAGTCTAACACACCCCCACCTTTGTTGTCCAGGTGCATCCACTGTGGTGTCATCCACCTGACTTTGGCCTTGCTGAAAAGCCACATCCAGGAGCGACACTGCCAGGTTTTCCACAAATGTGCATTCTGCCCCATGGCCTTCAAGACTGCCAGTAGTACGATGGACCACAGTACCACCCAGCACCCCACCCAGCCCCACAAACCCTCCCAGTGAGTGCAGCTGCAGGACTAGTCCTGTGGGGCAGAGAGGGTGGCTTGGATGCTCTAAGGGTGGTCCAAGGAGGGGCTGGGGAGCTGATGCTGTGGAGATGTGGAGAGATCTATGGAGTCTCCTGAGGACATCCCAAGGCAGGAAAGACGAACACTGGCTCAGGCTAGTAGATCCTCAAACTTCACTCTGGTTCAGAGAGAGCACAGACAGGGGAGAGGGGCTGTTTGCTTCTTCCAGCAGAGCCCTGGTTACCTCACACCTCCGGGGCTTGTCTTGTCAGGCTAATTTATAAGTGCTCCTGTGAAATGATCTTCAATAAGAAGAGGCACATTCAACAACATTTTTACCAGAATGTCAGCAAGACACAGGCGGCGGTCTTCAAGTGCCCTGAGTGCCCACTCCTGTTTCTGCAGAAGCCAGAATTAATGCAGCACGTCAAGGTGAGGTACCTTGGGAAGAAGTGATGTGCTTCGGCCAGGGGTGTGACTCAGGGCATCTTTTTCCCTTGCCTAGTCAGTAATCCCTCTCCCAATCCCCAGAATACCCACGGTGTTCCCCGGAATGTGGAGGAACTGTCAAGCCTCCAGTCTTCAACAGACACATCTTCTAACCGCCCTGGTTCTCGAGCTCCCACTGAGCCCCCAGCTACAAATGTAGCCACTAGAGGCAGCTCCCTGACTGCTGGCCGTTGGGGCCGGCCGGACGCTCACCGCAGGGCTGAAGCAAGGCCCCGGATGAGGAACACTGGTTGGACCTGCCAGGAGTGCCAGGAGTGGGTTCCGGATCGAGAGAGCTATGTATCCCACATGAAAAAGAGCCATGGTCGGGTAAGTACAGCTGCATGTGCCACCCTGCAGCCCTGGGATTCTTGGACTTTGTCCTGTGAGGCCCTTATGTGGCTAATCTCTCAGGTTCCTGGTGCTCTGGGCAGGCTGGGTACCATAGATCTGACGGTCTTGAGGGTGTTCTATCTATCTGGTCACACCGTCTAAAACGAACTTAGGATTCTGATGCTTTGGGACTTGTTTTCTCTTCCCGTAGACACTGAGGCGGTACCCATGCCGGCAGTGTGAACAGTCCTTCCACAACCCTAGCAGCCTGCGCAAACACATTCGCAACAACCATGACACAGTAAAGAAGGTCTACACTTGTGGGTGAGTCTGGAAGGGGAAGGAGAAAAGCCTGAAAATCAAAAAGCTTTGCCTGTGGCGTCACTAGTGCTCTTCTGTGCTATGAGATCAAGGTCCTAAAGCAAGAAAACACCGACTAAGTGAGAAATCAGGCAAGCCAGGAGCCAGCTCCAGGGCTGGCAGCTGACTATTGCTTTCCATTTCCAGCCCTGGACTTTCTCACTGTGGCCTAATGTCTGAGAATAGAGATGCTGATGTGACAGATGACAGTGGTCTGGCCTAGCACTGGGCCCTCTGGATTGTGTTGGGATGAGGACTTAGTGTCAAGTGTGCAAGCCTCCTTACCTGCTGGTGTCTGCTCCCTTATCCATCTGTACTGGTTTGATTAGCAGGTCTACCTGCTCACGTGGTTTTCAGTCTTGGTATTTGTGAGGAACACTGGGGAACCTGTGTTCACCTCCTCAAATGTGCTCTTGCAGGTACTGCAGTGAGGATAGCCCCAGCTTTCCTCGGCCCTCCCTCCTGGAGAGCCACATCAGCCTTATGCACGGTATCAGAAACCCTGATTTGAGCCAGACGTCCAAAGTCAAACATGCAGGTGGACATTCCCCTCAGGTGAGTGTGGGATCACTGCTGTGAACTGGCTGCCTAGTGAGCCTGGGACTGGAAAGGCATTAGAAGGGCTTCAAGAGCCCAGTAGTAGTTGTGACCATGGAGCAAGCAGAGTAACACCTAATGTGGTCACTATTTTTGTATGTCCCATTAGGGCACTGAACATAAGAAGGAAACAGGAGCAAAGATCTGTGGGGAAATCCATCAGTCTTTTGCTGCTGTAACCTGACTTCTGCTTCTTCAAAATCCAGTGAGTCAGGCAGGCAAAGCTACCTTGTCAAGGAAGGATTATTGCTTCCCTGTACACTAGCTGTGGCAAGAATCTGGTCTAGAACTCTCTCTCTCTCTCTCTCTCTCTCTCTCTCTCTCTCTCTCTCTCTCTCTCTCTCTGCTGGCCCCTTGTTTCCTTGCCTCGTTCCTGTTGCATGCTCCTTCTCCAATTGCGGTGAGCTTCTAGAAGAGCCTGACTGCCCCTGTGCTACAGATTCTCCCACATCATGGCAAAGGGCCAAGTGCTCTGAGGAGGACTCAGTAGGTCTGAGAGCTACCACGAGGCCATGGGCTATCTTGAAGCTTTTTTGGCTATTCAGAGAATGGTGCTAGTAGCAGAAGCCTTTACACACAGGATAGGTAGAATATCAAATCTTTTTTTTTTTTTTTGGTCAGCACCAATACATGAGAACATATACAATTTCCCTTCCTTCAAATGCTGCGCGTGCCCTTCCACACAGCAGTTCTGTTCTAGACTTTGGCTAGAGAGCTTTGAGCCTTAGGCATTGTGGAGTGTTGAGTGACAAAGAGGAAACTTGGGTATCTGCTGGAGGACACTCAGCCCACAGTAGGTTAGTGCGCTGCCACTAGAAGAGAGAAGCTTCTGTGTTTGTTCACATGGGGACAAGTTTCAGTATATGTTATTAAGTAGGGTGAGGGACGGCACACACAATGACATGCATTCAGTGTATGTTATTAAGTACAGAAGTGTAGGGGAGAGGTGTGCACACATGCAATGACATGCAATCATTTCAAAGCTTTCTTGTATTTCTTGAACTTGCATGAGATGTTTCTTAGAAGAATTATAAAACCCAGAATTTCTAGTTTGCTCTCTTATTGGTATGATAAAGACTATGGGCAAAAACAATTTGGAGGGAAAAGTCTTTACTGCAGCTTACAGTCCATCATGGAGGAAGATCAGGGTCAAAATTCAAGACAGGAACCCGAGGGCAGGAACTGAAGCAGAGACCATGGAGGAACAGTGTTTATTGGCTTGCTCTCTGTCTTGCTAAGTAAGCCTGCTTTCTTATATAGCCAAAACCACCTGTCTAGGAGTGACACGGCCAACAGTAAGCTGGGACCTACCATGCTAAGTCTAATGAAACCTATCAGTCTAAGAAAATGCCCTGTAGACTTGTCTATGGGTCAGTGCGAAGGAGGCGCGGTTCCCTCTACCCAGATGACCCTGGCTGTGTGAGGCTGACAGACACTAAGCACAGAGGTGATCCGTCCTGGGATGAGCAGACCTGAGACGTGGGCTGGGCGGGACCTTCCTGTTAGGTCCGTGTGCCTAACAGTAAAGATAAAGGACCGGGGCTGGAGAGATGCCTCAGCAGTTAAGAACTCTTTTGTAACTGTGGCAGAGGACCCCAATTAGATTCCCAGCAGCCATGTGGGAATCAGAACTACCCATAAGTGCAGCTCCAGAGAATCCAGTACCCTCTTCTGGCATTCTCAGGTACCAAACATGCACATGTACATACACGCAGGTAAAACACTTCACACATGAGGAAAGTGAAGAAAAGACGACTCCCAAACGCTGCCCTCCACCTGAGTTCCATGGCACTTGATGAGCAGAAGGTGCAGGTGAGCTTGGCCTCATCTCTGCTCATGCTTGTCTTTCAGGTGAACCATCTGAAAAGACCTGTCAGCAGAATGGCAGATGCTCCAGGCACGAGCAATGGTGCGACTGCTTCCTCCACCAAGAGGCACAAGCCCCTGTTTCAGTGTGCAAGGTGCACCTTCTCCACAGACTCGGAGCTGGAGTTCCAGAGCCACATACCTCAGCACCAAGTGGACAGCTCCACAGCCCAGTGTCCCCTCTGTGGCCTGTGCTACACATCTGCCCGCTCCCTCAGCCGCCACCTGTTCATAGTCCACAAAGTGAGGGGCCAAGAAGAGGGTGGGGAAGAAATCGTGCAGGTGAAGGTGGAAGCCACAGACCCAGAGGCATGCTCTGGAGAGGAGGTGGCTGTGAAGACTGGAGAGAATGGACTGGAAGAATGTGTCAGTGAGCCTTTGGTGGCTGACATAGAGCCAAGGAGGTCACTAGGCCTGGCTGTGGATGAAGACAGTGCCCAAGACCCTCAGAATCAACCACAGGCCTCTCAGGACCAGAACAGCCATGCACTATCTCCTCAGGTGTGACCAGAGGCTCCGGAGCCATCAGGCAGGCTGTGGCACCCTGCACCTGCTGTGCAGACTGTGGGAAATAAAGGCTCTACCCAGTGTTTGTGTGGCCACTGTGCTCTGGAGCAGTGTCTGTTCTGAGCTGTGGGTTCTGGATGTCCCCAGCCCCAGAAAATGTGGGGCCACCGAGAATTCCTCACAGCTCTGAATTTGCTTCTGTTATTTATGGCTTAATGCTGCTTCTTGATACCCCAATTCTCATCCATGTCCTTCCAGCCCCAGGCTACTTAGGTAGTGCAGCCCCAATGCTGTCAACTCAGCTTGCAACCCCTCAGTAGCTGTGCTCTGGGCTCCCTACCTGCTGTGTTCATCTGGAGACACCTCAGAGCTCTCCTTCTTGCCTTCAGAGCCCAAGAAGGAAGGGAATGAAGGGTGCTGGCCATTCCTCTGGGAACTCTCCCCAGCCTGGCTTGGTGAGGTCCCTTGCTCACCCTTTCCCTCCTGTCTTCTTTTTCTGATTCTTCCCCCCAGAAACATCCCGAGGACTTCACCTGTCACTCTGACCATGTCTCTGTGGGTGGGAGAAATGGCAGTACACTCCTGTTTGGACCTGAGAGAAGCACGAAATATGGCCAAGGCAGGCAGGTGCCAAGAGCCAGATCCTCTTTGGGGCTGTGGTGGGTCTTCCTTCTGCTGCTGTCCTACAATCCCTGGCAGGTGGGGTGTGGGGCACACAGACATTGGGGTATTTGTATTTTTTTGTTCCTGTGCCATTAGATGCTGCTGCCTCAGGCAGGCCAGCCCCTCCTCCTCTCGGCTACATCTTGTTGCTCAGACTATATTTCAATAAAAAAAATCTTCTTACCATGCAGGTAGGCTCTTGTATTCCTCTTCTGGTAAGCTAGCGCTTCCCTGATCCACCTGAGACTCTTCCCAGACAGTCCTGACTACCCCATCTGAAGGAAAACAGCATTTCCTGCTGCCCATGGGAGCTCTGGGTTCTGGAGCTTTTGCTTGGAAAACCAGGAGTCCTATATATACATCTTGGTTCTCTGAAGAGTTCTAAAGGAGCAGGGTGGTGGTGGGGGTGTCAGTACTGGCCAAGAGCCACTCCAAGGTCTCTGGCCTGGCAGCATTAGCCTTAAGGTCTATTGATATTCTCTGGGCATCTTTCCATCAAAGGGTTTTCAACCCGAGAGATTCTTGGTGAGAGATTAAGAGAAGGGATTCTGTGACATTCATACAACATTCAGAGACTGCTATTGCCACAGCAAATCCAGACTTGGTAGAATTGGGATTAGATGAGATTAGGCTTGTCCAAGTACAAGGGACAAGCTGTGGGAAGGTGTTCTTGGACCCAATAGGCCTGGGTTAGGCCCTGTAGCACAGGGAAGCTTGGCTGAGTTCCTCGCTTGATCTTTCAAGGGAGGCATGAATACCAATTAGGAATCAAGTTGGATAAATATGCATGACCTTTTCACAATTGAAGACTTTTTTCCTTGCTCTAGCAAATGCCAAATTTTTCGTGAAAGGCTAATGGCAGTGGGAAAAGTTAGTGCTTGCCTCAGTTGCAGAGCGGCTCTACTGTACACACCATTTTAATGAGCATTCTTCCTGGCCAGTCCTCCACTTCCCTGCTTCCCAGCTGGCAGTGAAGGAAAACAAGCCCTGCTGAGCAGGTCCCAAGCCAGCCACTGTCCCTCTCCCAGTTCCTTCACATACCCTGCATTCTCTTCAGATCCTTCAACCTTCACCTCATGCTAATCTCCCAGTTTTGGGAGCCTCTGCACCCCAGATCATTCTTAAGGGGCTGAAGAGAGGACTTTGAGCTGTATTTCTGCATTTCTTCCCACTCAGAAACCATGGGAGCTGCTGGAACAAAGAAGGTGGAGAAACTAAGGGTAGAATAGCTGGCCTCATATCAGATGCAGCCTCTTGGAGTAGTAGAATAGGACCTGCTATGGGAAGCCTGAGCCATGAGCTGGGTTCTTGCTGCCCTCAACCAGTTCCTAGCACCCCTCATCCTCATGGGCTCCTCTCATTCAAAGCAGAATTAGGAATCCCTATCCAGCTCCTTCAAGACTTTCGTGAGGTCACGAGTGTGCAAGCACTGTAGTTTCCAGGCTACCACGTGGACAGGGGGTTCTGTGCTTGTGGACCGGGGGCACAGGGAGATGGAGCACATCTCACTGGAGGTGGGGTTCAGTTAGGAATCGGCCAGTCTGCTTATCTATTATTCAGTGATGGTGAAGATCACGTCTCCAGCCCTGCTCCTGTCAGGCATCTTGTTTAACTCTTTTACTTAATCCTCACAAGGCTCTCAGCTACCCTTCTATTTTACAGAGGCAAAACCAAACAACAACAAAAACGGTCTTAGGTTAGAACGCTGGGCTACCTGGGATGATGGTGCTGAGTCAAACCTGTGCTGCCTTAGTGACAGGGCTGCTCTGGCTGCTGCCAGCCTGTCAGCAGTGTGGAGCCACCCAAAGCCCACCCCTCTAGTTTCCAAAAAGGCAGGGTGCCCCTTAATGCCAGATCCTCCAGTGCCTTGTCACCCCAAGGAGAGCCCTGCGTTTGCACATGCGGTGTCCTTGATGTTGGCTCTCACTGGGGTTTCCTTTCCATCTGAAGACCCACCATCTCTAGAAGAGGTTACCTAACTTCTGGGACACACACGGTTCCCTCAGAGTATCTCCTGATTGCTCATGACAGTTTTTTAGTGCACTATTTGTCATCTGAGGATGCTTGCTGTAACCCCTGCAGCGGATGCTCTCCTGACCAAGCTAGATGAGATTTGCTACCCTCTAGAAACTACCATCTGGATACCCTGAGGCTTGACAAATGACTAGTATTTACTCTTTAACTGCTTTGTCTCTGTAAAACTATATGCTGAATTACCGTGGACTAATTGTTATAAAGATTTTGCCTCTTATGTAAACAGTCTGGGTTTTAAAATTTTAATGGTTGTGTTGTGGCCCACCCTAGAATTTCCACATTTTGCCTTGCCCCAGGCTGAGGAACTTCTGTCCTGGATGCCATTGTACATTCAACACCAGGTAATTTAAAGAAACCTCTTTTGGTTTGGAAAAATAGATACGTAAACATTGACCACATAAGGCATTCTACAGTACAAATGAACATACAATAAAAAGTAAAGTTCTTGGTGGAGGTCGGCTTCCAGTGCCCTTGCCAGAGTTCCTCGCTGTTATCTCTATCTTGTGTATCCTTTCAGAGCAATTCTATGCATTTATGAGTTTATAAATATGTATATTTATATATCTATTTTTAATACAAACAGTAGCATTCTATCCGTCATGTTCTGAAGCTTGCTTTTTTTCCACTTACTTAGTGTTACAGAGGTTGTTCAAAACTGAAGACAGTGGGTCAGTACAACCCTTTAAGAGTTCAGGTTTTCTCATCCATCGGTGATTTGCATCCAGGTGTATGGCTGAGAGCGTGAATGTGTGAATGAATACATTGGATTCAATTAGTAATATAAGCACAGAGCGCCCAGGGCTGGCCTAAACAGTACTGGACCTTCGAGCTTCCGGACCATGTCCTTTATCTTCTCCAAGAACGCACACACACACACACACACACACACACACACACACACACACATACACACACACACATACACACACATACACACACATACACACACACATACACACACATATACACACACACACATACACACACACACACACACACACATACACACACACACACACAGCAGCTTAAGCAGGGAGCACAGAATGCCTTGGGGCATGACTTCCAAATAACATGATTTTTTTTTCCAGGTCCCTGTTTAAAATGATTCTTTATTGTAAAATGGCAGACCACTAATAGAGAAATGTAATATTTATAAAATGTATCTATAAGCCCACCTTTTAGCAAGGCAGTTATCAGTTTTGCATCACCTTCCAGTCCTTTGATACATTCCTAATTGAATTTATGGTAGAATTATAATTATGGTCAAGGTGGTGAATGTCCTAGGTAGGGTTTTGGGCATACTAGACAAGTGCTCTAACACTGAGGAGCCTCCCAGTCCTTTTTTTTTTTTTCTTTTTATTAATATAGAGTCTTGTTTTATATCCCAGGTTGGCCCTAAATCCTGCCTTAGCTTCCTGAATAATAAGATTATATATAGGCTTGTACCACCATACAGACTTTCTAATTTTCCTTGGGTGATCTCAGGAGCAGGGTAATGGAGAAAGACAATAATTAAAAATCAGAAATGCAGCCTAGGCAGTGGTGGCAGTGTTGGTCCACGCCTTTAGTCCCAGCAGAGACAGGCAGCTCTTGAGGCCAGCCTGGTCTACAGCGTTAGTTCCAAGACAACCAGGGCTAGACATAGAAACCCTGTCGTTAAAAACAAACAAAAAACCCTCACAGAAATGCCAGTCCTCGATCCCTGTTGTTTGACAATCATTTGGTCTCAGGTCCTCTCCTCTCCTGATGAGGATGGGCTTTCTTTGTGTCTTTGGGTCTCTCAATTCTACTCCTCTATTGATGTTTATGATCAGAGTAGAAAAGACTGTCTCAAAGACAAGAATCCTTACAGTATTCTCCTTATCCATTTACTCTATGATCTATGCAAAGATCTATGCAAAATAGAAAAGATCTTTCTCTGCAAGTACATTTATTTCTTTTTCAGTTTGTACCGGGGTTTCTGTTTTTACATACTGAGTTCTTTCCTGTTACTTTTGCCTTTTGTTGAGCCTTTCCAAATCGGGCTTTCTGCCTGTTGATAGTTCTCAGGCATCTTTAATCCTTCATCTCAGCTCTTTAGGGGCCTGCATCCAGATGAATTCTTGAACTCATTCATTGTATAGTGTATTGGCCTTTAAATGTGCTTTTATGACCCTGAGAAGAATGGTAGGGCTGGAGAGATGGCTCAGTGGTTAAGAGCACCGACTGCTCTTCCCGAGGTCCTGAGTTCAAATCCCAGCAACCACATGGTGGCTCACAACCATCTGAAATGAGATCTGATGCCCTCTTCTGGTGTGTCTGAAGATAGTGACAGTGTAATCATAATATATAATAAATAAATAAAATATTTTAAAAAATAAATAAATAAAAAATAAAAATAAAAAAAATGTATGTGTATAAAGACAGTTTTAGTCTCTAGCACAGGCTAGCCTGAAATTCATTATGTAGTCCAAACTGGCCTTAAACTCATGAGGATCCAACTATGCCTGTATTTTTTTTTAATTATTTTCAAATTTAAATTGTGTTAGGTACAAGAATACTACAAATCAATACATATGTTATTGGCTATGTGGGAACTGGCTCATAAAAATAAGAAAGTTTTTTGTGCCAATTACATCTGGGAGGAGTGAGTGTTCAAGTGACTGTAGACGTGTAATATCACTAGCTTCAAGGGTCACAGTGCTGTCACATAGATAGCCACTGTCCTCTTGTACTAGACCTAAAGTCAAGCCCGTGGGTGTGGCTCTGTGTGTGTGTGTGTGTGTGTGTGTGTGTGTGTGTGTGTGTGTGTGTGTGTGTTGAGACTGAGTCTATCTGTGCTCCTGGCTGTTGTGGAACTCACTCTGTAGGTCAGGCTGGTTTTGAACCCACAGATTCTCCAGCCTCGACTTCTAGTGCTAGTGATAAAGGTGTGCTACTGTCTAAGAAGCTCTGCTTGTGGGAATTTCACGATTTGCTCCTAGGCTAATACTGAAGAGGCTTTTGGATATGATCTTTAAAATGCAGCCAAAGCTAGGTGTCTATCACACACCTTAACCACAGCACCAGAGAGGCCGAGACAAGGAGATCAGGAATTCATGGTCATGCATCTCTGCACAGTGAGTGGAGGCCAGCCTGTAGTGATTCACAAAAAGAAAGAAAGAAGGAAGTCAGGTATGGTGTCCCAGCAAGTGTTGTAATTCCAGTACTTGGGAGTCAGAGGCAGAAAGATCTCTCTGAGTTTGAGCTAGCCTGGTCTACAGAGTGAGTTCTGGGCCAACTACAGCTACATAGGTAAGACTCTGTCTCAAAACCTGTGGGGAAATGATGGAAGTGAAGGAATGCTGTAGAAGGCCAGGTCTGCTGGTCCAAACCAGCAGCAGGGAGGAGGGCTGCATGCTCAAGTCTCGCTTGGCCTGGAAACTCTGCTAGGTTTGGGTGTGTGGCTCAGTGGTGAGACATTTGCCTGGAGGTTCTGTGTTCAACCCCTAACACTGGGGGGTGTGGTGGTGGGGTCAATGATGGAGTAGGAGGCAGATGGGACAGGTGGTGGCTGGATTTGTTAGTACTGTCACTTGCGTGGGTAGAAGTGGTAGCAGTTGTTACTGAGAGGCATTCAAACATTCAGAAGGACGAGGAGATGCTTAGGAGATGAGAGCTAGGGCCATTAAAGATTGCCTTGAGAAGCTTTGGTAGCTCAAGTCTGTAAGCCTGGCACCCAGGGGCCTGCGGGAAGCGGGGTCAAGTTTGAGACCAGCTTGGCTAACTTGAGGGAATGAGAAAACTCTATCTCCAGATGAGAACAGAGGGAAAGGCTGGGGATACAGCTTGGGGACACTGCATTTTTCCTCAGTGCGGGGTAGGAAGAGCAAAGGGAAGACTTGATGGGGAGACAACAGGCTAGTTTGCCCTAAAAGGAGGAGTCAAGGTTGGGAGGTCTTTCTAGGCTCAGTTGAAGATGAGTTGGTTTTCTGGACTTAACTAACTGCTGCCCTGTGACCCTGGGTACCCTTTTCTCTGGAAAGTGACTAGACCTGGGGCAGTGTGGAGCTCAATCAGAGCATGTAGGCTAGAGAGAACACCCAGCTGGGAGCCCTACTTTGGGGACCTAAATTCCCCTTCCACTCAAACTAGAATGAGAGTGCCTTCTTGTTAGCAGTAATCCTCTAAGTGCTGTGGCTGCATCTCCAGTCCCTGCAGGAACATCCCAGACTTCCTGGATCATCCCACAAGGGCAGGACACAGAGGCTCCGCCCTCTTGGAACAGAGGTTCAGCTGCCAGAGCTGAGGGCTACTTAAGCTCTTGGAGAAAGATCAGACAAGCATTTGAGAGTACTGTGATGTGGCCCAGTGGCACAGGCCCACAATCTCAGTCACTCAGAGGCTGAGGCAGGAGGATGGAAAGTTCAAGGCCTGCCAAGCCCAAGAATGAGTTCAAAGGTAGTCTGTATAGCTTAGTAAGACCCTGTCCCAAGAAAGAGAGTAAGAAACAGGCCAGAGATAACTCAGTAACTCAATGCTGGTATGCTTGCCTAGCACGCGCGCGCGCGCACACACACACACACACACACACACACACACACACACACACACACACACACACCACTGCAGATCAGCTTGAAGGAAGGATAGCTAGCCTGCAGTGTGAGATAAAAGAATCTCATGGATAGAACAACAGGGTTCTGGGTTTTGTTGAATTCTCATGCTCGGACTTGGCTTTTGGATAAGAACAAAGAGAAAGGAGTCCCAGTGAGGGTGTGTGTGTGTGTGTGTGTGTGTGTGTGTGTGTGTGTGTGTGTTTTGACAAGAGGGTCTTGAGGTCTCATTAGCCAGTCAGCACAGTGAGTTTCTGGTTCACTAAGAGACTTAGCTCAAAGAACAGTCATGGAAAGACAACCCCCAGCCTCCACATGTCCCACGAGGCCAAGTATGCACACATGCTCCTCACACATTTAAAAAGAAAAAGAGCAGACATGACAGCACACACCTTTTGAGGCCAGCCTGGTCTATATTACAAAGTCCATGTTATTCAGACACCACAGAGTGAGACCCTGTCTCAAGAACAATGAAACGATATCCCATGGGTGCTGTGTCTGCACATTTGCGGGGCTTCTGTCGTCCCAGAATTGAGCTGTCTCAGAGTGGACAGACTGGAGCTGTGTACGGGGACTGGGCATCCCCAGGACCAACATTCTAGCTTGAGCTGAGAACATATGATGGCAGCATAAAGATCAAGGTAGAGGGATATTTAATGATGCCAAGTTCCCTTCTTGCCAACCCTCTTTGGATCCTGTGGCTGTATATTCTGCCCTCAACTTACCCCCGTCCCAGTTTGGGGCGCTATGGTCTCTAGGAGATCCAGTCAGCCCTCAGAACCTGGCATCCTGCCATTCTTATTGGGCATAGCCATGGGATTGCTTTGCCTTTATTCAGAAGGCATTGTCTGTGCTTTGAAACCCAGGCTGGCTAACTGCTCCATCACAGCTCGATGGGGTGGGTTCCCTTTGGTGTCTTCTGAGAAGTTCAGTAGTGAAAGGAAGGGTTAATATCTCAGGGAAAAGCAAGCACTTGATAGCCTTCATAGTCTGTAGGGAGAGAAGCCCAGCAGGAAGGACAGGAAGCTGAGAGCTGACTGCTGAGAAGGCCTCAGATTTTGGGGGCCTTGGAAGGGAACTATGATCCACTCTGAAGCAGAGGCCATGTGGCAGGGTGATAATGGCAGCCTGTTCCTCAAAGCTGGTGTTATTGCCCAATAACCTCGCTTTGTCCTGAGGGGTTTGTTTGTCTGTCTGTTTAGTTTTCTGAGACAAGGACTCCCTGTGTAACCCAAGCTCACCCTGAACTCATAGCAGTTCTCTTACTTAGCTTTTTCCCTTTTGTTTTCTGTGACAGGGTCTCAGTATGTAGCTCAGGCTAGCCCCTAGCTCATAACAGTCATCCAAAGCCTCCAAGGTACTGGGATTACAGGTATGAGTCACCATACCCAGCGTCTCTACTGCCCCTGCTCCCCACACCCCAGGCTTGGAAGGAAAAAAGGTGAAGGAGAAGGTAGAATCTTTTTTTTTTTTTGGTTCTTTTTTTCGGAGCTGGGGACCGAACCCAGGGCCTTGCGCTTCCTAGGCAAGTGCTCTGCCACTGAGCCAAATCCCCAGCCCCGAGAAGGTAGAATCTTGATTTCTGTTTTTTGTTTTTTATTATATATGAGTACACTGTAACTGTCTTCAGACACACCAGAAGAGGGCATCAGATCTCATTAGAGATGGCTGTGAGCCACCATGTGGTTGCTGGTATTTGAACTCAGGACCTCTGGAAGAGCAGTCAGTGCTCTTAACCACTGAGCCATCCCTCCAGCCCTGATTTCTGGGGTTTTTAATTATTGCTATTTACCAAAGTTTGCTACATTGGAGGGCCATCCTAAGACAACACTTCATTCTAGTCATAGATGGAAAAGGAGAGTTTGGAAGGAATCACCATCTCAGCCACAAGAAACAGCTCCCTTTTTGCTGGATTTCTTTTCTTTCTTTCTTTCTTTCTTTTTTTTTCTCCACGTGGAAAGGTTTAATGAGAGAAGAAGAGTAGAAGAGAAGAGGAGTAGAGGCCGGCCATGAGCACGTGGAGGGAAGCGGGGATGGGAAGAAGGGAAAAGGGAAAGAACAAGGAGCAAGAGCTGGATTTCTTTTTTAATTAATAGATTTATAATTTTATGATTGTGAGTGTTTTGTCTATGCTGGTGCTCAGAGAGGCTGTCAGATCCCCTGAAACTAGAGTTATAGATGTTGTAAGTCACCATGTGGGTGCTGCAGATTCAACCTGGGTCATCTGCAAGATTCAGCCTTAATTGCTTAATTGCGTCATTTCTCCAGTTCTCTTGCCAGATTTTGGAACTCCTCCCGTTGCAGGAGGGCATCCCCACGGCTTTTGGCTCCTCCTCCCGTGGCAGGAGGGCATCCCCCACGGCTTTTGGCTCCTCCTCCCGTGGCAGGAGGGCATCCCCACGGCTTTTGGCTCCTCCTCCCGTGGCAGGAGGGCATCCCCACGGCTTTTGGCTCCTCCCGGTGTTTGTTTGTTGCTTGTCTTTTGCTCCTTGCTTGTCTCTGCTGGAAAGCCTTGTGTTCCTGGTGTATCTCCTGGTCCGAGGTCTTGCTTCATCTTGAAAATTACCTGCTGCTGCCCCTTCCCCAGACCCTGGGCTTTTGTGTTTGTTTGTCTGTTTGTGTGTTTGGAGACATGGTCTTCCGTTTTAGTACAACCAAAACTCACTATGTAGCCCAGGCTGCACTTGGATTTGTGGCAATCCTCTTGCTTCAGCCTTTCAAGTGCTGAGATGACAGATGGGAGCCATTGTACCTCACTTCCCTGGGTCTTGTTTGAAGAGTTAGACAAGAAGAAAGAAAGGAAAAGGGTCAGTTTAGTAGAATGTGAATGGATGGTCAAGCTGCCAAAAACTAGATTCAGGTTGGGCACCATAAATAGTGCTCTTGCCCTGAGTAAGAGGGAGTCCGTAGCCAGATTCTAGGTTAGATACAAGATGGATTTAAGAAGGTCAGGACCAGGGCCACAAGATTCCTGAGTCAAATAGTTTATCTTAGTCAGGGCTTCTATGGCTGCAATGAGACACTGTGACCAAAAAGCCAGCTGGGGAGGAAAGGGTTTATTTGACTTACACTTCCACAGCACTGTTCATCATAGAAAAAGGAAGTCAGGACAGGAGCTCAGGGCAGGAATCTGGAGGCAGGAGCTGATATACAGGCCATGGAAGGGTGCTGCTTACTGGCTTGCTTCCCACGGCCTACATGGTTTATTGCTTTCTTACAGAGGCCAGAACCAGCAGCCCAGAGGTGGCCCCACCCACAGTGGGCTGGGCCTTCCCCCATCAATCACCAATTAAGAAAGTGGCCTACAGGGTTGTCTACAGCCTGATCTGATGGAGGCATTTTCTTAATTGAAGTCCCTCCTCTCAGATGACTTTTAGCTTGTGTCAGGTTGACAAAAAACAAGCCACACACAGGTGAAGTTACTGTCCACTGAAGATTATGTTCCTGTGTGTGGAGAGGGGTGGGCTGGATAAAAATTAAGGGAAAGAGCGGGTGTAGGGACTGGGGGAGGGAGGTCCAGAGCTGTCCCCAAAGACAAGTGTAGGCCTGGGAGGGGAAGGATAATGGGCTCGAACTTTAGAGGTAGAGGAATTCGTGGTGACAATGTTGGAATGGCAAGCGTTTGATTGCATTTCTCAAGGGAGGAAGGGTGAAATCTCTGAGAGGAAGAAGTCAATGTACTGGCCACTAGGATGCTGGCTGAATCACCAGAGAGGACAGCAGAGAGACCAGAGCCTGGTATACACAGCGTTCGATGTGCATGACCATTATTATTTTGTTTTGGAGTTTTTGTATTTTTTAAATATTTGTTTATTTTTATTTTGTGTGTGAATGTTTGCCTGCATATATTTATATTTATGTGTATCACGTGTGTGTACCATGTGCACTGTGTGTACACGATGTATGTGCACCATGTGTGTGCACCTCGTGTGTGTGCACCATGTGTGTATACTATGTGTGTGCCCATGTGTGTGTACTATGTGTGTGCACCATGTATGTACACGATGTATGTGCACTGTGTTTGCACTATGTGTGTCCTATATGTGTGCACTATGTGTACCATGTATGTGCACTGTGTGCACCATGTGTGTACCTTGTATGTGCGTACCATGTGTGTGCACAATGTACGTGCTTGTTGCTGGTATAAAACAAAACATCAGATCTCTGAAACTGGAGTTGCAAGTGGTTGTAGGACACCATGTAGGTGCTAGGAACTGAAGGCTGTCCCTTTAGAGCAGCAAGTGTTTGTCACTGTTGAGCCATCATTCCAGCCCCCTTCTCTTTTCTTTTTGAGACAGGGTCTCTTGTAACCAGGCTGGCCTCAGACTTGATATGTAGCTGAGAATGCCCATGAGCTCCTAGTCTTCTTGCCACAACCTCCAGAATGCTGATTGTAGGCATCCATGTCTCTGCCATCCCAGTGCCACAGAGGTAGAGAGAGCAGGATCTCTGTGGGGCACTGTCGAGCTGAATCAGAGAGCTCTAGGCTCAGTGAGAGACCTGATCTTGAAAATCTAAAGTGAGGAGACCATGGATGGTGGTGCACTCAGGAGGCAGAGGCAGGTGGATCTCTGTGAGTTCAAGGCCAGTCTGGTGTACAGAGTGAGTTTCAGGACAACCAGGGCTACCCAGAGAGACCCTGTCCCGAAAAACCAACAATGACAAAAACGTGGAGCGCAGTTGAGGAAGACACCCAATGTTGACTTTTGGTTTCCCAGCATAGCATATCTATATGTACATGTGCACTCTTACAGCGACACTGGGAAGCAGGATCCCCCACAATAAAGTCCATTTGTCCTCTATCAGCATTCATACCTAACAGCAGGCCCTGACTGCCTTCCACAGTACTGCTTCCTCCTGCAAAGCTGGACCTCTGTTCCTCTCAGCTCTCAGCACTGCCTCCAAAGTTCTAGCAATGGATTTGTGGAGACTGGTTTTTCTTCAGGTGTGAGAGTCTCATGAGGGCAGAGACTACAACACATTCATTTCTGTTCCCTCAGCATCTGGCATGAAGCCTGACACATGGTAATTATGGTTATTTAATGAAAATGTGCTGGAGAGCCATGGTGGTGGTGAACAAGTGTGATTCCTGGAAGGCTGCAATGGGTGACCCATGAATTCCAGGCCAGCCAGAGGTATGCAGTGAGACCTTCTCAGAAAACAAATGGGCAGGAGGGATAGCTTAGCAGATAAGAGTATTGGCTACTCTTCCACAGGACCTTGGTTTGATTCCCAGCATCCACATGGCAGCCTAACTTTAACTGTAACTCCTGTTCTGGGAAAGTCGATGCCCTCTTCTGGCCTCCATGGGCACTGCATGCACATGATACCCAGGCATGGAATTCATGCAGGCAAAATACCCATAAACACACACACACACACACACACACACACACACACACACACACGACACAACCAAATAAAAACAAACAAAACCTCCTTGTGTTCTAAATGAGCAGCCATAAGCTCAAGGATTATAAACAGAACGCCTATTCCCCTTTACAGAATAAAATCTAAAGACCAAGGGCCCAAGGTCACACAACTGCTCCGGGAAGTTGCATGAGTGTCTGGATTGCTAAGCTGGTCCACACTGGACAACACTTTCCATGATCCCTCTTCTGTTGCTGCGCTGCAAACCTAAGAGGAAAGACATTTCGTATCTCTCCATCCCTGAGTTCTCTGACACCCCTTCCTTAGCTTTACCCCATCACCAGGGACTTCAGTAAAAAGACTGATTAGATTGTCAGATCACAGAAGCTGGGAAAAGACTAAACAAGAAGGAAAGGGAGCATGAGAAAAATGAGTTTTAACTAAACCAAACCAAACCAAACCAAAAAATGTGTGTGTGTGTGTGTGAGAGAGAGAGAGAGATTTTTGCCTTTCTGGGCTGGCCTTAGTGGTTAAAAACTGACTGATGTTCATGAGGACCTGGGTTCCATCTCCAAAGCCTACATGGCAGCTAATAACCATCTATAACTCTACTTTCAGGGTATCCAAGGTCCCCTTCTGGCCTTCATGGGAACATTCATGTAGTACACAGACATACCTACAGACATACTATGTTTATACACCAATATATATAAAATAAAAAATCCCCCCCCCCATTTTGCCTTTTGCATGGAGAGGACTTTAGACGTTTAGAAAAGGTAGAGAAACAGTGACTCATGTCTAGCCCCACAGTGTGCTAAATAAACTAGGCCATGTCCAGTGACTGCTTCTGTGCTTCTCTGTCTCCTTTACACTTGAGTGACATGCATGTCTCTTGTATTTACACACACGCCTTCCTCCATCTGGAATAGCGTCTCCCTCCATAGTCTACTTGGTGAGCACCTATTTTTAAAATCATGTTCAAGCTCTAATTCCTTCCTAACCAAATCCCCAGATAAAACTAATCGCTCTATTTCTTTACACTTCTATGCCCCTCTCTCTACTTCTGCCCCTTGCTTGTTGCCCCTTGCAGTGTCTAATGTGTTGGTCTATCTAGTTATATTGTAACCTCTTTGAGGTCTAAGATCATGTGACCCCAGCTGGCAAAGATTAAAAGGCTGGCATTGTGGCTGGAGGGCTCTTAACACACGCATCTCCAGAGACCCAAGAACGAAGATGAACAGGGGCGTGTGCTCACAGCACAACCCTCTACCTAAGGCTTAGGGATCCTTGTTGAAGGGGGAGTGGAAAAATTGTAGTAACAAGAAGTTTCTGTAACATTGTATCTCCTAAAAATGTCAGAAATTATACCCGTGAGGTCTCACCAGCATGGCTGCCTAAACATGAAGGGAACAGGGATGATACAAGTAAACATGCTATCATGAAACAGAGAAGGCTCACAGGGCCTCAACCCTAGACAAAGAACTATAGGCAACTAAGGAATGCCAAGAGCCGGAGGGATAGTCTTCCCCAGGGAAGAGCACACCAACTGGTTATCCAGTACCGAATGATCAGCCCTGAAAATGTACACACAAGTAACATTATACAGACAGACCAGGTTGTATTCATGTATTTAGGAATGCATACATACATGTGTGTGGGGGTGGTTGGGTGGGAAGGGGTGTGTAGCAACAATTAAATATTTGTAGCAACAATTAAAGAGGCTATGAATTTGAAATAGAGCAAGCAGGAGAGCAAGGGAGAGTTTAGAGTCAGGAAAGAAAAGAAAATATAGGGGAAATAATGTTAATTTTTAAAAAAAGCGTCTGCTTCGAAGCAGATCTGATAACCCCAGTTTGATCCTCAGGCCCTGTATAGCAGAAAGAGGGAGAAACTCTCAAATGCTGTCTTGTTGTCCAGGACTGTTTTCCAAACCAAACTGACACCATCTTCCTAAGCTCAGCCATGTCTACTTACAAAAGATCCTCTCAGCTGGGCTCAGAAAAGGAGGGGTGCAGAGGGTCATGGGACCCTCACCCAACTAGTCAGCCACTCCTCCCAACTGGTTAAATGCATTTTTTTTTTTAAAGAACGTTTTGGTAAGTCAGGAATGAAGGCACACACCTGTAGTCCCAGCACTTGCTTGAAGCCAGGACAGAGAGAAGACAAACAAATATTTTGGTGAAGATCTTTAATTGGCACAGCTGGGTCTGTGGTCAGAGACAGATAAGCCCACTGTGGTCACTCCCAAAATATAAGCACCAGGTTTAAGCTGTGCTTAGCAGCTTGCTCTGGAAAGGTTGAAAGATAGAATTGTTTTTCTAAGCATTAGGACTTGGCCCATTTCCCTCTTCTGACCTTAGGAAATGGAGCCTGAAGGGGTTGAAGATGTTGGATTATTCTCGAAGCCTTTGATGAGCCACTAATATATGCTAGATACTGGTAAGGGTTTTGGGGAGACACAGAATGTGTCCACAGGAATCTTGGGATCCTTTGGATAGAAGCAGGTCACTGATAGAGGTGACAGAATATGTCTAAGTAGTGGCCCAAGGACCACTGGCCGGTGGTCGTCAGTGTGGCTCCTTTCAGGATCTATTTTAAGCCCTCCTCCCCTAGGAGAGCTACGATCTATGCTACCCTCCTTTCTACATGTTTCTCTGAAAACTGGGAGGGAACCAGAAAAAAAGTTAAAGGGAGGCCGGGGCTCTAGGAACCCTTTCTTTCTCAGAGTCTGCATTCACAGCGTTTCTCTGCAGGCCTCCCTGGCTCCCTGGTCAAGCCGAGTAGCCGCCCTAGACCGGGGGAGGGACAGCAGCAGGTGACAGCAGCCCCGGGTTATAAATAGGGGTGCGCGTCAGCGTCGGGCAGGAGCCGGGGCTGGAGGCAGGGGCTGCGGTGCCATGGGGTCGCGGAGGGCCTTGGGCCGGGGCTGGGGCCTGGGTGGTCGAGCAGGAACCGGTGGAGATGGCGAGGACGACGGGCCGGTGTGGACTCCTGGCCCAGCCAGTCGCAGCTACTTGCTCAGCGTGCGGCCGGAGGCTAGGTGAGTCGCTTTGGGCCCTGGGTTGCCCCAGGCTGCTCTCTCCCTTGGGTGGTGGCCGGGTGTGGTCAGGCTCTCAAAAGAGCTCTGAAACCTGGAGGCCTGGGTGAAACCTGTGCCTTCTAACTTTTTCAACCCTAAGGCCCTGAGGTCTGGGAACAGAACCAGGCTAGAAGTGACCCTCGTGGTACCCTTTTGACCCCTGGAGGGCTTGAGGGCCTGAGGGCCTCAAATGTGTGGCCCGAGAGAAGAAAGCCCCCGTTCGGGGTGATTTTACAGGGGCCTGAAGACTTTCCTTATCTCCCTCACCCACACCAAGCTACTCCCAGGGCTGAATTCCACAGCGAGTGATAAAGAGATCCAGGGTGTCTGAAATTCCTCAGGCTTCAAAGGAGGGGAAGCTGCTGATGGGTGGGGGTGGGGGTGGGGGGCGCCAGTGGAGACTGTTTAGCTCAGAGTTAGAGATCAGCCTTGTGATAACTGAAGTTCCTCCCCTAGGCCCAGGGCTTTGGCCTTCCAGCTCTGTGTTGTGTCTGGTTGAGAGGAAGGGGTGTCAGGTGGTGGCTGTTGGCCCTGTCGGAGGAACCAGGGAGGGATAAACTCTGAGGGAGTCAACTGCCCTGCCCAGAGGGGACCCAGTAGGGATTGGGCTGCCACAGGAGGGGTGGGGCGGATGAGCCTTTTGCTGGCCTTGCAGTGAAGACGTCTGGAGGCTTTGTTTTAGGAGTTAGGTTATTCCTAGTCGCTGAGGCTACACAGACAATAGACAAGCTCTCCCTCCACCAGACGCTCTAAGACGCAGATGCTGTAAAACAAGCACACACACACACACACACACACACACACACACACACACACACACACACACACACACACACACACACCCGAGACACAGACAATAGACAAGCTCTCCCTCCACCAGACGCTCTAAGACGCAGAGGCTGTAAAACAAGCGCGCGCGCGCGCGCGCGCGCACACACACACACACACACACACACACACACACACACACACCCCGAGACAGAAACTCCCTGCCCTTTGCGGGCAGCTCAGCTTCCCTCTTCTCTTGAGCCCATTCTCCGAAAGGAAATGTAACAGGGTGGGTCCTACAATAGGCTAAAGCTTAGCACCAGACTTTGGCTTGTGTAATGCCATTCTCTGAGACACTGTCTACAGACTTCTGCTCTCTGCTTAAAACAAACAAACAAACAAACAAACAAAAAGCACAAATACAGGCAGTAAGCACAGTCAGGAAAAGCCCTGGGCACTTCCTCCTGGATCGACTGAGTCCTATTGACCTTGGAGTTGGAAAAGTTCAAGTGTAACCGGAACCTGTTTCTGCATAAAACCCAGCACCATGGCGTCACGTGTTTGGGGCAGGACTGAGGGCTGGTACTGTGACTAAGTCAGACTCAACCGGGTTCCTGGGTTGCTGGGGGTTGTGATGGGGCACCATTTCCTCAACTGTTGGCCCTGCGGGACATTGCAGGGAGATGTGGACATTTATTGTAGTCCTTGGTGGAGCTGCCTGCCCAGAGACAGCCTTGTGGCTGTGACTTATCGCTTATCTCACTTGTCACTGTGACTTATCTAGGCATTGCTTCTTCCTGCATCTGGCCTTTGTCAATAGCAGAGAACAAGGAGAAGGAGAGGAAGCGGGATTCTTCTTGGAGATGGAGCAGCAGAGGAAGGGAAGGAAGGATGGTTTGAAAGCCAGGCAGAGGGGACTGGGTTCTGGGCTGTTAGGAACAAGGCTGGAGGCTGCTTCCTGGCTAAGCTTGTTTTTATGGTGTGCCAGCCAGAGGGCGGGAAGTAAGAAAAGTTTGTGTGGCTTGAGTCCTTGGACCTTAATAGGGGCACGGTTAGAAGACTGTTCTTGTTGGGTATCTGAAGGCTCGGGACGGGAGCAGTGGGAGAGGATTTTCTCATCTTGGACTTGGGACAGGTTCCTCTGTACTTTTCCACGTCCTGCCAACTGGCTACAGACCCCAATGGGTCCCGACAAGAGCAGCCAGGTTTGCTTGGCTTCTGGAAGAGCCTGTGGCCTAAAAGGATTGTGAAATGGGGGAGGGACGGTTCCCCCAACTATGGAAAGGCCTGACGTGTATTGGAGGAGGGAGCTGCGCGGTAGGCTGCCCCTCAAATGACTGACCACCTGTGGAGGTGGAGAAAGCCGGAGAAACAAAGAAGAAAAGGGGTCCCTTGAGGACTTCGCTAGCTCTGCCCAGCTCCATCCCAGGGTCCTGGCCGAGAGGCGAGTTCTGCCCTCCTTCATTTTGGATCCAACATAGTCTGGGTCTGCAGAGCTCTTTTTGGTTTTGTCGCTGTTGCTGCTGCTATTTTGTTTGTTTTGAGGAGCAGGGTTTCTCTGTGTAGCTCTGGCTATCCCAGAACTCACTCTGTAGACCAGGCTGGCCGGGATTACGGGTATATGTCACCACCATCTGGCTTGCTGTGAAGCTCTTAAGGGGTCCTTTCCATGGGCTCTGAGGCAGGGCTTTCCCTGGGAGCCACGTGGCTGGGACTCCAGAGTCTATGCGCCCCACACTTCCTGCCTGCCCCATGGTCTTTAGAGGCGTTTCTAGTTTCATTTCAGTTCAAGGATGTTCAGTGCTCTCGTAGGTCCAAGGCAGATATTCCCACGTGGCTGTCCTATCTGATAGACAATCTCACCCAGCTGTGAGGAGCTCACCCCTCAAGGAGGGCAGCTTGTAGGTAGGCTATGGTACTTTAAAGAATTGAAGCTGAGAATAAGCGTACTGACTGATCAGCTTCTGTGTGACCTCAGAAGTTGTCATGTCCCTGGCCTCTTGTTTCACGAAGGCCCTGATCCTGTTGGCTTCATAGGAACAGAAGGGCTGAGACATTGCTCCCGACCACTTTGAAACAACCTCTGCCATTCCCCTTGGGTAAGGCAGGTGTCTAGGGTGTTAGGGAAACTAAGGCATTGGGTCAGAAATTTCTGGAAATCTTTTATGTCCCAGCATAGAAGGAAAGTAGCCAGATGGGAGACCCCCAGCTTCCATGCCTGTCCCGTTCTTCTAGGTTTATTCTGTTTGAGCCCTGAATTCCTATTCTACAACAGAAGCATGACAAGAACTCTAAAACCCTTCAGCTCCAATGTTAGCTGTCTCTGATGCTCCCTGACCCACCCCATCCTCCACAAACCCAGAAGCTCCACTGCTCCAGATTAGTCGGCCTCAACAGACCCACTCCACCCCTTTTTTAAAGATTTATCTATTTGTTATATATGAGCACACTGTAGCTGTCTTCAGACACACCAGAAGAGGGTATAGGATCTCATTACAGATGGTTGTGAGCTACCATGTGGTTGCTGGGATTTGAACTCAGGACCTCTGGAAGGGCAGTCAGTGCTCTTAGCCACTGAGCCAGTTCTATAGCCCCAGACCAGCCTGGGGCTGAGGTGACCAGGTGCCTATATGCCCCTCAGATTCTCTGGCCTGATTAACATGTAAGGTAAAAGCCCTATACAATGGCTCTAAGAGAGCTTACTTGCTTTTCCCAAGGACACAAGATCTGGTTCCCAAGATCCAGGACGAGCCTCACAACTGTAACTACAGCTCAAGGGATCTGACACCATCCTCTGGCCTCTGATGGCATCTGCACACATTTGGGCATCCTCCCCACCCCATACACATAACTAAAAATAATACAAATCAGGCTAGAGTGATGGCTCTGCACTTCAGAGCATATGCTGCTCTTTCAGAGGACCTGGTCTCAGTTGCCAGCACCCACACTTGATGGCTCGCAACCACCTGTAACTCCAGCTCTAGAGGATCTGATGCCTCTGTCCTTGTGGGGCACCTGCACATGGGAGACACGTGCACACATACACACCCACACCCACACACAGACGCACGCACACACACATTCACACACACACACATACACACATACACACATATACACACACGCACACACACATACACACGCACACACACATACACACACACACACACACATACACGCACGCACGCTCAAAACTTAAAAATAATAAAAACAGACCAGACAATGGTGGTGCATGCCTCCAGCACCCAGGAGATAGGGGCAGGTGAACCTTTGTGAGTTCAAAACCAGCCTGGCCTATAGAACTAGTTCCAGGACAGCCAGGGCTACACAGAGAAGCCCCGTCTTGAAAACCCTGCATTAATTAATTAGTCGAATAAGTTCAAAACACCTTAAATAAGCCTTAACAAACAAACATGCAAGGTGAGGCTTGACTGACGGCCGAGCGAGGAAGCAAAGCTGCAGGAGGAACGGAGAGGACTCCCTGTCTCCGGCTCAGCCTCTTGCCCATGTGGAGGTGGAACCTGCCATTTTCCGTTGTAAATTAGAAAACTGGCCCAATGCCTCTCCTTCCAGGGAGGAGGTCCAGACTCAAGGGGAAATCTCTCAGTTCCAAGGAGAGGGACAAAGGTGGTGTGGTCAGGGAAGGCTAGAGTTAGCCAGTACCTCAGAACTAAGGGAGTTGTGCCCATACAGATTTTTAAGGCTCCAAACAAAGGTGCCTGTGGTATGTGTGCCCTTTTCCTGACCCTTCTGCAACAGCAGCTCCCTCGGTGGGGAGGGGGGTCATCCTGTTCAAAATGCTGTTGCTTTTCTCCTCCCACCTCCTCTCATAAAAACAATCCCGACTACCCATTGCATGGGTAGCACTGTGTTTTGTAGCTTCTACAGCTGCAAAAGGACCTAGATTTGAAGGCTGTGTGGGCAAGAGTTAACTGAGCAGAAGGGAGGCAAGAAATGGTAGCCTTCGGTGTGGCCTTGCCAGTTAGGGTTTGGCTGTAGTAGAGCCTGGATGTTGGCAGGGATGGTAAGAAGACCACTGAGGATCTTACTTGCTGACATTGAGCTGAGTCTGCACACACTTGCAGTGGGCATACTGCTGCGACATTTTCTACAGAGTAGCATATGACGCCAACTGTGGTGGTGTTTGCCTGTAACCCCAGGAGGCTGAGGCAGAAGGATCACTGTGAATTCAAAACTAGTTTTGGCTACGCGGTAGGTTTGAAGCCAGCCTGGGTTTTCATGAGGCCTTGTCCCCCCAAAACTAACCAGGCAAGCAAACGGGGTAACAAAAATAAGACAAACCCAACAATGAGGGGATTATTGATAACGAGGGCTGTTAAGTGTGGAGCTGTCTGCATTTAGATCCGAGCATAGTAACAACAAGAGAGTGTTAGAAAAGGAGAAAGAAGTGATGCTTGGATTTGTGGGACAGAAGGAAGAGGTCAAGATGGCGGGCCTGGAGCGTAGGAATTTGGAGGAATGCTGTGGCATCCAAAGAAACCCCACATGCAATGGAGGAGGATGGGTTATGGGGAGATCGGATTGTGGGCTCTCCTGAGTGCCAGTGAGCAGATTTAGGGGGCTCTGAAGAGTGAAGGGGTGAGCATGGGTGGGGTGGCTCTTGCCATCTCCCAAAGACCTGAGATCTACTGGAGGAAGAGGTCAAAGATGGCTCACACCAAAGGGCTGGTGCCCCACTTACACATGAGTCTCCTTCCCCCAAAGGAGGATGCTGGCTCTAGTGTGTGCCTGGTCTCTAAGCAGGATGGGATGCCGGATAGAGGGAGCTGGTGACTCTGGCTCCCGCTGAATTAACTGCTTGGTGTCCCCTCCTCTTCGCTCTCCCAGCTGGTTTGCCTTGCTCTTTAACCAGACTTTAACCTATTAATGGTGGGTGATCTCCAAGCCACCTGTCTGTGCTGGATTTCCAGGAATGCTGCTGCTCTTTCTCGAAGGCAAGAATTGAAGCCTCAGCTACCCGAAGGCTGGTATGCTGTGGGCGGGCGGGGGATAGACGTAGGCATCCCTCTTAGGAGAGAGACTCACGCCCGATGTACACCTTTCTCTCATAGTACAGCCCCCAGGGACCTCCGTCCTGCCTAACAGATTTCCTGGACTCCGCTGCACTTAACGAGCTCTTGGTTTCAGATATATTGGTGTCCAGCAGTGAGGACACTTGCTGCTAACAGGAGCCGCCAACTAAGACAGCTGGTCCCTTTTAATAGAAAGGCCTTTGGGTCTCAGATGGTGGCTGATTAATACTTTGTGACTGTTGTTGATTTTGCCTCCTCCTCCTCTCCTTGCTTTTGGGCCTAATGATTCCATTTACTGTTTTTGCTTAGCTTATCAAGCAACCGGTTGTCTCACCCCAGCTCTGGAAGGTAAACGCACATTGCATTCCATTCTCCGACTGCTTTTGAGAGGCCACTGGATGACTGCTCTGTTCACTAACCAGGCTGCATGGGGTGAAGGGAGGTCTGGATGGTGCTGGGGAGGGCGTAAGAGGGTACTCACATGGGCCGGGGTCGCACAGGGACCAGCGTTGATGCTTGCATGGGCTGCCCTCTGCCCTCTGAACAGACACCGAGGGGATGGAACAGGCCGGAGCCCGGTGCCTAGCTTTGGATACCTTACCATCTTCCTGTGATAGCGACCCTGTCTTTACACGTTGCCCTGCCATCCTGTAATTTCACCTGCCACCTTCTCTTCCTTTACATTTTCCTTTTCATCGGCCCCTCCCCACCCTCAGCGACCCAGAACTCTGCAAGATCAGAGGCGACCTTACTGTCCTGTGCTTTCTCTGGCACTCAGGAGCCAGCTCAGAGCCTGAGGGAGTCTCTGGTCAAGGTTTGCTGGGGGAGGAGCTGCCCTTTCACCTGCGGACAGGGACTGCTCTCCTGCCCCGGCTGAACTGACTGTCAGCATCAGAGCCGGACCATTTCCTGGCTGCTTCTCACCAGTTGGGCCCCATCCCAGAATGGGAGATCGGGAAGAGTTGGCTACATTTATTTTTCACACAGAGAAAGATTCCTGACTAGCCAACTGGTTTCTGAATAATTCCTCATGTCTGAAGACATGATTAGTTAGTTCTTAGCTAGTGTGGTTAGTCCTTGATGGGGATGAACACAGAGGAAGCTTTCGTGGGGGAGGAAGAGAGACTAGCTCACATGATTCAGAGTGATGTGGAAGTGCTGGGGCCCGGGGACAGGTTATTCACAGGAAGGCAAGCAACACACACCAGGTCAGGGCTAGGCTCCTTTAACATCATGGAAACCACCGATTCTGGGATCCTTTCAAGGTACATATTAGCCCATGATACCAAATCATGGAACTGGAAGGACTTGGAAGTGTCATGGTCGTAAAGACCGTTAGTTACCAGATGTGTGTGGATTTCCTGGTTTCTCAGGCGCCTGGAGAGGTAACACCTGGAGTCTAGTTCACAACAGAGTAGAGGATAGGGACAGAAAGCTGTGGCAACCAGAAGCCTTGAGGTGGTCAAAAGAACAGGACAATATGGGGTGGCTTTTCCTGACCCAGCCTGATCTACATAGAAAATTCCAGGCAGCCCCAGCTACACACTGAGACCCTGTCTCAACAAACGAACAAAGGTTCCAGAGTAAGACGAGGTAGAAAGACTCCACAGTGGGTCAAGGCTCTCGCTTGACTTTCAAGCCTGGGGCTCAATCTCTAGAACTGATGTAAAGGTGAGGAAAAGAGAACCACAAGTTGCCTCCAACTGCCACATGTGTGCTGTGGCCTTCTTGGGCCCCACCCCTCCTCCTCTTCACACAGTCTCATTCTCATTCTCTCTCTCTCTCTCTCTCTCTCTCTCTCTCTCTCTCTCTCTCTCTCTCTCCACACACACACACACACACACACACACACACACACACACACACACACACTTGCTCTCTCTCACACAAAGTAAATCCATAAATTTAATAAAACCCCAAGTTTGCTTCAAATGATGAGCAAAAACCAAACCAAAACCCAAACAAACAATGTATTTAATGTAATAAGGATTTGCAGCAGTTGGCTATATTTAGCTTAGAATTTTCTAGAAAGTTCTCCAAAACCAGAAATTGCTATTAGTATGACAGCAGCAAGAAACATCTTCAAATCAGGTGCGGTGGTGCATGTGTTTAATTCCAACACTTGGGAGGCAGAGACAAGTGGATCTCTGTGAGTTCGATGCCAGCCTGGTTTACAGAGTGAGTTCTGGAATAGCCAGGACCACATGGAGAGATCCTGTCTTGGAGGAGGAACAAGTAGAGGAGGAAGGAGAAGAGGAGGAGGAGGAGGAGGAGGAGGAGGAGGAGGAGGAAGAGGAGGAGGAGGAGGAGGAGGGAAACGGGAGCAGAAGAAAGAATAAAGAAGTAGAAGAAAGACAAAAGAACCCTTGATACATTTTTAGGGATGTAAAGCACAGGTTACTTGGAAGGCTGAGACAAATAGATCACAAGTTCTAGACTACATATCAACCCACTGTCTGAAAAAAAAGAACGAAAAACATTTCTAGATATTACATCGGAGTGTTCAGGGAGCTGATAGTCTAGCTACCAAGAGGTGCTCTATTTCTAAATGACGTAAAAGGGAAAGAAAGCTGCTGATTCTCAGCGAGAGGATGCACCAAATGCAACTCGTAAACCTGGCCCAGTCCTCAGGTACATGAGCGGGAGCTCCCCATCCTGGGTGGACCTTAAAGGGAGGACTCAGCTAACTCTTCAGTACCTAGGGCCTGCATTCCTAGACACCATCGATGCAAAAGTCTTACTTGATTTAAAACACTTCCCGAGATGCAGACTTTCTCAAGTGCAGAGTAGTGTTTCCAGAAAAGACGCATTGAGCACGGAGCCTTCTCTCTGCAGAATATGTAGGGTCATACACTGTTTGCTTGTGTCCCTCACCTCTCCCTCTGTACCTGATGGGGAGTCATGGGCAAGAACATATGGCTGTGGGGTCCTCCCCCATCATCGGAAGCCCAGAGAAAGGCAGCTTGGAGCGATTTGTCCTCCACGGTTCCTTCTGCTTCTGTTGATGTTTCCCCTCACGGTCCCAACTGCTGCTCACAGAGTGTGTGCCTGGGAAGGGGAGGAGGGCGGGCACAGCTTGTGCACCACACGACCTGGCTATGTGGTTGAGCTTCACGCCTGGGAATGCACTGTCTTTGCTGGCCCGTGGGAGGGTTTGGTGCCGAGGTCTGTTTCCTGTGCTCAGAAAGGAGTGGACTGTAAGCCCTGAGGACTGTTGGTGAGTCTGGGGTAGACACCGCAAGCCCATAGATACAGCTGAATTCTACAGGAAGGACTTGACCACAGGGAGCTCTGGCTTGCTCAGGAGTCAGTCTGTGGCTCTGCAGCGCTGCGATTCCCGGGTTTGTTTTCAGTTCAGCACGTGGTGTCTGTAGGTGGAGCAGAGGACCCACACCGGCTGGCTAGTACTAGCTTATAACTCCGTGTGGCCTCAAAATTCATTTGATGGTCCGTAGAGTCTCCTTCAAGGCCAAGGCCCTGGCACTGGCAGCTCATTCTTCATCTACCACAGCCTGTGTTGGCACTTTTCTTCTGAACCTGAGCTCTAGGATAGGGTTCCATGCCTTCAGGACCTCCGAATCCTTGAGGGTTAGCTGGCCTTTCCCCCATGGGTGTGGCTGCGCCATGCTCCATCTCCGAGTCCTGACCTGTCTACACGTATGTATGTCTAGTGTATGTCTCTCCTACATGCTAGCTTCCCTGGAGGTGAAAATGGACTATGAAGCCAGCTCCCTGCCATCCCCCAGTAAGGGTTTGATGGCATGGATAGGGCTGTACTCTGGTGTGCCCAGGAGCCTGGCCCGTTGTCAGCTACCTATTGTAATAGCCCTGGGCTGAGATTCCGCTCAGCCCCTTAGTGTCCACCCCAACCTGGCCAGGAAGCCCAGGCGTTCTTGAATAAAGATTTGCTCAGGTATGCCCACGAACGCTGGCCACAGGTGGCTGGCAAACGTGGTAAGACTCACACTTGGCATGGCAAGGCCAGAGTGTATTTTGTAGGGAGGGCTCTAAATGGTCTTTGCTTCTCCTAGGAGCACCTTCTGCTCCATCATTGCTCAGCTTACAGAGGAGACCCAGCCGCTGTTTGAGACCACACTCAAGTCCCGAGCTGTGTCCGAAGACAGTGATGTCAGGTTCACCTGCATTGTCACAGGTAATGAACGATGAGATTGATATGGTCTCAATCAGGGCTCCTGCACAGAGCAGGGTCTTAGGAGGCTAAGCATAGGCGTAGAGGACAGGTGGGTTACGTGTACTACACCAGTTGACTTCAGCTTTTTTTCCCCCTCATTTTAAATCTCTGTGTAGGTTGGTGTCCCTTTTTCTTCTTCTGGAACCCTGTGTGTGTGTGTGTGTGTGTGTGTGTGTGTGTGTGCATGTGTGCGTGCATGCATGAGTTCGTGAGTGCATGTGTATGTGTGTATGTGTGCACGCACATGCATCCATGAGTGTGAGTGTGTGTGCGTGCATGAGTTTGTGAGTGCATTGTGTGTATGCACACACATGCATGCATGAGTGTGTGAGTGTGTGTGCATGCATGAATGTGTGAGTGTGTGTGTGTGCATGCGTGAGTGTGTGTGGTGTGTGTGTGCGCATGTATGTGTGTGAGTGTGTGTTTGCACGCACGTGCATGCATGAGTGTGTGAGTGTGTGTGCATGCGTGAGTGCATGAGTACATGAGTGTGTAAGTGTGTGTGTGTGTGTGTGTGTGTGTGCGCGCACATGCTCGTGTGCTTTGCCTTTCTTCTTTAAAACCTGTGTCTACGGCTGAGATCGTGGCTCAGTTGGTCAGTTGGTACAGTGCTACCTAGCATACGTGAAGCCCTGGCTTTTACTCTCAGCATCACACGAACCTGGCACAGGTCTGTAATCCCAGCACTTGGGAGAACAAGAAGATCAGAAATTTAAGGTCATTCTAAGCTACATAATGAGTTTGAGGTAGGCCTAGGCTACATGAGACCCTCAAAAAAATAGAAAATAAAGACAATGAATCCCCCAAACTGTGGATTCTTCCCCTTCAAGTATACTCAGAGTATTGATGACTGATCTTAGAAGCCATCTTTTATTTTTTTTGTTTTTTTTTTAAGATTTATTCATTTATTATATATAAGTACACTGTAGCTGTCTTCAGACACACCAGAAGAGGGCATCAGATCTCATTACAGATGGTTGTGAGCCACCATGTGGTTGCTGGGAAGTGAACTCAGGACCTCTGGAAGAGCAGTCGGTGCTCTTAACCGCTGAGCCATCTCTCCAGCCCAAGAAGCCATCTTTTAAACACCCCACTGAATAGTTGAACCATTTGTGACTTGGGAGTAAGCAGCCTGAGAGGAGGTAGTGTGTAGTTACTCCGACTGTAGACCCTGGAGGCTACCTGTCTTGGACTCCTCATCCCACCCCTTTCCTGGTATATGGTGATAAACAGGTTGCTACCCCTTCACTGCATTATGAAGCCGGGTGAGTTAATGCCTGCACAGCCATTGGAATAGCACGCAGCAGCCTGCTGGTACCTTGCTCCTGTTTGGAAGCGAGACTATGTGTTTGCTTTCCACTGAGCTCCCTCATGGCCTTTAAGTCGGAGGCCCTGTGGACTTAAGGAGACTAAGTTATGAGGGCTGGGACACTGGCTCCAGAACTGTCCCTTTTGCACACTTCCCAGCAGAGCTGCCCTCTGCCCCATCCTGATGTGCCTTGATGTGCCTCAAGGCCTCACCTTCAGCTGCACAGTCACCATTTCAAAGGGCCCATGCTTCCAAGAACACATCGTTTTGTTTGTGATTTTTGTTTGTTTGTTTGTTTGTCAGTGAGTCAAAGGCTTGTGTGGTTTCCAGGTGTCACACTACCTGATCCTGAAGGGACTTGGTTAGCCCAGCCAGGTAAACAGCTTCTTTGGGATTGTTTTTTCTGTGGGTAGCTGTCCCAGTTGCCAGGACACCAGCAGTAAATCTGCTAGAGAGACACTGACTTCCCTGTGTCCTTTATCTTTGTGTGACACAGTGTGTTGCAACTGAATTCTTCCAAACCCCTGTGACGTTCTATTGTTAGGTCAGCTTTGCAGAGGAGGAAGCTGGAATTGGCTAGGCGAGCCACCCAAGGGGTGAGGAGCCACCCAAGGGGTGAGGAGCTAGTTGCTCTTCCTTAAGCACCACCCCTGGCTGAGCCTCTGTGGCGCTGCCTCTGGCTGCGTCTTCTGCTCTGCAGCACCAATGGTTTCTTAGAAAAGAACTTCACTCCATGATTTCTCATGAGCCGCTTTATGTAGAATGTTCTTAGTTATCTTTGAAAAGAATCAGGACCTGGGATGTAGTTCAGTTGGTCAAGCTCTTGCATAGCACGTATGAGACTGTGGCTTGTCCTCTAGCGGTGCGTAAACCTGTGGAGGGCATTTCTGTGATCCCCACACTCTGTGGGTGGAGGCAGGAGGATCATAAATTCACGGTCATCCTGTGTTATACAGCCAGTTGTGAACCCATCTTGGGATGCACGAAACCCTGGCTCCAAGACAATAAAATTTTATTTTATTCAATTATACATGTACGTAGGTGAAGATTTCAAATTATAATAAAGGACATTTATCAAAGTACAGCAGTTTATCCCTTCTACCGATCTGGGATTGGAGGGATGAGCTATCTGGTTTGTTGCTGCTGCTGCTCTTTGAGACAGGGTCTCACTGTGAATCTCCTGCTGACCTGAACTCTGTTAGACAAGATGGGTCTTGCGTTCACAAGGATCTGCCTGTCTCTGCCTCCCGGGTTATTAATTATTGTTATTAACAGTAATTAACAATTATTAATTCCTCCCGAGTGTCGAGATTAAAGGTGCACCCCTCCACACACACTCTGAGGTTTTGCTTTTGTTTTAGGACAGGGTCTTGAGCTAGCCTAGACTGGACTCCAACTGGAGATCTTGCTCCAGCTTCTGAGTGCTGGGATTATAGGTATGCACACAACCACCAGGCCCAGCATTGAGGTTTTAAAGACATTTCAACCGCCCCTCTTCCCCCTCCACCCCTGGTCACCAATCCTGTGCCCTATGGGGGTTTTCTGGCTACTTCTCAGTTTCTGCCACTTCTAACTCAGGCTTGGTTCTGAGTGAGCTTCCCTTTCTATGTGCCGGTATACTTCCTGTTTGCAAAGTTCTGGGACTTTACAAAGTTCCATTTCTCTTGCTGCTTGTTCTCCCTGTCTCCCCCTCTCTCTCCCCCTCTGCCCCCCGCTCCCGTGTGTGTGTGTGTGTGTGTGTGTGTGTGTTGTCATGTATCTCCCTCTCTCTTGTTTTGCATGTTCGTTCTGCTACCTCGAGGCCACTGCTGCTTTGCCTAGCAGATGCCTTCTTCTCCCAGCCTGCTCCTGGGCCAGCCTCGGCACTTCCAGGAGAATCCCTGCTCTCTCCTCCGTGGCTCAGTTACTTTGCCATATTTCTTTCTCCGGGACCGTGAGATCTGTAAGGGTAGGGTGCACGTGGACTTGGCTGGTGCCTCTCTGGAGCTGCCACAGTACTCACTTGCCACATAACCTCCATGACCCCTGACCATGTTGATGACAAAATTAGTATCTTTTCCACTTGGCTCATCTCAGCAGCAGCTTGGGTGGGGCAGCGGCAGCGTTTGCTGCATGAGGAGCCTCAGGAAGAGCAGGCATTGGGTGTCATGGCTTCTCAGAATCAATGTGGACTCGCCAGACACCAGCTTGGTGTACAGAATCTTGGGACGTTTTATTGAATGCTCCCAATCTCCTCATGGGAGTAAACCTTTTCTGCCTCAAGCTCAACCCAAAGAAGCAATTGAAGAATTATTATTAGTATTATTCTGTGTGTATGATGTGTGTGTATGATATCTGTGTGCATGTGTGTGGTGTGGTATGTGTGTGGGTGCATGCATGCCTATGATGTGTGTATGTGCGCACATGTGTGGTATGGTATCTGTATGGTATGTGTTTACATGTGTGTATATGATATGTGTGGGGTGTGCGTGCGTGTGCGTGCATGTGTGTGTGTGTGTGTGTGTGTGTGTGTGTGTGTGTGTGTGTGTGTGTGTGTGTGTTGTCTTAGTCAGGGTTTCTAGTCCTGCACAAGCATCATGACCAAGAAGCAGGTTGGGGAGGAAAGGGTTTATTCAGCTCACACTTCCACATTGCTGTTCATCACCAAAGGAAGTCAGGACCGGAACTCAAGCAGGTCAGGAGGCAGGAGCTGATGCAGAGGCCATGGAGGGATGTTTCTTACTGGCTTGCCCACCATAGCTTGCTCAGCTTGCTTTCTTATAAATCCCAAGACCACCAGCCCAGATGGCACCACCCACAATGGCCTGGGTCCTTCCACCTTGATCAGTAGTTGAGAAAATGCCTTACAGCTGGGTCTCATGGAGGCATTTCCTCAACTGGGGCTCCTTTCTCTGTGATGACTCCAGCTTGTATTAAGTTGACACACATAACCAGCCAGTACATATATGTGTGTGATATGTGTATGATATATACAGTATATGTGTGTGTGTATGTGTGTAATGTGTGTGTGAGCATGGGGGCATACATACGGAAGCACATGTGTGGAGGTCAGAGGACAACTTTCAGGAGTCACTTCTCTCCTTTTATCCTGGATTCTAGGGTTTGAGCTCAGGGTGCTAGGCTCATACAGTGAGTGTTTTAAAACCCCTGAGCCCAGAGGAATAATTATTTTTAAATCACATTGTATTTTAGTGTGTGTGTGCACGTGCGTGTGTGTCATAGTCAAGAACGACTTGGGAGTTGGTTCTGTCCTTCTGTTATGTGAGTCCCAGGGATGATACTCTGGTTGGTAGGCTGGGTAGGAAGCACTTTTATTAGCAAATCCATCTCACGGGCCTCAGGAGCAATGGGCTTTTTTGTCTTTGTTTGTTTGTTTTTAATCCCTGCTCACAATGTCCAGCCATGGTCTCCCATGAGGAGCACCTACCAATCGTTCCTGTGCGGGTGTCAGGGCTCTGGACAACCACAATATCCACGTCTTCAGTCCCTGCTGTCCCCTCCCTATCCCACACAGACCCCAAATCTCAGTTCCTTCAGTTTTCTGTAGCCGATTAGACACAGGTCACCATAGTATCACCACGTGTAAGGAGGAAAGGGAAGGGGAGGGTGCCAAGAACTGGGGAGACAGTGTTAGACACTCGGTCTCAGTCTGGAGGTGTTCCTGGCTGGTCAGTGGCTGAGGCTGACCTCTCTGTGAGGCTGTTGTTGACCCTTAGTGGAGGCAGGGTGGCCACATAAGTCTCTCTTTCTCTCTGGGAGAAGCAGTCTTCCCCCAACAAAGGTAGTATGTGTCAGCCCCGACTCTGGGAATTTGCCAGGTTGAGGATGATGCTTTCCCGCTGGTTGGAACCTTGTCCTGGAGAGGAAGATTCAGCTGTGGCAGAGAAGCAGGGAACTGGCTGTTCCAGGAGGGAAACCCCTGCAGACCTAGAGCAGGAGCACAAGACCTGCAGCCTTCTTTTCACTCAGAGTGGGAGAATAGAGACAGTGGGCCTATGGCTGGGCAATCTGACTCCTGGCTCCTGCAGGCCTCTTTTGGCTGGAATGCTACTGGGTGAGACTGCTTATCTCTGCCCAGTGTGGTGGCCTCTCTCCTTTACTCTCCTCAGCTCTGAAGTACATTCTCTCTCTCTCTCTCTCTCTCTCTCTCTCTCTCTCTTTCTTTCTCTCTCTCTCTCTCTGTGTGTGTGTGAACATATGTGCTTACTCACATGTTGAGGTAGAGGAAGAAAGCATCTGAGGTAGATATGTAAGAGCTACATATCTAGAAAGAAAGAAAAGAGAAAGGATGGAAGAAAGGAAGGAAGGAAAGAAGGAAGAAAGGGAGGAAGGAAAGAGAGAAGGAAGGGAGGGAGGAAGGGAGGGAGGGAGGGAGGAAGGAAGGAAGGGAGGGAGGAAGGAAGGAAGGGAGGGAGGAAGGAAGGAAGGGAGGGAGGAAGGAAGGGAGGGAGGAAGGAAGGAAGGGAGGGAGGAAGGAAGGGAGGGAGGAAGGAAAGGAGGGAGGAAGGAAGAATCCTATTTTGGGGAAATAAGTCTAATATGATAAATTTTAGGAGCAAATTATACATTGACCCCAGAATCCTCCTTGGAAAGAATGCTGGAGAAGGGAAGTCTCCGTGTCCTGCGCCAGCCGTGTGACCCTGGGTAGTCATTCCCTTAGCTCCTGTGGGGTTTGCTTCCTCTTGTGTGAAGAAGGACTCACATAGACCACTTTATAGCAGAGAGGGATTTGAGCTCAGGCCTTCTCTTCCCTCACCAGGTGACTTTCGCAGAAGTCTTAGTTCGTGAGCCTTGATCTCCTTTTCATTTTCCTTACTTAAAAAAGGCTTTAGCATTTTTTCTGTATCTGTGTGCCAGAGTACGTGTATAGCATGTGTGTATAGCATGTGTGTATAGCATGTGTGTACCAGTGCCCTAGGAGGCCCCAAGAGGGCGCCAGAGTCTCTGGAACTGGAGCTGCAGGTGGTTGCGCACAGCCAGGTGGGGCCTGGGAACCGAACCCCAGTCCTCTGCAAGAACAGCAAGAGCTCCCAACCTCAGGGCTGGTTTCCATTGTCCTGCACTGGGCATTGTAACTACATCCTTAGGAGCATTCTGAGGGTTGGCGAGACATGCACAGAGACTGTGTCTCTCAGCTTGGCTTCTAGCACACAGTTCTCAGAGGAACCAGGGAAAATCCCATATCTGAAAGTTCTCTTAAAACTCTGACAGAGTTTCTTCAAATTGGGAGTGGCCGGGGCACTGTGGGTGTCCAATCTGGGTTCCCTAGGTGAGCCTGCTAGCTATGAAACAGACCGTAGACTGTGAAGGGGCAGAGGAAAGCTACTGGCCCAGGTTCTAGGTTCTATTTTGAACTCTCCCAGAGAGGTGTGTGTGTGTGTGTGTGTGTGTGTGTGTGTGTGTGTGTGTGTGTGTGTGCGTGTGTGTGTTCCTGTATGCCTGTGTGCCTGTGTGTGTGTATGCCTGTGTATGTGTGTGTCTGTACCTGTGTGTGTGTATGCCTGTGTGTGTGTATATGCCTGTGTGTATGTGTGTTTGTGTGTGTGTAACATGTGTAGAAGTACGTGTGACGCTGAGTTAAGGACCTATCTCTCTCTGGCTTTTGAGTATTTATATAATATAGTTCACATTATCCAGGAAATAAGCAGCATGTTCCCCAAACAAGCTTGTTTTCAAAGCCATTCTTGCTATGAAGCCCTGAATTGACAGCTTGATCCCCACTATTGGCAGAATCACAAGGAGGTCCTGTGGGGGAGGCTGCAGCTGTGTAGGCCACTCAGTGTTCTTCTCCTCCTTGCACCATGCCTTTGTCCCGCTCCGGCCTCTCTGGACTGGAGGCTGAGGGTGTCCCGGGCAGGTCATGAGGCAGAAGGCTCCAAGGCCCTGGTGGGTGAGATCATCCCACAAGATGGTGAGAGCACCTGCGCTGGCCCTGGCCACATGCACAGTGATGTAACCAAGGGCTTTAGCGCACAGTGGAAACACAGGGCTCGGTTTACAGCCAGCCTGGCCCAGTTTGTTCCTGGCTGAGCCAGCTGTAGCCCTGCCTCCCCTGCTCCCCTCTGGTGTTTGAGTTCCCTAGCTTGCCCTTTGCTCTTCCTTGTGTGCCTTGGCTGGGGTTCCCGTGTCAGCCTTGCCCTCCCCAACCACCTTGTGTTTGCTTCCTCCCGCCTCACTCCTTTCCTTGCCCATGTTATGGAGTAACCACTATGCAGACACTGGTGCAGGTGATAGAGATAAGGCAGTGAGCAAAGGATGGCTCCTGCCCACGTGGGTCTGGGGTCTAGTAGGAGGGATGGCCAAGGAGCTAAGCTTACAGCGTCCTGTCCTGATTAGTGGGGGGAAGGGGAGGTGCAGGTGATGCACCCGTGTCTTCAGTGTTACTCCATCCCAGACCAAATCCCCAGCCAAGAGGCTCACTTCCTTCTCTGGACCAGACTCTTCGTACTGTCGATGTGTTCATCGGTGAATATTTATTTATTGTGGATTGCATTACCGGGCTCTATTCTCGGAACTGGGGACGCAGCAGTGTGGAACACTGATAAGTCCCCTCTGCCATGGAGCTGATGTCCCACGGTGTGCATTCCTTAACAGATAGGGCGCACACAAATTAGCAAGCCCAATGTGTCGCATGGCACTGTGTTCTAGGAGGGAAGAAACAAGAAGAGGGATGGCAAGGCTGGGGGGAGAGAGCCACAGGCTCGCACAGGGTGTCAGAAGGTCCCTGTGAGGAGTCAGACAGGAAGCAGAGCTGCGCAGGATGTGGCCTCCTGTGCTGGGTTAGGGTGACCCAGCAAGACTGAGGCACAAAGGGGAGAGGGAGACAGGATTGGGCCAGTGATAGGGTGCAGACGACGTGTGCCTGTGTGAGGCGGGGCTCCTGGGTGCTGAGTGTGGGGGAGGGTAGACTGACAGGGAAGCTCCACTCCCGAGAGGCCGAGAGGCCGAGGCAGAGGAAGCAAGGCCAGTGGGGAAGGTCTCCCTGTGACCCAAGTGGGGGATGAAGGTGATGGGGACTAGGCCGTGACAGGAAACGGTCAGATTCTGGATCTGTTCTTCAGGGAGAGCCTGTAGGTCTGTCTGACAGAGTGGGTGTGAGGAGAAGAAAGGTAAAAGGGCTCGGTGCTTTGGCCTGAACCACACTGGGGGGATTATCCACTTACTGAGCTGTGTCAATCAGCTTGGGATAAGGATAAGGAGTCTGTTGTCTGTTGCTTGTTAGGCCTTCCAGTGCAGATATGAAGTCAATGTGCAGGTCAGGAGTTGAGAGGAGAGGGCTGGGCCAGAGATCACAACAGCAGGGTCCTTGCTGCTTCTTGATCAGCTAGAGCCAGTCTAGGAAATGAGCAGTCAGGCCTAAGAATGGACCATCGATTTAGCGATGTTCGAGGATGTGCGAGTCACAGGTGACCTTAGTGAACAGTTCTGGTGCCGCAGAGGAAGCAGGAGCAGAGCTGGAAGACTGAGGGAGACGTATCCACAAACGGTTTCTACAGGCTTAGGTGCAGTGGTCACATCTTTATCCCAGCACTCAGAGGCAGAGGCAGGCAGGTCTCTATGAGCTCGAGGACAGCCTGGGCTACATGGTTCCAGGACAGTAAGGCCTACATAGAAAGACCCTGTCTCAAAAATAATAATAACAGGCCAAGGGATGGTGGCAGAGACAGGTGAGTTTGAAGTCAGCCTGGTCTACAAAGTGAGTTCCAGGACAGCCAGGGCTACACAGAGAAACCCAGTTTCAAAGAAACCAATAAATGAATAAATAAACATATGAGTGAATAAATAAAATATCTCTCTTCTTTGCTCTTTATCTTCTTTCTTTATATTTTCCTCTGAGACAGGGTAGCCTCTCATTCTGTAGCCAAGGCTAGCCTGAAACTGTAGTTGTGAACCAGGCTTAGAAGCAGGATTTGAAAGTCTGTTGGCTACCCGCTGACTCCCATCAGCTTCTTTACCTATCTCTACCTCTTAGGTCGTGTGTCAGAACAGGGCTCTTACCTACCCTTCAGAACTATATTTCCAGGTGTAGAGGAATGGCTCAGCCGATAAAGTGCTTTCCCTGCAAGCATGAAGAGTCTGGTCCCCAGTGTAAAAACCTGGAGGGAGAGGCAGGAGGGAGGCAGAGATAGAGGACCTTAGGGGAAACCCCTATCCAGTGAGAGAATCTACATAAAATGGGGCGGGGAGTTTGAGTGTTGGTGAGTTTGAGTGTTGATGAGTTTGAGTGTTGATGAGTTTGAGTGTTGGTGAGTTTGAGTGTTGATGAGTTTGAGTGTTGGTGAGTTTGAGTGTTGATGAGTTTGAGTGTTGATGAGTTTGAGTGTTGGTGAGTTTGAGTGTTGGTGAGTTTGAGTGTTGATGAGTTTGAGTGTTGATGAGTTTGAGTGTTGGTGAGTTTGAGTGTTGGTGAGTTTGAGTGTTGATGAGTTTGAGTGTTGATGAGTTTGAGTGTTGGTAAGTTTGAGTGTTGATGAGTTTGAGTGTTGGTGAGTTTGAGTGTTGGTGAGTTTGAGTGTTGGTGAGTTTGAGTGTTGATGAGTTTGAGTGTTGATGAGTTTGAGTGTTGGTGAGTTTGAGTGTTGGTGAGTTTGAGTGTTGATGAGTTTGAGTGTTGATGAGTTTGAGTGTTGGTGAGTTTGAGTGTTGGTGAGTTTGAGTGTTGGTGAGTTTGAGTGTTGATGAGTTTGAGTGTTGGTGAGTATATGGAAAGGGTTAGAGGAAGACAAATGTTCACCTCTGGGCTTCACATGCATGCACACCTACTCTCGCACACATATGTGCATACATGCTCACACATGAACATGTGTACATGCATACTCCACAGACATATAAAAATAAAAAGTACATTTCTAGACACAGTGATTAGATTAGATTAGTTGTCTCATCAATGGGTCAATCAGGGAAGCAAGAGGCACGAGACTATGTAGTTAGGAGCTCTGCTCCATGGGTCGTCAGGGAATCCCCAAGGAAGAGGCTGGTAGATTCTTTAGTTAGCCTCATCACAGTGACTGGGTGGGTGAGTGTGAATGGATGGATAGGTGGGTCAAAAACGAGTGGATGGCTGTGCGGTGGTGGTGCCTGCTTTTAATCCCAGCACTCTGGAGGCAGAGTCAGATGGATCTCTGTGTGTTCAAGGACAGCCTCGTCTACAGAGTGACGAGTTCCAGGACAGCCAGGGCTACACAGAGAAACCCTGTCTCAAACAAAAAAAGGTGACTGGATGGATGGATGGTTGGATGGATGGGTGGGTGGGTGGATGGATGGATGGACGGATGGATGGGTGGATGGATGGGTGGGTGGATGGGTGGGTGGGTGGATGGGTGGATGGATGGATGGATGGGTGGGTGGATGGATGGATGGGTGAGTGGATAGATGGGTGAGTGGATGGATGGGTGGGTGGGTGGATGGATGGATGGATGGGTGGGTGGGTGGATGGATGGGTGGGTGGGTGGATGGGTGAGTGGATGGATGGATGGGTGAGTGGATGGATGGATGGATGGACAGATGGGTGGGTAGGTAGATGGGTGGGTGGGTGGATGGATGGGTGGGTGGGTGGATGGGTGGGTGGATGGATGGATGGGTGGATGGATGGATGGATGGGTGGGTGGATGGGTGGGTGGATGGGTGGGTGGGTGGATGGATGGATGGACGGACGGGTGGATGGATGGATGAATGGATGGATGGATGGATGGATGGATGGATGGATGGATGGATGGATGGGTGGATGAGTGTTTTAGTTACATTGTCAAAGGATGCAGCTTAGGGACTTGGAATGAAAGGAGGGGTCACAGAAGTGATGGTAGTGGTGGGGTTTGCAGAGGAGGACTATGAGGCAGAGTCCTTTCTATATTTTTTCTAAACTTGAGGGTACTGAACGGGGCGCTGTCGAAGAACGCTTATTTCCAGTTAGTAATTGCTGATAATTCCTTACTCTCTTCTACTAGAAAGCTAAGAATCACCCCCCACCCCCACCCCGCCCCCGCACCAGTTCTCTTCCTTCCAGTCAGAAGGGGAAATGCTTTCTGCTTTGACAGATCCTTCTTTCTGAAGCTGAGCTGTGACCAGGCCTGGGCACTGGTACTGTCCGGCCCTTGCCTCTCTGTGTCTCCTCCCATCGCTTTGGATCTCACTTGCTGTTGTTCCATCTCTCGCTTTGTTGTCAGGATACCCAGAGCCAGAGGTGACCTGGTACAAGGATGACATAGAACTGGACCGTTACTGTGGCTTGCCAAAATACGAGATCACTCACCAAGGCAACCGGCACACCCTGCAGCTGTACAGGTGAGGGAGAGGGGCCTGCGTGGCTCTCTGCCCTCCTGAGGGCCCTGCCCTGGATCCTGCCATCAGACACGGAGTCAGCTGGGTGCAGATGCCCAGGCGCTCTCTGGAGTTAGAGGGCAGGGCTCTGCTACTGAGGTGATCTACCTGGCGGACTGTGCTTTCTGCCAGTGTCTGGGACCTCCCTAGGCCAGGGCAGACGTGCTGCTGACAGCCACAAGTGAGTGCAACCAGAGGAGGCCCTGACCCTCAGAAACCTTTTCCATGAGGTCAGCAGCCAGGAAAAGCAACAGTGCCGTCATTACTACTCCTGGGGCTGTGTTGGTCACCTGCTTCTGAAGGGAGCTCTTCTGGGCCCCCAGTCTAATCCCTCTTGGGACAGCATGACCTTGGTCAGCTGCCACCCTCTTGTGGGCCTCAGTTTCCTCCGTTGTAACTGAGGAAATCCATGATGCCTAAGGTAGGGCAGGACTTGGATTGGGAGGGAGACTGTGGTTAATGCCAGAGACTCTGGCTGTGGGGAGGAGGGCTCTCACCTCCCACGGCCCGGGAGAGATGGCGCCTCATGCTCCTACCTCTAGGTGTCGGGAAGAAGATGCTGCCATCTACCAGGCCTCTGCCCGGAACACCAAGGGCATCGTGTCTTGCTCAGGGGTCCTAGAGGTGGGCACTATGACGGAGTACAAGATTCACCAACGCTGGTTCGCCAAGTTGAAGCGTAAGGCTGCGGCCAAGATGAGGGAGATTGAGCAGAGCTGGAAGCACGGGAAAGAGGCTTCAGGGGAGGCTGACACACTTCGCAAGATCAGCCCGGACCGCTTCCAAAGAAAGCGCCGACTGAGTGGAGCGGAAGAGGCAGTCCTCCCGGCGCCACTCAGGGGAACGGAGGAAGGGCCCTCAGCAGCTTGGCAGGAAGGAGAGGCTGAGTCCACTCAGCACCCAGGTTTGGGGATGATCAACAGTTTCGCTCCTGGTGAGGCACCCACCAATGGGGAGCCTGCCCCAGAGAACGGGGAGGACGGAGAGCACGGCCTGCTGACCTACATCTGTGAGGTCATGGAACTGGGGCCTCAGAACACCCCTCCAAAGGAGTCTGGGGCTAAGAAGAAAAGGAAGGATGAGGAATCTAAACCAGGAGGGCAGAAACCAGAGTTAGGGAAGGCAGAAGGGAGCCAGTGCTCTTCAGAAAATGGCATCCCTAGCTCAGACAAACTCAATTCCAGTAGAAGGGAGAAGAAGTCCAGGGATGTGCAGCCAACTCAGAACCAGACCAGAGACAGGGTAGCACGGGGGCCTGGGCCTTCTGGGATAGAAAGCACCAGGAAGACAGCCTCTGTTCTGGGTACTCAAGACAAGGTCCAGGATGTCCCGGCCCTGGCCCCGGCCCCCGCCCCGGCCCCCGCTCCTGTCCCAGTCCCTGCACCCGCCCCTGTTCCAAGCCTCAGCTCAGAGCAGGTGTATTTCTCGCTGAAGGACATGTTCATGGAGAGCACCCGGGCAGGCAGGTCCCAGGAAGAGGAAAAATCTCCACCTCCAAGTACCAGAGTAGCTGGAGAAAGTCCTTCAGGGAAGGTACCTGTCAAGGCTAGAGGGGAGAAGGTACCTATGGTCTCTGGCCAGCCCACGTCTTCCACGGTGCCCCCGCCTATTAAACCTTTGAACAGGAAGAGATTTGCCCCTCCTAAATCCAAAGTGGAGTCAACTACCTCCTCTTCCTCAAGTCAGACTCCAGAATCTGTGGCCCAGAGCTTAGGGAAGGCCCCACCGCCAGCCTCTGCCCAGGTCCCAACACCCCCTGCCCGACGGAGACATGGCACCCGAGAGAGCCCCTTGCAAGGACAAACAAGCCACAAGACTCCAGGAGAGGTAAGTGTGGCTATTGAGTGCTTAGAGGCTGCTCTGGGAAGCTGACCTCATGGAAACCCTTGCTGTGAGGCCTTGGCATCTAGTGAGTGGTGGGCTATTTATAGAAGGGGTGGGGAAAGGACGAGGTACCAGCCAGGAGCAAGGGGCCGCAGGCATGGCCGTATTCCACATAGGAGCATCCAGGCAGCATAGCCCGACTGTGTCACTTTCTGTCTGAGAGAATAGAGAGATTCCTGGCTGAGGGAAGAGGGGGAAGATACTGTTCTCTGGGAGGAGGAAGAGGGATAAGTAGCCACGTTGAAGCTTCAGTGCTTCATGAAGGAGACGGGAGTGCTCTGAAGTATGCAGCAGTGTACACGAAGCTACAAGACTTGAAAATGTTGTTTGTGTTGGCAGGGCAGCGGTGACACCGCCTTTAATCCCAGCACTTGGGAGGCAGAGGCAGGTGGGTCGCTGAGTTCCAGAACAGCTAGGGCTATACAGAAAACCCCTGTCTTGAAAAACCAGAAAAACTAAAAATACTGTACATTATAATCCAAGCCCTTGGGAGACTTAGTCTGAAAGAGTGAGTCAAGGCCTAGGACGCATAGCAAGACCTTGTTTCAAAACAAAACCACCCCCAGGACTCCCCAAACCGAAAGTCTAAGAAGTACTGGTTTACTCTGGTTTTACTTAAGGTTTTGGGATCTGGCATATCTTAGCAAGGTGTGATCTCAGGCTGGTAGTAATAGTCCAAATAGTAATCCATACCCACCGTGCAGACCACTGCAAGAGCTGTGCGCTTGGCAGGCATGAGAGGTGTATGTGATTCAGTGGGGCGGCATGCGACGTACTCCGGCGGCAGGTGGGAGAAAGCTGGGAACAGGAGCCCTTCGTTTCCAGGGAACAGGTAGCCAAGAGGAGAATGTGTTTGGTGTGAAGGAGGCTGAGGCAGATGGGGTCAGCAGTGTGGAGCTTCAGGGTCAGGGTGCAGAGGATGAGAGGTGGCTAGGGTCTCATGCTCCAGGGTGGAGGGAGGGAAGATTCCCCTAGGGTTAAAGTGTTCCACCTTTGGTCAGTGTTAGCATGTTAGCAGCTCTTCTAGGCTCTGCCCAACAGTTACCTGGCAACAGCCAGGCTTGCAATGAAGAGGGCTATTTGGCCTCTCCCTCTCTCTCTGACCCTTTCTCGCCCCCCTCTCTCTTTCCTCCTCCCTCTTTCCCCTCTCTATGTGTTCCCTGCTGGCCCCTTCATTTTCTCTCATCCACACTCTCTTCTCTGTCCCCTCTCTTTCTCTGCCTCTACTCCCTTCTCAACCCCCTTCCCATCCCCCCAAATAAACTTGTTCTGTACTAGAATAGAGTTCTGTTCTACTCTGTGGCTACTCAGCATGGGCGAGGAAGGCGCCCCCTTCTGCCACACCGTGCCTCACTCTACAAAACATATCCTTGGCCTTACAAAACATACCGGTCAGGAAGAGGGAAGACAGTATTCTGATGTGTGGGGGTGCGATTAGATAAGCGGAGCATATTTATAGTAAGAATATCTTACCGGTTATCAAAAATTCCAGTTTCACTGTGCTCTGTCCATATTTCTCTCTGACAGATGTAGTGGTGATAGCCTCTGACTTGCGCAGAAGCTAAACTGAGACTGTGTCTCAGGATAGAGGAAGCCTGGAGTCCTGGCTACCTCCATGAGCCGAGGTTTTCCATACGGGAAAGACAGACGGGTGGAACAGGGGAGGGAAGCACAAGGGACCATCGATTCAGCAACTTAGGGCAAGATGGTGAGGAGGGAGTTTGTCAGACAATGAAGATGGACTTTCCCACAAAGAAAGCCTTCAAGAGGGCTCAGGGGTGACTGGGCTGTGGTTTTATTTCAGTGGGTGTTAGGTTAGGCTGTGGGAAGAGTACATCAGAGGGCTTTGGAGTGGGACCGATCTCAAACTCCACACCACGCTCTGTATCTGTTCACTGCTTTGCCTACCTTGATTTCAGTTCCTGGTGACATCAGTCTTGCTAGGGCTACTCTACGTCCCCCAACTGTCACAGGCTGCACAACAGCCTTCCAGAGAAATGGCCTTTGGAGGCCCCGAGGGAGCTCATTTAGGAAGTGATCAATCAGGCTAGCTGCCAAGTGTGTGTGTGAACCTGGCTTCTCTGCCCTCAACAGTGGAAACCCCACACCCAGGTGCCTGCCCTCCTGGTAGACCTGGGGTGGATGTGCCAGCTCACCCCTCCCTGGGGTGGGAGTGCTGCAGGCAGCCCAGGCTCCGCAGAAGCTGCATCTGCTTCTACTTCTGACAGAACCCTGTCGGGCTTTTATTTTATGTCCATATTTTTTTGATAAAAAAATTAAATATTGGTATGAAAAATACATTCAAGATGTAGATAGATATGTATTTTATTTCTTTGTGTGCATATACATGTATGCGTGGGTGTGAGTATGCATGTGTGTGTAATGGGTTTGTCACCAAGTGTGTGTGGAGGTGAGAGGACAACTTACAGGAGTTGATTCTTTCCTGCTGTGTGGGTCCCAAGGAGGGAACATCAGATCCCTGAACTAGAGTTATGGCTGGTTCTGAGTCACCACATGGTTCTGAAACCCAAGTCCAGGTCTTCTGCAAGAGCAGCAAGCTTGCTAGGTGTGGCGTTGAACACCTTTGATCTCAGTACTTGGGAGACAGGCAGGTGGACCTCTGTGAGTTGGAGGCTAGCCAGGACTACGAAGTGAGAGAGACCCGGTCTCAAAAAACAAAAACAAAGCAGTATCTTTAATCATCGAGCTGTCTCTCTAGCTCTTTATTTCCATTTGCCACCACTAATACTATTATTATTGTTATTATTGTTATTATTGTTATTATTTGTGTATGTGTGTGTGTGTGTGTATAGAGTAGTCCATATCATAGTGTGTGTGTAGGACAGAAGACAACTTCAGGAGTTGGTTTTCTCCTCTCACTGTGGGAACTCAGGTCATCAAACTTGCACACCAGGCTCTTTTATCTGCCCAGCCATCTTACTACATATATATATATATATATATATATATATATATACATATGTATATATGTATATGTATGTATATATACATATATATGCATATATTTCATGAGCATTTTTCCATGGTTTAATAAAATTCCACATGATTATCTCTTTAATTCCATAGCAAGAACATTTTAAGTACTTCCTCCATCTGCACAGGTGTGAGAGACCTGAGCATGTCTCTCCTCTCTTTAAAAATTAAAAAGAATATTTATATATATATTTTTCCTTAGGATCCCATGGACCTGGGATTACAGAGGCTGTGAGCCACCATGTAGGTGCAGACTGACGTGCTCTTAACTGCTCAGTCATCTCTCTGGTCCTCTGAGCTGATCTCCTGATAAACCCTGTAGGTCTTGAGGAATGGTCACCCATCCCAAGGAGTGGGAACTCCTGCCTCAGGTTGGGGCCGTGTCTTCCGGGGTGTGAAGGAATGGGTCTCCTGAGGGGTGGTGGAGCCAGGGAGATTTCTACTGAAGCAAGGGATGGTTCACACTGACCCTGACGATAAGTGCAAAGACGATTCAGCGGATGAGCAGGAGAGCTGCCATCTCAGATTTCAATGGGAGAGACATCTGAGAAGAGGCTACACTTGTTTAGCCCTGTGGATTTGTAACTAGCGATACAGCGTTAGAGGAAAATACTGAATGGAATTATTTGAAATGGAAAACAACACCCATAACATCTTCAGATACAAAGAAACCAGATGCAAGGAAGGAGGGCTCCATTTTAGGAGGAGCAGAGTGAAGCTAGGGTGACAGGTCCCTGCAGAGCTACCTGGCCTTACCACCATGCTCACAAAGCCACAGAGCACCAGGAGCTCCTCCATGCTTCTTTCCCTCCTATGTCTTGTACTCTGTGCCCCTACAGCGTTAAGGTTTAGACGAGGCCAAGGAGGAGACAACTGGGACTTAGCTTCCGTTAGACCAACCGCATGCTTCAGCAGAGCGAGGACATCAGAGCAGAAGGTCAGGCTCCAGGAGGAGACTGAAATCAAGAGTGGTGAGGCCAGGGGTTGGGGATTTAGCTCAGTGGTAGAGCGCTTGCCTAGCAAACGCAAGGCCCTGGGTTCGGTCCCCAGCTCTGAAAAAAAAAAAAAGAAAAAGAAAAAAAAAAAAGAAAAAGAAAAAAAAAAGAGTGGTGAGGCCAGAGGCTGGAGAGATGGCTCCATGGGTAAAGAACTTTGCTGTGCCAGTGTGAGGACCTGAGTTGGCTCCGCGGTGCTCATGTGATGCAGGGCAGACATACTGCCCACCTGTGGTCAAGTACCGAGGAGGTGGAGCGGGGACTCCCAGAGCCCCGGGGACTCTAACTTGCTGCAATCCTCTTGTCTCAGCTTCCCAAATGCTGGGTGGGATTGTGTGGGTGCTTATGATGCCTGTTTTTTTTTTTCCTTTTCAAAATATTTCATAAAAGCATTTCATATATAATATTTAGCACCAATCTAAGGGAAGTAGTGAAACTAAAATACTTTCTGAGTTCAAGAAGGTAAAGGGTGAGGTGAGAAACCCCCACAAAGAACTGGTTATGATAAACAGTGGCACAGGGCTGAGATGTGACTCAGTTGGTAGAGGCCCTGTCCTGCCCAGGACACAGGAAGGCCTGGGTGGGATTCTCAATACCACAGAAACTGGGTGTGGTGGCTAATCCTATAATCCTAGCTCTCTGCAGGTAGAAGCAGGAGGATCAGAAGTTCAAGACTTCTGACTTCATAGAGAGTTCTAGGCCCGCTTGGGAGGCATAAGACACCATCTCAAAAAAGAAAAGAAAACCCAAATGCCCCTAGAAAGGCCTTGAAAAAAATGAGCTAACAGGGAACTATGACCTCAGAGGCTGGAATGGAAGCTACAAAGTGAATACAAAGGCACCAGCTGCGACTCTTCTCCACTGTGAGATCGGGGTCTAAGGGGGAAAGAAAAGGCTCTCATGGGAAAACACTGTGTTAGAAGTCAGGCAGCTCCGGGAGCAGCTTTCTCCTGAGCCCCGTCTCTCTCCCCAGCCTGATGTTGAGAACAGAGGCTGGGCTGAGACTGTCTCTCTCTGTGCTAACTCTCTTTAGGTTCTAGGGTGTGCCTTCGCCGTTCATACTGACCCCTGTCCTAACACTGAGACCTCTGTGTCATGCTACTGGGGAGTGAGGTCATGGCTGAGGGCCTGTGTCAAGTGTGCAACCTCTGACCTGCTGGCGTCTGCCACTTTGGCTGTCTTACTGGTTAGATCTGGCTGCCAAATGAGGACATGGCCCTCTAGGTCAGACTTGATGCTAGGTCTCCCTTGTGACCATGGTGACACAGTGGCAGAAGCCAGATGTCTAGAACCTTGAGGGAGGAAAATGTTCTCCGTATGCACAGGACTGTGGTTCTGAGACCATGGCATGAAGCTCTGAGGAGGGTTTTTGTTGGTTTTCCTTCGGGTCTCTTCTTTGTCCAAGGCAAGGCTCCTGAGTGGAATTATACAGCACAGCTGGGTAGGGAAATCCCAGAGACCTGTAGAAGGGGAGGTCATGAAGAGAGAGTGGCTCGGGGAAGGACCGCTGAGACTCATGAGTGACCAGACTTCGCAAACACTGCACATCTACTTGAGAGGATGTAGCTGGGACCATCATTCCACTCTCAGGCTACACTTGAGTGGTACGCGCAAAGGACAGATCCAAATGCTACAGGAAACGCCTTAAAAATGAGCCGACACAAAACTACAACGTCAGAGGCTTGAGTGGAACTTACGGCTTGAACACAATCAAAAAGATAGCTTCCTAAGTCAGAAATACCAGCATTTGAAGGCTATCGAGATGGCTTAGCAGTTAAGAGTTCTTGCCACTCTTCCAGAGGACCCAAATTTGGTTTCCAGCACCCAGCTCAGAACTGCCTTTAACTCCCATTCTAGGGGATCCAGGGTCACGTCTATCACAAACCACATCTCCAACTTCTGGAAACTTTCCCTCCGCCATTCACATCAGATGATTCTAATACCTAGGTCCTTTTTTGTTTGTTTTGGTTTTGGTTTTTTTTTTTTTTTTTGAGACAGGATCTCACTATGTAGCTCTGAATATCCTGGAACTCATTCTGTAGACCAGGCTGGCTTAAAGCACAGAAGTCAGGGCCTGGAGAGAGATGGCTCAGCAGTTAAGAACACTGACTGCTCTTCCAGGGGTTCAATTCCCAGCACCCATGTGGCAGCTTACAACTGTCTGTAACTCCAGGATCCGACATCCTCACTCAGACATCCATAATGCACATTAAAAACAAACAAACAAATTAACTAACAAAAAACAAAAACCTCAGAAATCCGCCTGCCTCTGTCTCCTGACTGCTGGGATCAAAGGCCTGCACCACCTAGATAAATAACACTCACATGTAGACATTATATGTGAGGAAATATAAAATACATCTTGGCTGGGTATGGTGAATTTGAGGCTAGCCTGGTCTACATGTGAGTTCAAGGCCATTTTGGGCTAAGTGGTACTGTGAATTAAAAAGAAAAAACAAGCAAAGAGCAAGATTATTCTGTCACCGTCCTCTTGAGAATTGCCGATGTTTAGGGGAAAAGAGGTGTAAGAAGAAAAACGTTTAATGCTCAGCCGGGGATTAAAGTCATTGGATGAGATTTACAGACATATATACACAAGAGAGCATAATTCCAGTCATTATTTTCGGTTAAAAAAGTTATAACTGCCACTGACAAGTGCCATAAAGCTGCCAATCTGTCAGCTTTCTAGAAACACGCGTCTGTCAGACCATCTCTGTTATTCTGGGCCAGACGTCTCTGATGCCAGTGTACTCGAAACAAGGCTGGAATTTGTCTGTGCAGCAAACAGAAGCAAGAGGTAGACATGATTGACTAGAAAGGGAAGCGCAAGATAAAATCACCTTGTTATAGAAAGGTCACAAGGATATCTTGTTATGATAAAGAAAAAGAAAGTTTAAAGCTTGCCACGATCTACAAGAAGACACAGATTTGCAAGAAGCTAGGAGACCAACAGGAACTTTTGTTTCTTTCTTTTTTCATCGGAGAAAGAGGAATGTTTGCTGGGGAAAAATACTGGTTCCAACAGTTCTAACACTTTCCCCCCAAAAACGGCTGAAGGAAGAGGAGGTCTAGAATACTCCAAAGAGTGAGAAATCATCTTTCTTGTTTGATGGCAAGGATGGTGACCTGTGTACCTGGGCAAGAACAGGATAAAGCTGTGTTATCGTCACAGTAGAGGGCACTTTAGTGAAAAACAACAGAAAAGTCAGGTAGCAGTCCCAGGGGGCTCATGGCAGATACCGGGCCTGGGCTCACTGAAGATGGAGAGATCATGGGAATAAGAAAGAAAGAAAAAAAGACAGACAGACAGAGTGAAAGAGTCACAAGGAAGAAAAGACTGCAGCAGAGAGGCCTGGAGACTGAGTGGACCCTTATTCTCTGAGAAGTTAAGCCGGAAGGGAAGTCAGGATGAATGTAAGACCTGCCGATGTTGTTTGTGACGGGGAAGCTTGTGTGATTCCGCCTGGGCTTGCTGTGTGTAATCAAAAAATAGATTCAGTGTTTACATGTTCGTGTTGCACCACGTGTGTGCCTGATAACCACGGAGTCAGAAGAGGGCACAAGAGTACGTTGCAGACAGTTGTGAGCCACCATGTAGTTGTCGGGAACCAAACCAGTTCCTCTGCAGGAACAAGCATCCTTAAACGGCCGAGCCCGCTCTGCAGCCCCAGCTTGTATAATTGTCTAAAGAAATGTGGGTTTGGGGACCAGGGAAATAGCTCAGCTGCTAATTGCTTGCCACACAAATATGAGTACGCTAATTCAAGTCCCAATACCCGCTTACAATAGCTGGGCAGAGGGTCATAGGCTTGTAATCTCAACGTTGGGGAAGCAGAGAAAGGGGGATCCTTGGGGTTCAGTGGTCAGCCAGCCTAGCTGAATTGATGAGACCCAGGTCCAAGTGAAAGTCCCTATCTCAAAAATCAAGGTGAAAGTTCCTGAGGGACCATACCCTAAGTTGGCTTATGGCCTTTACCTACGTGTGCAGACACACACACACACACACACACACACACACACACACACACACACACTGTGCACATATCTATGCACACCAATCTCAGAAATATATTGTTTGAGCACACACTCTATTGTTTGGAAGGCTCAGCCCTTGTAGACATGTAGAGAAGTATTCATTCATCTATCATATATTTGTTGGTCTCTAGCTCTAGCCTAGGCCTGTGCTGGACCCTCATTATAGAGAAGGGCCCAGAGATTAGTAAATGGATGCGCACATAGGATAAATAATCATCACGAAGTACGAGGGTGTGATGATGTCTGTTTGCTGTGTGCATATGATACAAAGTCGCTAATGCTTTAGGGGGTTGGGAGAAGGTATAAGGTCCTCAGAGGAGAGAGGAACCATGAATGAGATATTCAGGGACGAGAGCGGTTTTCCAGGTAGGCAAAGAGCAGGGTCCGTGTGTCTGGCGGAGAAAAGCCATGGAGTAGTTACAGTTAGCACAGTGAGTGAGTGTGGAGGGACCAGAGAGATGAACCTGGGGATTTGGGGATTCTGGCTCGAGTCAGACCTCATTTATCACATAAGAGTTTATCTTATTTCTACTTTTTTGAGACAGGGTCTGACTGTGTAACTCCGGTTGTCCTGGAATTCACCATGTAGACCAGGCTGCCTTCAAACTCACAGCAGTCTACCTGCCTCTGCCTCCTCAACGCTGGGATTGAAGGCGTGTGCCACCGTGCCCAGCTGAAACGTTAATTTTTAAGTTTTCGTCTTAGATTAAATTTTTGTTGAGTATGTGTCATGTGCACATAAGATGAAAAGGTACGTAAGAGGGCTGGAGACGGCTCAGTGGAGACTGGCTCAGGCGTGCTCTTACAGAGCACCAAGTTCAGACCCCAGCACGCACACTGGGCATCCCACCTGCTGTAACTCTGACGCCCTCTTCTGAACGGCCTGGGCACTCCACTCATATGCACATAACCGTGTACAAAACATCTTGGTTGTCAAAGAGAAGTTAAAGAACGTTAAAGTTAAAAAGTCTTCATTCGGACTATTAATATTCACCAAGTATGAATGTTTCCCCCATATTCACACCACCCATTCGAAATTCTGCTTTTAGTGAAGAAACTAAATTTTACTATATTTTGGCTACATATAATTTAAAAATTTGTATTCTATTCTTAGATAGGGTCTTCCTCTGTAGCCTTACTTGGCATGGAACTCCCTCTACACTCCAGGCTAGACTTGGTTATAGAGATCCACCTGTCTCTGCTCCAGAGTGCTAGGAGTAAAGGCATTTACTACCACTCTTGTTTAATTTTTGTTTGTTTGTTTGGTTCATTGGTTGGGTTTTTTTTTTTTTTTTTGGTTCTTTTTTTTCGGAGCTGGGGACCGAACCCAGGGCCTTGAGCTTCCTAGGCAAGCGCTCTACCACTGAGCTAAATCCCCAACCCCAGCACTGCTGTCTTTTAGTGGGGCTAGCTGACACTGTGGTGAGAGGTGAGAGGGGAGCTTAGTGTGCGGGACCTAGCAGTGCTCCACAGCAGCGTTTGTAGAGAGAGACACCTGAGGGTGTCATTCAGAGTTCTCTGACTTGGTTTGAATGACATCCTGTTATTTCTACATGCCTGGTATTTCTGCCAGATGCTGTCCTTGAGGTTATTTTCAATATACATTTTGACAGTCTCTCAATTTACTGTAATTCTAAGTCACTTGTTACCTGTGAGGAGGACTGGCCAGCATGGTGGTTTGTGCCTGTAATCCCAGTACCACTCAGGAGGTTGAGGCAGGAGGATCAATACATAGGTCAAGGCCTACCTCCACTACAGAGTGAGCTTGAGGATAGCCTGTGCTGCATATGATCCTGTTTGAACCTCTGCTCTCTACCTTCCAAAGAAAGGAAGGAAGGAAGGAAGGAAGGAAGGAAGGAAGGAAGACAGATAGGGGGATTAAGAGAGAAGGGGAGGCAAATGGAGGTTCTGGGGACCCTAGGGCAAAGACAATATTCTCTAAGTGAAGGAGGGGTCACTTGGTCACCAACGGAGCCTTTCAAGACAGGTCAGGTCAGGGAGAGGTCAGGAGGCCAGATGGGCCTGGGTCCTAGATATTCCTTAATCTAGTTTCTGGGATGAGGACTGAGGCTTGGGTTCTGTTGGGTTTCAGCATGCCTGAGGAACCCAGTGGCAAGATTCCCTGCAGGGCAGTTCTGGATGAGATCAGAGAAAGCTGGGAGGCCATACTTCAGAGTCCAACACATGTGTAGTTAAGGCTGTGCTTTTGGCCATGTGTTCTCAGGCTCTGGAGTCCCCAGCAACCATGGCCCCTGCCACGTCTGCCAGCAGCAGTTCCGATACCATCTCTGTTGGTCACAGCACCTCTGGGAATCAAGGTGTCACGGAGCCCATGGATACAGAAACTCAGGAAGAGGGGAGGACACTTGCCAATGGGAGAACCAGTGGCAGGCAGAAAACACAGACAGACGGAAAGTTGCAAGTGGATGGGAGGACTCAGGGAGACGAAGCACAAACTTTGCAGAGGACACAGACAAATGAGAAGGCACCGATGAACGTTGTAACACAAGGAAGCGAAAGGCCAGAGTCAGACAGGAGTTCACAGAAGGATTTGGTGACACAGAGAAGGGTGGATACACAGGTAGGACAGACACAGGCAGGTGAGAGGTGGCAGCAAGACCCGAGAGACGCAAGGATACAGGAGGAAAAGGAGACACAGTCAGTGGGCAGCATTCCCACAGCTTTGGAAACCCAACCAGAACAACCGTCTGTGGTCAGTCTCAGCTCAGTACCAGGAGCCCTCAAACTCTCACCGTCAGAGTGCCCTACAGAGCCTCAGGCTACAGAATGTTCTGAGAGGAGCACAGAAGCATCTTACATCCAAGAAAAGTCAGGCTTGATGCTTGGATCTGAAGAGGCAGACTTCAGAAGCCATGAGAACACTCTGCTAGGGCCCCCATCAGGGAACCATACCTACTCAACACAGTTGCCCACTGAGGGCAACTCAGAGCATCTGGTAGGAGAAACACACCAAAGGCCAGAGTGGTTAGGTGAGGCCAAGCAGGAGGACAGCCTGCTTCAGAGTCCCAAGAAGGAGCAGCTCCAGGAGACGCTGTATGTGGATCTCGCTATTGGACATTCAGCGGACTTGAGTCAGGAGGTGCCCAGTCTGCCTTCTCTTCCTGGAACTGACCTAACCAATAGTCTGCAGGAGGGGCTACCCAGCACCACAGCTTCTCAGCACACAAACGCTGATGTCCCCCTCCCCTCCCCGGACCAGGACCTGCCCAGTTCTGCTCCCACTCTGCAACTGGGACCAGGGTCCCCGACTCAGAGTCACCCACCAGAAGTCATGGCTACTAGCAGTGAGGGAGCCTGTGCCAAGGAGCCAGATGTGGACGGGAGGTCCTCAGGTACCCGGAGCTGTGACCCTGGCCTTATAGACTCCCTGAAGAACTACTTGCTCCTGCTGCTGAAGCTATCCAGTCCAGAGACAGGCGAAGCCAGGGCAGAGTCCCAGGAAGTGCCTGCCACCGGAGGCTTAACTTCCTCCTCTGCTCTGGTCCCCACCGTGGAAGTGGCTGGCTTGAGTCCCAGGACGTCCAGGCGCATCCTGGACCGTGTGGAGAACAACCACTTGGTGCAGAGCGCACAGACCCTGCTGCTGAGCCCCTGCACCTCCCGCCGCCTCACTGGCCTCCTGGACCGTGAGGTTCAGGCTGGCCAGCAGGCCCTGGCTGCCGCCCAGTGCTCCCGGGGCCCATGCCCTAGCCCCAGCCCCCTCACCATCCCTGCCATTGTGGTGGGTGAGGAAGGATCTGCTACTGGTGAGGGAGAGGATTCCAGGGAGAGGACCTCCCAGGAAAGTGACAAGGCTGGACTGCTAGGGGAGGTGGACGGACAAACAGTAGAGAGCAGAACCCAGGAGCCCTGCCAAGAAGAAGCAATCCCAGGGGAGGCTTTGACAGGTCTCCCTGCAGCTACACCTGAGGAACTGGCTCTAGGGGCCCGGAGGAAGAGGTTCCTCCCTAAGGTGAGAGCAGGGTCAGACGGTGAGGTGAACAAGGCTGAAGAAAGAGAGAGTCCCACAGTCTCCCCCCGGGGACCCAGGAAGGGTCTGGCACCTGGGTCACCTGGGACTCCAGGGCGGGAGAGACGGTCCCCTACCCAGGCCCGGAAGGCCAGCATGTTAGAGGTGCCTGGGACAGAAGAAGAGCCTGCATCGGGAGACTTGGTCACCAGACCCAAGGCCAGTGGTCTGGAATCAGAGCCTGCGGTGGATGAAGGCAAGCAGGAAGCACTGGCTAAGCCAAGGAAAGCTAAAGACCTGTTAAAAGGTGAGTGCTGCGAGGGGAGGGCTGCCAGGAAGCTGCAGTGAACCTAGCACCCCTACTGTGAGCACTACCATGAGGGGGCACCTCCCTGCTAGATGGGAAGGGAGATGACGGTGGCAGCAGGGTGGCACCATGAGGGATAAAGGCCTAGGAGAGAGCTAGTGACGGGTGAGCTATTGTGGGGGACTTCTTTGCTCCCAGCATTCCAGAAACTAAGGCTGGAGACTGAGGTCAGCCTGGGCCACATAGGGAGACCCTGTCTGAAAAGCCAAATCACACAAGAACAAAGCATGCAAACAAAGGCACCGCTCAGCACAGGCCCCGGCTTCACGGGCATCTTAGCCCCACAGTCATCTCCCCCTTTAAAGACTTGTTCCAAGGTTAGCCCACGGTCAAGAGCAGACTCAAAGGCAGGTTCATAGAGCTAGCAGCAGCAAATGCAAAAGCCTTCTTGATTGCTTGTCACTGGTGATGTGTGCTTAGCCTTGAGTCCCTGTGTCCTGTCTCCCTGGCTCCCATGCTGGTTAAGATGTGTGCCCTCAGGGTAGGGGCACGGCAGAAGCCTGAGAAACAGGTGGTGGACAGGCAGCGCTATGCAATGCTGGGTTTATAATGTGCTGTTTTCTCTCAGGTTGCTCCCTAAGGATACTGGGATACAATGGGCGTGGCCAGAGAGGGCGAGGGAGGTAAGGAGTCGGCTTCTGTCTTGTAACAGATCTCCTGTTCTCAGCCCCACAGGTGATCCGGAAAATTCGGGTAGAACAGTTTCCAGATTCTTCTGGTAGTCTGAAGCTTTGGTGTCAGTTTTTCAATATCGTTAGCGACTCAGTCTTGACATGGGCGAAGGATCAGCATCTAGTGGGCGAAGTGAGCAGGAGGTAAGCTGTCTGCAAAGTACCGCCATCACCTGACCGGGCTCCCCAGTTGCAGTCATGCTGGGGACTAACGTTATAAACCCATCCCCTCATTTCACTCAGAGGTCTTAAATCATGGGTCTAAAGTCACACAGCAAGTAAGTGTCACCTGTGTGATTGAGGACCAGTTTCTGACCTGGAACCTCTCACCACCTTCCCAGGGCTCCCCGAGCCTGGGTTCCCAGCAGCCTGTGAGAGTTGGGTCGAAGGCCCTGGGTGATGACCCTCACGAGAAGGGTCTCCACTCTCTGCAGTGCAGGGGACGAGGGGCCAGCGGCCTTGGCCATTGTGCAGGCGTCACCTACGGACTGTGGCCTGTATCGCTGTACCATCCAAAACGAGCATGGCTCCGCTTCCACTGACTTCCGCCTCAGCCCGGAAGGTGAGTGTCTGGTGGGCGGGATCTCAGCCGACCCGGTCTTGCTTTGTGGGAGGCAGCACTGTGATGTGCAGGGTCTGGCTCTGCCTGGACAGACAAACTGGACAGCAGTGCTCTCTTTTTCTCCACACAGTATTGTCTGGCTTCATCTCCAGAGAGGAAGGTGAAGGTATGTTGGCCCTCTGGGTTGGAGGGCAAGTCTTCATCTCCAGCCCGGCCCTTTGCAGGGTTTCTGACCTTAGGGGTTTACAATCCTTCCTAGATCTGCATGCGGTTCCCCTTTGGCTCCAGTTTAAGATAATGGCTTGGGAGGGCTGATGGAGGACTGGTGTTTCTAAAGACTGTGGAAGAAATGAACTGAAGTGGGCGGGGCGGGGGTGAAGGGCAGGCACTTCCCAGGAGTTAATGCAGTGCTCTGTCCTCTTCAAAGTCCTTGAAGGGCAGGACAGCCACCAAGACCAAGACCCCGCGTTTCCCACAGTGCTCTGTGTGCAGTCCAGTCACAGATAGTCTGCTATGAGCCCGACAGCTTCTCAGCCCCTTGCTCAAGCATCCCAAATGTCTAGGAAAGAAATTTGCATTTTCCGAACAAAGCTCCTTGGTAATTGTGAGATATATACCCTCAAGTTGGTCATTTGTTTCAGAGTTAGCAGTTCACCCTGTAGCCGTAGCTGCCCTGGAACTCACTCCATAGACGGGGCTGGTCTCAAACTCACAGAGATCCACCTGCCTCTGCCTCCTAAATGCTGAGACTAAATGTGTGTGCCACCATGCCTGGCTACCCCCAACATTTGACAAGCACTTCGAGGGTTTGCCTATTGGGGGAGAGTCTGCTGTAAAGCCCCCGTGTTCAGTAGTCTGTGTTGGTGACATTTTATCACTATCATACTGAACCCACATCCGGGCTAGGTATGGAGGTGCGTGCCTGTAATCCCAGCACTTGGAGCCAGAACCTAGAGAATTATCACAGACTTCAGGCCAGCATGATCTGCATGGTGAATTCCAACCCAGCCTGGACTATAGAACAAGACTCTGTCTTAACAACAAAATCAAAGAAACTAGAATCTCAACCAAATCAAGAACTTAGTAGGAGTTCTTTAATATTATCCAATGTCTACTTTCCTCAGTTGTGTCCATGTGTTGGTTTGAGTCAGGAGCCACTAGTTAATTTGTCTGATACATGTCCTGTGTTGTGTATACATTACTGTTCCTCCCTCCTTTGTTTTCTCTATGGCCATTGGTTTGTCACTTAATTCATAGATCTCTCCCTGTCTCTCTGTCTGTCTCTGTCTCTCTGTCTCTGTCAGTCTGTCTGTCTGTCTCTCTGTGTCTCTCTGTGTCTCTGTCTCTGTTTCTGTCGGTCTGTCCATCTGTCCATCTGTCTCTCTCTGTCTCTGTCTCTGTCTCTGTCGGTCTGTCCGTCTGTCTCTCTGTGTCTCTGTTTCTGTCGGTCTGTCCATCTGTCCATCTGTCTCTCTGTGTCTCTGTTGGTCTATCCATCTGTCCATCTGTGTCTCTCTGTCTCTGTCTGTCTGTGTCCATCTGTCTCTCTGTGTCTCTGTCCATCTGTCTCTCTGTCTGTCTGTCTCTGTGTGTGTGTGTGCATGTTTATATGTGAGTTGATACTTGTACATGCATGTATGTAGATGCTAGTGATCAACTTTGAGGATTGCTCCTCAGGAGTACTGTTCTTTCTGAGACAAGCTCACTCACTGAAACCTGGGTCTATCCACCTCGGCAAACCCTAGGGCTCTTCCTGTCTTTGTGTCTCCAGTGCCAGGATTTACGGTAGTGTACCATGATAGTGATCGGAGTCAGGCCCTTCTGCTTTAGTGGCAAGCACTTAATGGATGGAGCCATCTTCCCAGCCCCTGTGAAACGCTCACAGTCTAGCTTTTGTTCACGCTATCCTCATATACCAAATCCTTCCATCCATATGCTTCTTCCAAACCAATTACATTAGAAGTTGTGTCAGATTCAGGTACAGAGGTAATGCTTTTGGTTTGTTTGTTTTGTTTTGTTTTGTTTTTGTTTTTCTTGGCTAGAGTAATCCACAGACTGGATGTAGGGTTACATGTCTGTAACCCTAACCCTTGGGAGGCTGAGGCAGGAGGATTACGAGTTCAAGGTTTGCCTGGGCTCTATAGTGAGCCACTGTCTCCAAAACCAACACCAAAGGAAGCAGTGGTCCACGGCATACTGTCTATTTCCTTCTCATCCCGCCCAGAGGCAGCAGTGTTACATCTACCACTTTTAGTAATGCTGTCTGCACACTGAGTTCAGCAACCCTGTGTAAAGTTAAAAAGTACTCTTCCCCAGTCTGCTTTGTCAAGTGTGCCCGAGCCTCTCACCTCTTGGGAGATATAACGTCCCACCGTTCCATCTGCACTCACTGAGAGGAAGGGAGCATCGGTCGCCTTGACACAGACCTTCTAAGAGAAGGTGAAAGTGAAGCGCTTGCTTTCCCCATACTTACTACTTTCAGAACTAGCTTATCTCTGGGAGGCCTCTAGGGTGACTGGTGAGGCTCGTTTCTTTTTCTAGGGACACTGGGAGGTTTTCTTGTTTTGTTTTGGTTTTTGGTTTTTTGTTTTGTCTTTACAATCACCATTATGAACTAGTAGGCTTTTAACATATATGATATGTTCAGTACCTTATACTAATTCTCTTTATTGCTAAAATGTCCTCATTCTTGGCCAAATGAAATCCCTTAGGTTGGCTCTAATGCTCTTTTGACAATTCTTTGGTAGTCTGCATTGTTGTTTTGTCTTACAGTGGCGGGGATTGAACCCAGGGCCTGGCCTATGCTAAGCAAGTGCCCTCCTCCTGAGCTGTCTCTCTAAACCCCCTCTGTCTTACCTTTTATTTTGAGACAGAGTCTCAGTAAGTTGCCTACACTAGCCTCAAGTTCACCCACATTAGCCTAGGTTAGACCTCGACTCTGTGTTCCTGCCTCAGCCTTTAAGTACCTAGGATGAAAGGCCTGGCTTCCCAGGAGCTGATGGTCACTTCCTTGTGTCCTGGTGCCGTATGGTTTGGATCCATCCCATGCACTTCCTGTTGAGCCTTGGAACCAATCATTTCTTCAATGAGCTCTGCTTCCAGTTAGTGGGGAATGGTGCTTAGGAGGTATTGGTTTGTTTCCTGAAAACATGTCATTGTAGGAGGTAATTCTGGTAATCCGTGTTGACCGCAAATGTCACAGAAGACACAGGCCTTCTGCAGGCACATACTGAGCACTCCCAGTAGGATGGCCACCATAGGAACACTGTTAAGTGGTAGGAATTTAATCAGGTAGCTTCTGCCCCAAGCACCCTACTAAGGGACAGGGGGAAAGCACCCTACTGTGTGAAGGGGGTCTCGGAGTTTTGCATCCCAAGAGTAATCTCAGATTAAAAAGTGAGTTCAGGGGGTTGGGGATTTAGCTCAGTAGTAGAGCGCTTGCCTAGGAAGCGCAAGGCCCTGGGTTCGGTCCCCAGCTCCAAAAAAAAAAAGAACCAAAAAAAAAAAAGGGTTCAGCAGATGAACAGCATAGGACTGTTTGAGCCCTGTCCTTCCCTGTGGACCCTGTATCGCCGTGAGGGAGATACAAGTTCCCATGTTTCTCCTGTTCCCTCTCAGTTGGAGAAGAGATTGAGATGACCCCCATGGTATTTGCTAAGGGTCTGGCTGACTCTGGCTGCTGGGGGGACAAGCTCTTTGGGCGATTGGTGAGCGAGGAGCTTCGAGGGGGTGGACATGGCCTTCAGAAGGCTTCGCGGGCCAAGGTCATCTATGGGCTGGAGCCCATCTTCGAATCTGGTCGCACGTGCATCATCAAGGTATCCAGCCTGCTCGTGTTCGGACCCAGCAGTGAGACTTCTCTTCTGGGCAGAAACTATGACGTCACTATCCAGGTACTGTCCCACCTTCCTCCTTACCTCACGCCCCTTCTGCCCCTTATGTACTCTTCTATCTCTTCCCTTCCCCATCTGGCTTTTGGAAGCCCCATGCACAGGTAGAAGCCACCTCCATTTCAAGCTCATGAAGCTTCTAGGGCGGGCTTCAAGGACTGGCTGAGGTACAGCTGTGAATCCAGACCTTTGGCCTCAGAGAACTTTACAGAGTCTCGAACCATTTGGAACCTACTTTTCAAATTCCTGTGCATGTGTGCATGCATGTGTGTGCCCATGCAGAAGACACAGGAGGATACTGGGTGTCCTGCTCTGTCACTCTTTGCTTTATTCACTCGAAACAGGGTTTTACTGAACGTGCAGCCAGGCTGGCCTCTGTGAGCCCTAGCAACCAGGCTACAGGATTGCACATAGCCAAGGCTGACTTTTTACATGGGTCTTTGGGATTTGAACTCAGGTCTTCATGCTTGCACAGCAAAGCTCTCACCCAGTGAACACTTTACCTTTTTCTGTGTAGTTCTGGTTGGTCTCGAATTTTCTATGTAGACCAGACTGATCTTAAACTCTCAGAGATCCACCTGCCTCTGCCTCCTGAATGCTGAGATTAAAGGTGTGGGCCACCACACATTACTTTTTTTTTTAACACGTATGTGACACGAGAGAAGAGTGTTAGGTCCCCTGAGCCTGGCTGTGAGGTACCATGTGAGTCTTCAAATCAAACCTAGGTCCTCTGGAAGACTACTGATTTGACTGATCTCTCCAGCCCCCAAGAAACCATTTTTGTAGCAGAAACTTTTCTCCTGCTTCAGATCACTCACTGAAGTCTTATTATGTGAAGTAAAAGAGAGTAATGTGGGCGGGGAAGCCAGTCTGCTGCAGTTCTGTGGAAGGGTCCCTTGGGCAGTGTTCGCTAGCATTAACGATCCAGTCAGCCTAGCTCAGAAACCACTTTGGAAACCTAAATTTGACAAAAAGCCCACAGCCTGTTGTGGTTCAGAAGAGAGCATTAGGCACAGAGAGCCAAGCCTGAATAACTGAGCCTCCCAGCCCCCTTCGCAGCCGCCTGGAAATCTCCCTGCAGTCCCCTCTCTCAGACAGGCACACCAGACGACTGTGAGCCTCCTTGATAATGAGATTTGGTTTCTTCTTACCCACAGGGATGCAAGATCCAGAACATGAGTCGAGAGTACTGCAAAATCTTTGCAGCTGAAACCCGGGCAGCCTCTGGCTTCGGGGAGGTTCCTGAGTGAGTACACCACAGGGGGCTTGTGTAAAGGCAGAGATCTCAGAGTTCCTCCCAGGTACAATAGCCTCGTAACCACCCCACACTCAGCTTGGAGATCCCACATTTGGAAGTAACAACGTAAGATTCACTATCCACTTACAAAGTCCCTCCCCCTGTCTCCCCCTCCCCTCCCCGCCCCTCCCATCCCTTCCCATCACCTTTAGTCCAGATTTTGCCTATTGCAGAGCTTCAGCCACAGGGTGGGTACGCTAGGCAGCTGGGTGAGATCCAGAAGTGGCAGGGGGCAGGGTAGGTCAGTGTGGCATGAGCTGTAAATGCCCGTGTGTGTCTGGTCTCCTGCTGGCACCAAGCCGAGCTGACATCCCTTGAGTCCTTCCTGAAGGACTCCCACCCAAATGCGGGCTGCCCCGGCCACATCAGGGTTTAATTTTAGCCCTACTGACTCTGAAGTCAGTGCCCATTTTCTACCCTCCCTCAGTCCTTCATACTCAGAGTTGAGAACTCTTTCCAGGAAGGTCCCTTCTTCTAGGGAAAGCGAGGACAGGGTGCACTTCCTGTGGCTACTCTTCCCACTTACCATAGGCTCTGCTCTCTCTAGGATCATCCCACTTTACTTGATCTATCGGCCTGCAAACAATATACCGTATGCTACCCTGGAGGAAGATCTGGGCAAGCCCCTGCAGACTTACTGTTCCAGGCAGTGGAGCTGTGCTGGGGCCCCAGCAGCATCCAGCAGCTTGGAGCCTGTGCAGAAATGCCAAACCTTCCAGCACTGGCTGTATCAGTGGACGAACGGCAGCTTCCTTGTCACAGATCTGGCAGGTACGTGGGTGGGGGACTCACAGGTGAGTGGTGAGGAAGCATATAGAGAAGGCAGAGCCCAGAGCATGCTCTCGAGCTCAGAGCATTTATTTTCCTGTGTGTTCCACGAGGATTTCGTGTCTAAGGTTGGACAGAGGCCACTTTGCATGCCTCCCTGAGATACACCACGGTCTCTTGCAGCCAGTTAGTAATGTAGTTACATTTAAAGGAGTCCAGACTGGCCAAAAATTTAAAAGATTTCTTTTGTTTTAGATTTCGATTTTTTTATTATGCAAAGTTGTTACTGTAAAATTATAATAAAGCTGTCTTTGACGCCACACTAGATCCAGCACCATAGTGCTCCAAGATACCTGGTAGATATCTTCATCTCAGGCAGCAAAGCCTCTCACCTGATTTCTCGTTCCCAAGGCAGGTTGCCGCCATGCCACACACACACATCCCAATTCCGTGGTGGCCCAGTGTCTCCAGCCACCACATACTCTCTTGAGTTTAAATCGCCGCATGAAAGAACGCACAACACGATAACCTCTGATCCAACTGATTAGATATAATTGCCCACCTACACATGCAAAGCCCTGTACACATCCATCCCTTAAGAACATTCATAACCTGTAAATGTGCAGAGAGGAGTCTTAACCTCAGCCTCCATTTCTCTCCGCTGCCTCTTCTTCCTCCCTCCAGTTTCCTCCTCTCTCTAAAACTTTTCTCCCGCCCATCCTTCCTTCTCGTCCAATGACAGACCTCGTTCTATCTTGTACTTGCCTTCACCTGTATGACATCACCCTACACAAAGTTACATAAAATAGTTTTAATTTTTTGGGCATGTTTTGCTGTACAACCCCAGCTGCCCTGGAACTTAATATGTAGACGAGACTGGCCTCCGTCTCCAAGCACTGGGGTCCCCAATGGCACCCTGTTCCCAACTGCACGTAAAGAAGTGCAGTTCAGGCCGCTTACAATTTAAAAGGAAGTTGTTTTCTCGGGCTCCTCGTGGAATGTAATGTAAACCCACAGCCAGCTTTCCCGAACTGCCTGCCACCCGCTCTTGACTTTCTCACCCCCAAACCTCCAAAACTCTGCACTACCATAGAGCAAAGAGTGTCAGTGCCATACATGGTGCTACGTGCATCGAACCGAGGAGTCATGAAGCCAAAAGAGTCTTGAGTTTTCTGTCAGCTTGGGCAACAAGTGAGACTCCTTCTGGAACACAGGCCAACTGTCCCGGCATCTGCAAGTAGGAACAGAAGGAGCAGGAGTTTGTGGTCATCTTTGGCTACACAGTGAATTTGAAGTTAGCCTGGGCTACCTGAGAGGTGTGTGGTTAGCCTGGGCTACCTGAGGGGTGGGTGTGTGTGTGTGTGTGTGTGTGTGTGTGTGTGTGTGTGTGTGTGTGTGTGTGTAGCTAGGTGACATACCAAGCCATTGTTATTCAATACATTAACTCACAGCACTTGGGACACCGAGCCAGGATATTAGCCTGCGCTATATAGTCAGACGCTCTTGTAAACAACAAGCACCAGAGCCCAAGCAGATCAGGTCATTCAGTCTTTCTTGGCTGGAGCTGCCTTTCATTCTCTCAGACGGTGTCTTTATAATGCTCAGACCCTACATTTTGGGAGGCCTTTGGCAAATTAACATTCCATGCAAGTGTAAGGGATCATTCGTATAACACAAGACAGAGTAAGCACTGAAAGAACATGAAGTTAGAGTCCTCCATGCAGGAGCTTCTTAATGTCCAGGGATAGCCTGCTGTCCTCTCTTCACAGCTGAGGGTTAGACCAGGATAGGCCTGCTGTCCTTTCTTCACAGCTGAGGGTTAGACCAGGATAGACCTGCTGTCCTCTCTTCACAGCTGAGGGTTAGACCAGGATAGGCCTGCTGTCCTCTCTTCACAGCTGAGGGTTAGACCAGGATAGGCCTGCTGTCCTCTCTTCACAGCTGAGGGTTAGACCAGGATAGGCCTGCTGTCCTCTCTTCACAGCTGAGGATTAGACCAGGATAGGCCTGCTGTCCTCTCTTCTACAGCTGAGGGTTAGACATGAAGTTATTACATTTACACAGCTCAGGAGTGATAGATAGAGCTGAAGTGTAAGTCTAGATCTGCCTGAGTCCCATATTTGTTCCACTCTGGCACATGAGGATCCCCAGCCCACAAGAGAAAGGCAACTCCCTAGAGAGATGCTCAGCTTAGAAGTGAGGAAAGATGATCATAGGCCAGAACCAGAATGCTGAGACACGTGTGGACTCTCCCCATCCCCACTGTGCCATGCTGTGTTCTCCAAGGCTGCCTTACCTAGAATGCTCCCTGGGTTCTGAGAGCATGTGTTATGCTCATGAGGATGTGAAGCTCGTCTCTCCCAGTGTTGTGCTCCTACCTCTCTGTCCTGGATGGATGGCTACCCTGTTAGGAGGAAGAAGAAAGTTTCAATCTAGAACCCAAGGATAGCCCAGCTCAGGCGGTCTGACCTATAAGGTGGACTTGCATAGCTGACTACAGGAAGTCCCTTTCTTGGGTGACTTTTGTGCTGGAGATACAGGGTCCTAGGAGCTGCCAGACTGGCACCAACCCCTCCTTCTTTCCCCAGGGGCTGACTGGAAGATGACTGATGTAGAGATCGCTACCAAACTCCGAGGGTGAGTGCTTCTTGAGGTTAGAACGTCTTAGAGTCTCCTTGGGGTACCCCAACTCCTAATGACTCTTCATTCCCAAAGTGCTGGGCCTGCACGACACCAGTCACGTGAACCTGTGGCCATGTGGTAACTGGTAACACCCTGGGGACACTGATCCTCCATATCCCATACCCCTGATCCCTAGATGGGGGTTTGGGAGGGGCAGACTATAGAAATTTACATTTCAAAGAATGGCCCACCTGATGAATCAATCCTATGTGTAAATCATGCTATAATGAATGTGTTCTAAATTCGAGTTTGGGAGGGAGCCACTGAGGTGCAATCTGTCACAACACTCAGACGTCAGCCACCCAAAGCCAGCTACCATGGGCCTGTGGCACATAGTAGGGCCCACTCAGCTCTTATGTTTGGCTGCAGATACCAAGGCCTCAAGGAGAGCTGTTTTCCTGCCCTGCTGGACCAGTTTGCCTCTTCCCACCAGTGCAACACCTACTGTGAGATGCTGGGGCTGAAACCCCTCAAGGGCCCTGAGGGTGCCCACCCTCAAACCAAGGCCAAAGGCTCCAAAAGTCCATCTGCTGGCAGAAAAGGTTCCCAGCTGAGTCCTCAGCCCCAGAAGAAAGGTCTTCCCAGTCCTCAGGGCTCCAGGAAGAGCGCTCCAAGCTCCAGAGCCACGCCTCAGGCCTCCCAGGAGGCCACTCTTCAGTTACTGGGACAGCCCCCTGCCCAAGAGGGGAGCTCTAAGGCCCAGGGCATGCGGTAGCCCCAACAGGAGGCTGGGGGCCTCTACCCAAGAGCAGACCAACCAGGAAGCAGCTTCAACCAGATGGAGACGGTTTCAGTTCAGGACTAACCAGAGAAGGTGCCCGAAGGAGGCCTATCTTGGGGGACCTCTCTGAGTAGTTACCTCATTGGAAGGCTTTGGGCACATGACCTGTTGGCCTCCTCTTCTTCCCTTATCACCCAGGGCTCCCAGGCCCCAAGTGGGGCCCACCTCCAAGTGCCTGGTGGCCTAGGCCCTCATTTAAGTTTACACTTGCCACTGCTGGGGGCTCCTGAGTCCTCTGCATGAGTTCTGCACTCTGCCCTTGCCCCAGTCACCACACAAGCAAATGTTGCACTCTGGGGCATTTACCTTTTTACCCTTGCTTTTTTATCCTGCCCCTCTCCCTGTCCTCAGGGCCCTAGACTTCCTGTGGGGTCTAGCCTTGTGACTCTCAGGGTTTCATCTCCATTCAGCTTCATTCATCACAGTTTATCCTGCCACTAACCTGTCCTGAGTCCCTGGGCCCCAGAGCTCTCTGGAGCCCGTCACGTCTTTGTGCAGTGTTTTTTGATGGTACATGTTCTTGTCACTTTGCACTTACTTGTTTCCCGTGCTGCCTTGCACACATGCCCATCCCCCCCACCCCACAGGCTTTGAGCCCAATTCAGTCTGCTGCCTGCCCTTCACTGGCTTGTGCTGGTCTCTTTGTCCAAGGGCTCCTTCCATCTTGCCCTTGCACCCTACCCACCAATGCTGGGTGAGGAACAGCCTCTCTGGCTTCACCCTACCCTAGTGCCCACTCCCCTGGTTCTCTCAGGTTCTCTGCTCAGGAGGAGGGAGACAGCATGAGAACCTGTGAGCAGCTGTTGGGGCGGGGGATTGACCTTGAGGTGCCTTGTCCTCTGTTCTGAAAAAAGTGAGGTTGCAGTAAATGTCACAGCTCTGTCCTCAAGGACTAGAAGACCGGGACTCTTCCTCATGCAGGGGAGGGGGGACGGTGGGGCACAGGTGTTCTTAGAGGGTCGAGATCCACTCACATGCTTGTGTAGAAAAAGATTATCTTGATGCCTACCTCCCACCATTTGCTCTTGGTCCTGGGGCTCAACTCCAGATGCTCCGGTGTGAGTTCCCGGGGAATCTCTGTGCTGGATACCCTTTCTAGATGCCCTTCCTTGAGACATGGGATGGGGTGGTCTGGAGCTAGCCTGCTCCCCTTGCTGTGCAATAAAGGCAGCAGCTGTGTGTCCTGTTTGTTGCCCTCCTGTGGTGTGATTATTGATTAAGAAGGGTCAAGCAGGCAGTCTGTAGTCCCTGGGCCTAGGGTAACCTGGATCTGATTTTGGCTCCTAGCCTGAGGTTCAGTCTCAGTTGTCTGTGGTCACAACCGGAAAGTCAGTGCTTCCTGCAACTGAGCTCAAGGCTCTTGTCCTACAGCAGGGCGGCCGGGAACTCAGCCGCTTTGGAATTAAGCCTTCGATTTGGAAGAGGAACTGGGAGGAAGGAATCCAAGAAGGAAGAGCAGAACTAGGGGCGAAGCAGAAACTCCCTTGTCACTGCCACTGCCACAGCACAAGGAGCCCAGCAGGAGAACATCTTTCTTCCACCTACCTGCTGGTCCTTTCCTCCTCAGCAAGTGTCCTGACCTCCCCCTTCTACCCCGCCCCGCCCCTTCCCTTGATTGACACTTCCCCTTCCAGGGAAAGTGACCCTTTAGGTGGATGCTTCTAACTTCTACCTTCTCTGCTCAGGTGACCCCTCACTTTTTCCTCTTCTCTCAGTGAGCCCCCACTTATATCAGCCTGCGTATCCAGTGAGAGTTGGGTCGTTCTTGTGCATTAATCATTCAGCCAATAAATAGTAAGCACCCACTGTGTGCCAGACCCCAGACTGGCAGCTTTTGAAAGACAATACCCATCATTCAGGGAGAGAATGTGCATCATCAGGGATGCAGATTCTAAGCAACAGAAACTATAACTTGGACCAACTTAATCAAGAAAATGGTTTCCTGGAAAGGATGTTGGTAGCTCGCTCACAGAGCCAAAAGAATAGTCAAACAGCCTTGGGGAAGGCGGAAGCCTGGGCAGCTCCCAGTAGGTGTTGCTATTACTCCTAGTCTGGGGCTCAGGGACCCACAGGGTGTGCGAGGCAGTATTCCAAAAGTTGGGGAAATGGCATCTCAAATAGCCCAGGCTAGCTTCAAACTCACTAGATGTGATAGTTGAGAGGCTAGCTCTGAGCTCCTGACCCTCTTGCCCCAACCTCGAATGTACTGGTATCGGAAGTCTATACTCCCACACCCAGGCTAACGGGGTGATTCTTCTCACAGGAACGGAGACAGAAGGGCATAAAGGATTGGGTGGGCAAAGCTGAGAGATACACCCTGATAGATACAGACACAAAGGCTTCTTCCCGTCCATTCTGTTAGGGCGCCCACATTCAGCCCAAACCAAATTCCCTGCTTAGAAAGGGCCATACCCAATACCAACTACTAAGTCCAATGGTAACAAAGAGGCTTTTGCCGAAGTCAGGAGCCACAACTACGGTTTTCAGTTTAGTCGTAATCTCACTTTGAAATCCTGTACCCTGCGAACTAACTGGTAAGATTAACCAAATTCAACCATAATTATATATCTCCTTCGGTCTCTTGGACTTGGTTTTCAAGTCTTGCCCCTTAGAAATCTTGCCTGTGTGCCAGTGGATATGAAAGTGCTTCGCCCCTAGTCCTGCCCTGCGTGACATGGTAGCAACCGTTCTTCCGCTATAAAGCTCTGCTAGCTGCGGCTTTTTACCCAGTGCTCAGGGTATAAGGGCCCTGAATGGCAGGTGGCTGCCTTGGCTCTCAGTTGAGCTATTACTGTATCTTTGAGGATTAGTATCTTCCTTGGGGACCCAGTGGCCATCCAGAGAGGATTTTCTCAGAAGCATAAGATTTATCTGTTGGCCAAAGCATCTCTTGGCTTCAAATTCTGGACACTCCTACCACATTTTTCTTGATAAGGCTTAACCATAAGCTCTCTAGGGCTGCCTAGCACAGGCTCCATGTAATTTCCCAATGTGCCACAGGTAGTCACCTTAAGTAGTGTTGGATCTGGAAACCTGGTGGCAGAGCTAGTTACACGAGTAGCTTTCCAGACAGAGACCTTGCACTTACACTTTCTCAGCCGGGACCTGGGGCCTTCCTGATCCATCAGTCAAAAGCTGGGGCTTCATAGCAAGGAGTTTGATCCACACTACGAAGAGATGAGACAATGAAATGAAGCAAAGGAGTGCCCTGACCTCAACAGACATTCACACCAGCGTTCTCAAGGAGCAAGTGTCTGCTGCCTACATTGTCAAGTCATGGATTACTGTCTCTGACACACAAGCACATGTGTGAATATCATACGTTGTACTAAAGCATCTGGGGAAACTGCTGATCCCCTCGTCCTTCTGATCCGCTGTCCTACAAATCACAGATGTAACACAGATCTCTTACGGGGTTGGAAGGAAGTCTCACAGCATGCATCTAGGTGTAAGGACAAGGGCTTCCTTCAAAGTCTTAGCATTCTGCACCCCTGCGGTGGTTTGAAAGAAAACAGCCCCCATAGGCTCAAAGGAAGTGGGGCACTATCCGTAGGCATGGCCTTGTTGGAAGAAGTGTGTCACTGAGGGGATAGGCATTGAGGTCTCAGAAGCTCAAGCCAGGCCTAGAGGCTGATTGTCTCTTCCTGCTGCCTGTGGACCCAGATGTAGAGCTCTCAGCTACTTCTCCAGCACCATGTCTGCCCACGTACGGCCATGCTTCCTCCTGTGATGATAATGGACTAAACCTTAGAAGCTGTAAGCCAGCCCCAGTTAAATGTTGCCATTCAGAAGAGTTGCTGTGGTCATGGTGTCTCTTCACAGCAATAGAAACCCTAAGTAAGACAACCCCAGAGGCAGCCACTAGATATCTGCAAGGTGGTCTTAGCCCAGAGTCATCACCTTGGAGAGACTTCATGTTAAGCTCAAGAACTCTGATGTATGGCCTTGTCTCAGTAAATCTGACCAGGGCAGAGTCTAGGCGCCCAGTTTTGTAACTTAGTACCTGGGTCCCAGTAGTAACTCAGACTTAAGAAGGCTGCCACATTCCATTCAGTTTCCCAGGAAGTAGAACCTCCACATGGTGAACTCCCCTCAGTAGTTCTCAAAAGTGAGAAGGGTGAAGTCGGTCATGCGCTGTGCTTACCCAGAAGGCGAGCTCTCCCCTATAGAGGGGGCTTGCCCAAGGGAAGCCAAATGACTGGGAGACCCAGTGGACTCAGAACAACACAGACAAGCCTGGCTTTAGACCCTGCTTTCCTGGCTCTGCTGACTTTGGGTCTTTGTTAGCCTCTCGATTCTCTCTACACTACGTGGTAATTGTATGTGCTGCATTTATGATAGCATTCAAGAAAGATACAAATTTCTCCCTCAAGGGGTTTATAAGTTTAAGTCCCATAAGGGAGGGAAGAATCAAAGCCACAGCACAATAATCTAGTAAGATGGCTCTGCCCAAGGTCTCAGAACACGGAAGGAAGATCAGAAGTTCAAAGTTATCCTTGGCTACCTAGAACTTTGAGGCTACCATGGGCTACACGATACTCTGTCTCAAAGGAAAAGAAAATATCACAGAGCATATATTACCAAACACACTAAGAAGTGCAATGAAGAAACAGAGCAGGGGTAAACACTGGGAGAACTGCAGCTTCACTTTGATTGACAGGGGACATGTTCTGACACATGTGTTGTTAGATGATGTCACGGTTGGTGGGGCTTTTTTGTTTTGTTTTGCTTTTCTTTTTCCTGGGTCCCCTGGAAGAACATCAGGCAATCTTAACCTCCAGCCATCTCTCCAAAGAACTTAGTGTATGTCAGCCCCTTGCAGTGGCCTCTTAACAAGGACATCAGAGGTCTCGTATGTGATCCTGGCTGTCCCAGAGCTCCCTGTGTAGCCCAGGTTGGCTTCTAATTCACTGCTCTGCATGCCTCTGCCTCCCGAGAGCTGGGATTAAAAGCATGTGTCACCATGCCTGGCTCACTGGGGCCTCTTGACTTAGTCATACGAGGCACAGGGCTTTGTGGCTGGCGTGACAGACAACATGCTGTTTTGCAGTAATTCTCACGTGGTCCTTAGTAGTCGTCATCATGTATTATGTATGGGACATGCATGTGCTATGTTCTCATACAACTGACAGTGACTGACACCAGCATTGCCACAAACGCAGCATGAGGTGTGTTACAGCCCAGCAGCTGTGATGTAACTGGATGGTGAGAATTGTCCATTTCTACTGTAATGTTACATACTGCCATGTGTTCGGTTCCCTTGCTGGCCGAAATGCGGTTATGTGGCACACGACTATTTAGAAGGATGGGATGGAGTGACAGCTCATTTGTCAAGGACACGGTCATCAAAAGGCTGTGGTGTTGCAGTGAGAGGCTCAGAAAGAGCCAAGACTAAGACTGAGACAGATATGATCCTAAGAGCAGCACGCTTCCCTTAGGAACAACGGGCTGTATCTAACACTGGTGATGGCAGTCTTAAGATCGAGTTATTTCTCCTCAGAAAAGAGTCTGTAGGAGGGAGGAGATCTGTATGTGGTCCACCCAGAGCTGGCAAAGCAGCTTATGCAGTCCTTGAGACCGAGGCTTCTTCAGTTTTCTGCTTGTCCTGCTGGTCCCAAGAAAGAAGGGGTTTCACATGTGGCATCATGGGAAGAACTAAACACAGTAACAAAGCTGTCTAGCATTGGAGAGTAGTGACATGGTGGTACACGCCTGCAGCCTCAACACGCAGGGGGATGAGACAGCAGAGAACTCTTCAAGGTCACCTTAAAACACATAGTGAGGCTGCAGAGCAAGAGCTTATCTCATACGACAAAGCCATCTGGGGCTAAGCACATGGTTTGGCTCAGCAGGAAGGAGCACTCGATGTATTATCATGAGGACCTAAGTTTGAATCCCCAGCATACATGTAAAAAACAAAATGGCATGGTTACACCTTGGAGGTAACCAACGACTTCCTAATTGGACTTAAGACCAACCCAACGAGAGGGCAACCGTGCCTGGTACTGGAACCCCAGCTAACTACTCAGAATTAGAGACACCATGGTCATTGGAGGAGAATCTACAGCCACTAATATGCATACTCCCTAACGACAATCTATAAACATTTGTCCTTAGACCCATAGATCAGTGTCTTCACCCCTCAAGGAAAATTCTCTTTGCAACAGACGAGAGCACTACAGAAAACCACAGCCAATCAAAGGGCAGAGTTGTGGAGCCCAGTCGCAATGGATACACCTACAAAACGCTCCCAAGTCTAAGGCACAGGGATCGCTGTGGCAGAGAGAGAGGACCAGAGGGGTTACTATGAGATTGTGTCTCCTAGTAACACCAACAGCTACACCCTCAAGTCTCACTAACAGGACAGCCCAAAGGTGAGCTGAGCAGGCATGACACCAGTGGATGTGTCAAACTGGATGGGAAAAGCCTGTGAGACCTCAACCCTGCAGAGAGAATTGTAGGCCAGGCATCTGAGGCTACCAAGGAAAGCTGGGACTGAGAGAGGTGATCTTCCTCAGGGAAGAGCACACCAATTGATGGTCTAGTGCCCAATGGTCAGCCCAAAAAAACATACAACTAACACTACATGAATACACAGGTCTTATTTAAGAATATATATGTATATACATATACACATATACATATACACATATACATATACAAATATACATATACACATACACACATATACATATACACACATATACATATATACATACACATATATACATATGCATATGCACATATATATACATACACATATATGCATGCAATAACAATTTATGAGAAAAGAGGCCATGGATTTGAAGGAGAATGGGGAGGGTTTGGAGAAGGGGAAGAGATAGGAGGAATGTTGTAATTAAGTTATAATCTCAAAAAAAAGTTGGGTGTGGTCAAAAGCACGCATCTGTTACCTCAGTTCTTGGGGGGGGGGTGCAGAGACAGGAATCACTGGGGCTCATTGGCTTCCAGCCCTACTCCAGGTTCAGTGAGAGACCCTGTCTCAGGGGAATAAGATGGGGCAGTGATGGAACAGGTAGCCCAACACCATCCTCTGGCCTCTGCATGCACATGCGCAGGGTCATACATGTGTGTGCACACCCCCAGAAACCCAGACAATTATAAAATTAAGAGAGCTCTGTTGTGCAGCATGCTGAGGTCACCTGGCCTTTTGTGGCTTCATGGTTGCCACTGTCTCTGGGCAGGAAGAGCCTTCTATTGGTACTGGAGATTCTGGAATCACTAGAGTTTACAGATAGTTTCTGAATGGTGGAGGAGGTAGTGGCTACTCCCTTCCACACAGCCTCAGGGATGCACTGCACATGAGGAAGGACCCTTACCCTGGAACTGAGGCCTGGAGTAGATGGTGGAATTATAATAGGAGATTATATAGATTTCTGAGCTGAGGTAATGGTCTCATCCACTGCTCCATTCTGCCTTTTAGGAATTTAGTAGTAAGCTGGGCAGTGGTGGTACACATCTTTAATCCCAGCACTCGGGAGACAGAGGCAGATGGATCTCTGCATTCGAGTGGACAGCCAGGGCTACGCAGAGAAACCCTGTCTTGAAAAACCGATGATGATGACGATGATGATGATGATGATGATGATGATGATGATGATGATAATGATAGAATATATCCAGGCCTATAGTGAAATATGTTTCTATGAATTCAATTAGCTGACAGTTCTGACCAAATTAAATACCCTGGTCCCACCAAATTCCTGATAAAGATTCTGAAAGGAGCAGATGGGATTCAGGTCCTCTCTGAGATTCCCTGTGGGAAGAGACTGTCTGATCTTGGCCTATGCTATGGGAGCCTGTACTCTGCTTCTTGCTCCTAGGGAGCCAGAAATGCCAAAGAAGCAATTGGTTCCCATTTGTCTGAGCTGCTGTCATACAACCCAAACCCCTTTGCTGTGCTCAACCGTGACAGGGAAGGTGGTGGCTCCCATCTGCCCTTCTCTGAAGCATACACTGAAACTGGCTAGAAGCAAAGTCACATGGGAGACAATATCAGTTCCACCCCCGCCCCCTACTGCTGGCCAATGGCTGTCAGAGGGTCTGACAGGCAGCAGGATGTGTTCTACATTTCCCCTGAGTAGTCTGACCAGGGCCAGGCTCCAGCTGAGAGTACATTTTGGCTTCTCACCCTCCCCAGATTCTGCACCCCTCCCTAGTCTTCCACGAGCACCCCCCAGTGCGCCACTCAGTTCCCCATCCCAGGCGACAGAGCACACCTCAGACCTGGCTGGCATGGTGCTACACTGATTGTCTCGAGAACAGAAATGTCATACAGGTCACCCAGGCGAACTGTGTTCTTGGAGTAGCTGAGTTCTTACTCAGGATATTGGGCTGACTGCCCAGTACAGTCATGCCTTGTAGAACTCACACTGGGGCTCGCTTGGAGAGGCATTCCAGGACACAATGTCCTTCACAGTACAGATTATGAGCAGACACTGTAACTCACCAAGTTTGGGCCCAGAATCCATCCTGTCCTCCCCTAAGCAGCAGACAAAATGGAACCACGGGAGATACCTCAGGAGAAGATCAGATTCCCCGAATCCCAGCTAAGCTGCCTGCTCAGTCCACCTCAGGCTGTTTCCCTTCCAAGCAGTCAGTCCACTGGTGTACTCGTTCACTGTCACACCTTTGTGGAGGATAGCCGGAAAGATGGTGGCCAACTCTTGCTTCACTGAGTGATTGTGACTGAGGGTTCATTGACACTGCAGGCAGAGCTCTGAGGTTGTCAGTATCTCCTGGATCTGTCTCAGGACCACCCCATCCACTCCACACCCCCCACCCCCAAACACACACACTGGTTCTTCAGTTCCTGTAGGACAGCAACTAACAAAACTTCTCTGTCCCTGATCCTGAACATTGATTTTCCAGCTCTCGTCTGTCTGGGAGGAAGCAGTTGGCTCTGTCCTAACGGAAGAGCTGCAGGAGCCTGCTGACCTGTAAGCCAAGCCAGCGCTTAGCCCTGAGGTGGCCGGGTTCACCTACATGCTCTCCTAGTCACGGGACTGAGGGAATTAGGTGATGAGATATGACAACGTGGAATATGGCAGTGTGTACAAATGGGCCACGTGATTTGGTAGAGTGCTTGCCTCTCGGGGATGAGGCTGAGTTTGAGCCCCTGCACCTCACAAGGCCGGCATGGTGGTGACCTGTAATCCCAGCCTTAGGGCACTGAAGGCAGGAGGTTCAAAATGTCAAGGTCATCCTTGGCTACGTGGTGAGTTCCAGGCCACCACGGGATAAAATCATGTCTTTTTTTTTTTTTTTTTTATTAACTTGAGTATTTCTTATATACATTTCATGTGTTATTCCCTTTCCCGGTTTCCGGACAAACATCACCCTCCCCCCTCCCCTTCCTTATGGGTGTTCCCCTCCCGAACCTCCCCCCATTGCCACCCTCCCCGCATAGTCTAGTTCACTGGGGGTTCAGTCTTAGCAGGACCCAGGGCTTCCCCTTCCACTGGTGCTCTTACTAGGATATTCATTGCTACCTATGGGGACAGAGTCCAGGGTCAGTCCATGTATAGTCTTTAGGTAGTGGCTTAGTCCCTGGAAGCTCTGGTTGCTTGACATTGTTGTACTTTTGGGGTCTCGAGCCCCTTCAAGCTCTTCCAGTTCTTTCTCTGATTCCTTCAACGGGGGACCTATTCTCAGTTCAGTGGTTTGCTGCTGGCATTCGCCTCTGTATTTGCTGTATTCTGGCTGTGTCTCTCAGGAGCGATCTACATCCGGCTCCTGTCGGTCTGCACTTCTTTGCTTCATCCATCTTGTCTAATTGGGTGGCTGTATATGTATGGGCCACATGTGGGGCAGGCTCTGAATGGGTGTTCCTTCAGTCTCTGTTTTAATCTTTGCCTCTCCCTTCCCTGCCAAGGGTATTCTTTTTCCTCATTTAAAGAAAGAGTGAAGCATTCACATTTTGATCATCCGTCTTGAGTTTCGTTTGTTCTAGGGATCTAGGGTAATTCAAGCATTTGGGCTAATAGCCACTTATCAATGAGTGCATACCATGTATGTCTTTCTGTGATTGGGTTAGCTCACTCAGGATGATATTTTCCAGTTCCAACCATTTGCCTACGAATTTCATAAACTCGTTGTTTTTGATAGCTGAGTAATATTCCATTGTGTAGATGTACCACATTTTCTGTATCCATACCTCTGTTGAAGGGCATCTGGGTTCTTTCCAGTTTCTGGCTATTATAAATAAGGCTGCGATGAACATAGTGGAGCACGTGTCTCTTTTATATGTTGAGGCATCTTTTGGGTATATGCCCAAGAGAGGTATGGCTGGATCCTCAGGCAGTTCAATGTCCAATTTTCTGAGGAACCTCCAGACTGATTTCCAGAATGGTTTTACCAGTCTGCAATCCCACCAACAATGGAGGAGTGTTCCTCTTTCTCCACATCCTCGCCAGCATCTGCTGTCACCTGAGTTTTTGATCTTAGCCATTCTCACTGGTGTGAGGTGAAATCTCAGGGTTGTTTTGATTTGCATTTCCCTTATGACTAAAGATGTTGAACATTTCTTTAGGTGTTTCTCAGCCATTCGGCATTCCTCAGCTGTGAATTCTTTGTTTAGCTCTGAACCCCATTTTTTAATAGGGTTATTTGTTTCCCTGCGGTCTAACTTCTTGAGTTCTTTGTATATTTTGGATATAAGGCCTCTATCTGTTATAGGATTGGTAAAGATCTTTTCCCAATCTGTTGGTTGCCGTTTTGTCCTAACCACAGTGTCCTTTGCCTTACAGAAGCTTTGCAGTTTTATGAGATCCCATTTGTCGATTCTTGATCTTAGAGCATAAGCCATTGGTGTTTTGTTCAGGAAATTTTTTCCAGTGCCCATGTGTTCCAGATGCTTCCCTAGTTTTTCTTCTATTAGTTTGAGTGTGTCTGGTTTGATGTGGAGGTCCCTGATCCACTTGGACTTAAGCTTTGTACAGGGTGATAAGCATGGATCGATCTGCATTCTTCTACATGTTGCCCTCCAGTTGAACCAGCACCATTTGCTGAAAATGCTATCTTTTTTCCATTGGATGGTTTTGGCTCCTTTGTCAAAAATCAAGTGACCATAGGTGTGTGGGTTCATTTCTGGGTCTTCAATTCTATTCCATTGGTCTATCTGTCTGTCTCTGTACCAATACCATGCAGTTTTTATCACTATTGCTCTGTAATACTGCTTGAGTTCAGGGATAGTGATTCCCCCTGAAGTCCTCTTATTGTTGAGGATAGCTTTAACTATCCTGGGTTTTTTGTTATTCCAGATGAATTTGCAAATTGTTCTGTCTAACTCTTTGAAGAATTGGATTGGTATTTTGATGGGGATTGCATTGAATCTGTAGATTGCTTTTGGTAAAATGGCCATTTTTACTATATTAATCCTGCCAATCCATGAGCATGGGAGATCTTTCCATCTTCTGAGGTCTTCTTCAATTTCTTTCCTCAGTGTCTTGAAGTTCTTATTTTACAGATCTTTTACTTGCTTGGTTAAAGTCACACCGAGGTACTTTATATTGTTTGGGTCTATTATGAAGGGTGTCGTTTCCCTAATTTCTTTCTCGGCTTGTTTCTCTTTTGTATAGAGGAAGGCAACTGATTTATTTGAGTTAATTTTATACCCAGCCACTTTGCTGAAGTTGTTTATCAGCTTTAGTAGTTCTCTGGTGGAACTTTTGGGATCACTTAAATATACTATCATGTCGTCTGCAAATAGTGATATTTTGACCTCTTCTTTTCCGATCTGTATCCCCTTGATCTCCTTTTGTTGTCTGATTGCTCTGGCTAGAACTTCAAGAACTATATTGAATAAGTAGGGAGAGAGTGGGCAGCCTTGTCTAGTCCCTGATTTTAGTGGGATTGCTTCAAGTTTCTCTCCATTTAGTTTAATGTTAGCAACTGGTTTGCTGTATATGGCTTTTACTATGTTTAGGTATGGGCCTTGAATACCTATTCTTTCCAGGACTTTTATCATGAAGGGGTGTTGAATTTTGTCAAATGCTTTCTCAGCATCTAATGAAATGATCATGTGGTTCTGTTCTTTCAGTTTGTTTATATGATGGATCACGTTGATGGTTTTCCTTATATTAAACCATCCCTGCATGCCTGGGATGAAGCCTACTTGATCATGGTGGATGATTGTTTTGATGTGCTCTTGAATTCGGTTTGCCAGAATTTTATTGAGTATTTTTGCGTCGATATTCATAAGGGAAATTGGTCTGAAGTTCTCTTTCTTTGTTGGGTCTTTGTGTGGTTTAGGTATAAGAGTAATTGTGGCTTCATAGAAGGAATTCGGTAGGGCTCCATCTGTTTCAATTTTGTGGAATAGTTTGGATAATATTGGTATAAGGTCTTCTATGAAGGTTTGATAGAATTCTGCACTAAACCCGTCTGGACCTGGGCTCTTTTTGGTTGGGAGACCTTTAATGACTGCTTCTATTTCCTTAGGAGTTATGGGGTTGTTTAACTGGTTTATCTGTTCCTGATTTAACTTCGATACCTGGTATCTGTCTAGGAAATTGTCCATTTCCTGAAGATTTTCAAGTTTTGTTGAATATAGGTTTTTATAGTAAGATCTGATGATTTTTTGAATTTCCTCTGAATCTGTAGTTATGTCTCCCTTTTCATTTCTGATTTTGTTAATTTGGACGCACTCTCTGTGTCCTCTCGTTAGTCTGGCTAAGGGTTTATCTATCTTGTTGATTTTCTCAAAGAACCAACTTTTGGTTCTGTTGATTCTTTCTATGGTCCTTTTTGTTTCTACTTGGTTGATTTCAGCTCTGAGTTTGATTATTTCCTGCCTTCTACTCCTCCTGGGTGTATTTGCTTCTTTTTGTTCTAGAGCTTTTAGGTGTGCTGTCAAGCTGCTGACATATGCTCTTTCCTGTTTCTTTCTGCAGGCACTCAGCGCTATGAGTTTTCTTCTTAGCACAGCTTTCATTGTGTCCCATAAGTTTGGGTATGTTGTACCTTCATTTTCATTAAATTCTAAAAAGTTTTTAATTTCTTTCTTTATTTCTTCCTTGACCAGGTTATCATTGAGTAGAGCATTGTTCAATTTCCACGTATATGTGGGCATTCTTCCCTTATTGTTATTGAAGACCAGTTTTAGGCCGTGGTGGTCCGATAGCACGCATGGGATTATTTCTATCTTTCTGTACCTGTTGAGGCCCGTTTTTTGACCAATTATATGGTCAATTTTGGAGAAAGTACCATGAGGAGCTGAGAAGAAGGTATATCCTTTTGCTTTAGGATAGAATGTTCTATAAATATCCGTTAAGTCCATTTGGCTCATGACTTCTCTTAGTCTGTCTACATCTCTGTTTAATTTCTGTTTCCATGATCTGTCCATTGATGAGAGTGGGGTGTTGAAATCTCCCACTATTATTGTGTGAGGTGCAATGTATGTTTTGAGCTTTAGTAAGGTTTCTTTTACATATGTAGGTGCCCTTGTATTTGGGGCATAGATATTTAGGATTGAGACTTCATCTTGGTGGATTTTTCCTTTGATGAATATGAAGTGTCCTTCCTTATCTTTTTTGATGACTTTTAGTTGAAAATTGATTTTATTTGATATTAGAATGGCTACTCCAGCTTTCTTCTTCTGACCATTTGCTTGGAAAATTGTTTTCCAGCCTTTCACTCTGAGGTAATGTCTGTCTTTGTCTCTGAGGTGTGTTTCCTGTAGGCAGCAGAATGCAGGGTCCTCATTGCGTATCCAGTTTGTTAATCTATGTCTTTTTATTGGGGAGTTGAGGCCATTGATATTGAGAGATATTAAGGAATAGTGATTATTGCTTCCCGTTATATTCATATTTGGAAGTGAGGTTATGATTGTGTGCTTTCATTCTCTTTGTTTTGTTGCCAAGATGATTAGTTTCTTGCTTCTAGGGTATAGCTTGCCTCCTTATGTTGGGCTTTACCCTTTATTATCCTTTGTAGTGCTGGATTTGTAGAAAGATATTGTGTAAATTTGGTTTTGTCATGGAATATCTTGGTTTCTCCATCTATGTTAATTGAGAGTTTTGCAGGATACAGTAACCTGGGCTGGCATTTGTGTTCTCTTAGGGTCTGTATGACATCTGTCCAGGATCTTCTGGCCTTCATAGTTTCTGGCGAAAAGTCTGGTGTGATTCTGATAGGTCTCCCTTTATATGTTACTTGACCTTTTTCCCTTACTGCTTTTAATATTCTTTCTTTATTTTGTGCGTTTGGTGTTTTGACAATTATGTGACGGGAGGTGTTTCTTTTCTGGTCCAATCTATTTGGAGTTCTGTAGGCTTCTTGTATGCCTATGGGTATCTCTTTTTTTAGGTTAGGGAAGTTTTCTTCTATGATTTTGTTGAAGATATTTACTGGTCCTTTGAGCTGGGAGTCTTCACTCTCTTCTATACCTATTATCCTTAGGTTTGATCTTCTCATTGAGTCCTGGATTTCCTGTATGTTTTGGACCAGTAGCTTTTTCCGCTTTACATTATCTTTGACAGTTGAGTCAATGATTTCTATGGAATCTTCTGCTCCCGAGATTCTCTCTTCCATCTCTTGAATTCTGTTGGTGAAGCTTGTATCTACAGCTCCTTGTCTTTTCTTTTGATTTTCTATGTCCAGGGTTGTTTCCATGTGTTCTTTCTTGATTGCTTCTATTTCCATTTTTAATTCCTTCAACTGTTTGATTGTGTTTTCCTGGAATTCTTTCAGGGATTTTTGCGATTCCTCTCTGTAGGCTTCTACTTGTTCTCTAAGGGAGTTCTTTATGTCTTTCTTGAAGTCCTCCAGCATCATGATCAAATATGATTTTGAAACTAGGTCTTGCTTTTCTGGTGTGTTTGGATATTCCGTGTTTGCTTTGGTGGGAGAATTGGGCTCCGATGATGCCATGTAGTCTTGGTTTCTGTTGCTTGGGTTCCTGTGCTTGCCTCTTGCCATCAGATTATCTCTAGTGTTACTTTGTTCTGCTATTTCTGACTGTGGCTAGACTGTCCTATAACCTGTGTGTCAGGAGTGCTGTAGACCTGTTTTCCTGTTTTCTTTCAGCCAGTTATGGGGACAGAGTGTTCTGCTTTCGGGCGTGTAGTTTTTTCCTCTCTACAGGTCTTCAGCTGTTCCTGTGGGCCTGTGTCTTGAGTTCACCAGGCAGGTTTCTTGCAGGGGAAAAATTGGTCCTACCTGTGGTTCCAAGGCTCAAGTTTGCTCGTGGGGTACTGCCTAAGTCCTCTCCGCGGCGGCAGCAACCGGGAAGATCTGCGCCGCTCTTTCCGGGAGCCTCCGTGCACCAGGGTTCCAGATGGCGTTTGGTGTTTTCCTCTGGCGCCTGCATGTGCACAGAGTGCAGTCTCTTCTGGTTTCCCAGGCGTGTCCGCCTCTCTGAAGGTTCAGCTCTCCCTCCCACGGGATTTGGGTGCAGAGAACTGTTTATCCGGTCTGTTTCCTTCAGGTTCCGGCAGTGTCTCAGGCGCAGGGGTCCTGCCGCTCCCGGGCCCTCCCCTACGGGAACCCAGAGGCCTTATACAGTTGCCTCTTGGGCCAGGGATGTGGGCAGGGGTGGGCAGTGTTGGTGGTCTCCTCCGCTCTGCAGCCTCAGGAGTGCCCACCTGATCAGGCGGTGGGGTCTCTCTCCCACGGGGTTTGGGAGCAGAGAGCTGCTGCGGTCCGGGATCTGCCGGTGTGGGACTTCCGATAAACACAGGAAGTGCCCGGCCTTAGAGGAATTTTGCCTCTGTGTGTCCTGAGTTCACCAGGCAGGTTTCTTGCAAGGGAAAAGTTGGTCCTACCTGCAGTTCCAAGGCTCAAGTTTGCTCGTGGGGTACTGCCTAAGTCCTCTCCGCTGTGGCAGCAACCGGGAAGATCTGCGCCGCTCTTTCCGGGAGCCTCCGTGCACCAGGGTTCCAGATGGCGTTTGGTGTTTTCCTCTGGCGCCTGCATGTGCACAGAGTGCAGTCTCTTCTGGTTTCCCAGGCGTGTCCGCCTCTCTGAAGGTTCAGCTCTCCCTCCCTCGGGATTTGGGTGCAGAGAACTGTTTATCCGGTCTGTTTCCTTCAGGTTCCGGCAGTGTCTCAGGCGCAGGGGTCCTGCCGCTCCCGGGCCCTCCCCTACGGGAACCCAGAGGCCTTATACAGTTGCCTCTTGGGCCAGGGATGTGGGCAGGGGTGGGCAGTGTTGGTGGTCTCCTCCGCTCTGCAGCCTCAGGAGTGCCCACCTGATCAGGCGGTGGGGTCTCTCTCCCACGGGGTTTGGGAGCAGAGAGCTGCTGCGGTCCGGGATCCGCCGGTGTGGGACTTCCCATGTCTTAATTTGGTTGTTGCCGTTTGGCTTTTTTTTTTCAAGACAGGGTTTCTCTGTGTAACCTTGGCAGTCCTAGAACTCGCTCTGCAGACCAGCTGGCCTAGAACTCAGAGATCTGCCTGCTTCTGCCTCCCGAGTGCTGGGATTTAAAGGTGTCTGCTCCTGGCTCATTTTTTTTTAACATAAAAAGTTTTTTTTTTTTTAAAGCACATTAATCGAGTCTGCAGCACATCAGTCAACTTCTCTCGTAGGAAGCAAGGTGAGGGGCTAAGTAAGATCGTTTCTGTGAGTATAACTAACAAATCCTTCCACAAGTACAACGCTCTCAGCTAATAAGGTAATAGACACCAACATTAACAGCCGCCTCACCTCCTCTCACGCTTGCCAGTGATGGAAGGAAACTGGCGCATTCCAAAGGAAGATGTAGCCTTGGCCCCAAAATCCATGATACCCAGGCGCCCCATCCGGGAACCCGAAGACTGGCTCTCGAGAAGGTTGATCTTGGTTTTCAGAATATCTTGAAAGCAGACTAAAGAGGAAACACCTTAGTTACCTCACTGTGTGGAGAGTATCAAGATAGAGCCAAGCCAGATGAAAAGTAAGACCCGATCAAGAAGCGGCCATTCCAAAGTTCCAGCCAATTAGAGATTGACAAACAGTGACCTCTAGACTGAGTCAAATTCTCCCTGGCTGACGGCCTGAACTCTGCAGGGCGTGGGACCAGGTATCCCTCCTCTAACCAACCCCACACTGTGACTGAGGTCGGTGAGTGGCAGACCAGTTCCTTCCCTTTGGACTGTGGCCATGAGTATGTCAAGTAAGAAGAAGGGCTCTTTGGCTATGTGCAGTGGTGAATTGGTTAATCCGATTTGGCTCCAGGTGGGTTGTGTGTACCTTGCACTGGCCACACACACACACACACACACACACACGCACACGCACACGCACACACACACACCACACACACATACACACACCACACACACATACACACACACCACACACATATACACACACACACACACGCACGCACATGCACACACCACACACACACACACACACTCCAGCTAATTTTGATATGCCTTGACTAGCTCAATGGCTGTGCACTTCTAAACCTCCGTGGCTAGCACACACTCCCCTCTGGTATTCCTGAGTTAACATCTTTTGAAATCTTTATTTCATCTCTGTTAACCCAGACCCAATCGGGGGAGTGGCTCCTAGGGCCACTTTCCCTGGTTCTTACATGGTGCTGGGCCTTTAAGTCTGCTCTCCTTCCCATCATGGCAATTCTGCCTGTTCTTCTGTCCTTGTCCCTTGCCTGCACAAGCAAAAAGTCCCGCCTCCATCTCCCTGCCCAGCCATTGGCTGTAAGGCGATTCTTGATTACTAATTGAAGCCAGCCTGGGGCAGGGACCCTCAGCATCTGGAAGTGGGGCTTGTGGGAGCTGAATTATTACAAAGCATTAGAACCAATTCCCAACAGCTAAGTCTTTTCCTGAAATGGGAGGTGACTCCTAAACTAAGGTGCTACCTCCAAGGAGCAGCACGGGGCTGGGGCTGGGGTTTGGTGCACCAGCAGCTTCTTTGAGGCCGTTTTGATCTCTGGGAGATCACATGTGTAGTCATATGATTTTCTCCAGTGTTCCATGATCCAGCACCCTGCTTTCTCATGCTTATGCCTCCCTCAGAGGCTTGCCAGGGTAAGTGGGACCTCAGAGAACCATTGCCTCAGGAAACAGACAGCAGTGGAGGGGCTAGTGAGGCTTTAAGGCAGAGAGGCAGAAGCAGGACACACACCCAACCTCTGCACCCAACCTCCGGCTCTCTGTCCTTCCCTGCTGTCTGCATCCCAATCCCTCAGTTTACCAAGTCTCTGTGCCTCAGAGGAATCTGACTTCCTCAGAGGGATTTGACTTCCCTCAGTCTCTGTGCCTCTGTGCCTCAGAGGGATTTGACTTCCTGGGCGAGATCCCTGGTGGCCACCCCAACACGGAAGGGAACAGCCTGGGAAGGGCACAGGGCAACTTGGGCAATAAGCAGGATGCCAAGACAGTCCAGGATGGACCTAGGACAGCAAAGGCAACTGAAAGCCTGACAGGGCTGGGCTCCCTGCCAAGCACTTGGTTTAATCCTCAGTTTGTTCCCACTCGCAGCAGTTCACAGATTAGGGAATAACTCAATTTAAGAGTCCAGGGCGAATCTAGATCTTTGGGCTCCCAGCTCAAGGTTCATCCTGTGACATGTGTAACACTAAATCCTTGTTTAGAAGGCCAGAGCCCCTGAAGCTGCAGCAGAAGGTAGACTGTAAAACAGCCTGCTCACTCAGTGTACCTCTGCCTGCTCCTGGCCACCGAGAGGAAAAAAGGGCAGTGTGTGTGTGGTATGCACGAGAGGAGCCTCTGAGGACAGAGGCATCAAAGCAGATAAGATCCTTTCCCTTCATTGAGGCCGAGGGGGGGCTTCTTCAGTATCTGATTGGGCCCCATCCCAGTCTTGCTCAAGGTAAACATTTATTCTATGATCAAGGGGACCCAGTGGCCTGTCAGTGGGTACTGTATCTCTAGATACAGTGTATGCATGTGTATGTGTGTGTGTACTGAAAACCCTGAAATTGTATGATTTCCTATAGGAAAACGAATAATAGAAATGGTATATAGCTAAGGGGAGACGGGAAAGATTACTGTGCTCTGTACATTTCTATAACACCTTCATGTTTCATTCTGCACGACGGAAGGCCTGGTGTGGAGACGCACACTTGTCGTCACAGTACTTGAGGCGCAGAGGCCGGAGGATTGACTGGATAGCCATCTTCAGCTTTGCAGCAGGTTCAAAGCCAGGCTGGGTTAGATGAGATGCTGTTCTCCCAACCCCAATAGAAAAAGATGCTTTCTAGGGAGCAGGGTTACCACTGTGCCTGGTCTCTTCTTCCCCCTTTCCCAAAACAGCCAGCGTAAGCCTCTCTGTGAAGAGTAACTTTTGTATCATACAAGATCACTAAGTATTAAATCGTGTGCATCATACTTATTAAATCCTGTCAGCTAAGTTTAAGTTTGAGGACTGAGGATGAAAGGGTTGTCCCTCAACTTTGCAGTGTAACTCGGGTGTCACTTTAGGAAGAAAGGAGAGAAGGAAACGGTGTGATTTTAGCTTGTTTTTGAGACTGTGTGATGCTTAGCCCTGAGCCACCCCCATGTTTGTGACAGAGACAGCATTTTCTGTATCTTCTAGTTCTGGAAAATGAGTTGCTGATGCTGTGAGAAAAGGACACTGAGCTGCAACATGAAGATGAGTTTCCAGGATGCTGACAGAAAGAGGAGGAGGGTAAGAATAACCAAGGTGGCTTCCTAGAGGAGGCTGCCTGGAGCAAGGCCAGGAAGAGGTTGGTTTGGGAAAGGGTGGCAGACAGAGGGCAGGACCACAGAGGACCTGGTTTGAGTGAGTCAGGTTACCCCATCACATTTTTTCTGGAACAGGGCTGGGGTCCCCGCCCTCACGATGGCCCAGAGCTCTGGGGAAGCCCAACCTACTTCAGTTTTGGACTCTGCCCAGGAATTTCCACAGAAGTGAACAGGCCAAAGCCCAAGCAGGTTGGACCCAGCCCTCCCTACAGTAACCTGCGCTTCAGTCAGTCCGTCCTGACGCTGCCTTCTCACTGCAGATAAGTGAGTAGTACAGGACCCTCTCCCCTCTCTATGCAGCCCTGTGTCTGTGAGTGCCCAGGGAGCAGGCATTTACCAGGTCTGGTGGCTGCGTGTTCCACACGTCCTCATGAGGGTATGTGTCTGGGAAGGTCTGCTTAGCCAGCTGCTCTTTGGATAGAGTAGGAAATGCCTAAGGTGTGGGCAAAAGAGGCACCACAGTGAGGAAACGGGAGTCTGGGCTCTGTTTTACAGGTGAGCTGACATCTAAACGCAGCTTCACTGAGAAAGACGAATTTTGGGTTTTGAATGGAACAGCCTAGGGTAGCACTGACTTCAGATATGTTTGGACCCAGGGACTGGAGCCAAGTTTTCAAGATGGATGACATGAATGCTCCCCCTACCCCCGCAATAATTTTCACCTGTTGTAGGAAGTAAAGAATACTGGGACCTCTTTTCTGAGCAGTGCCCACACGGGGCACCTATACAATTCCCTCTTTCCCTTCCTGGTGACTGATGACTAAGGGACAGCTTACTGTTGGACCTTACAAAGACTTGCCTATTCCAAGATCAGAAGTGAGGGTAGAAAGGGTCTCTCCCTCTCCCTCCTCTTTCCTCTCCTCCCTCCCCCTCCCCCTCTCCCTCTCCCTCTCTTTCTCTTTCTCTCTGGTTCCTCTTCTCTCACCTGGCCCTCTCTTCTGCTTTGGACATCCATGACTCCTTTGTCTTTCAGCTGAAGAGCCAAGCACATGGCAGACAACACACAGAGGCAAAGAGAGTCCATTTCCCTCACGCCTATGGCCCACGGCCTGGAGAACATGGGGGCAGAATTCCTGGAAAGCATGGTCTGTCTCCTTCCCCTAGAGCACCTCAGTTGACTGGCAACTGGGGTGGGGGGCAGGGCTCAGCTTGACTGGCAGCTCATGGTGGGAGGGCCCCTCAGTTTTACTGGCATCTCATGGAGGTGGGGGTGGGGTGGGAGGGGGCTCAGCTTGACTGGCATCTCAGAGGGGAGGGGAGGTCTGTGTGTTTGCCTCACTCTGTCTCCTCAGCTCTGCTTGCATAGCGCCTCCCCAGCACAAAGCAGCCTCCCTTATTTCACCCCTTAAACGTGTCCTCAGTCCCCATTGTGTGCTGTACCCACTGTGTGCTGTCAGCAAAGGTCCCAGGAGGGAAGAACATCTATCTGGTCTACAAGATGAGAGGAGAAGCAGATGGTGGGGTGGGGTGTCTGAGGAAGACTCAGCTTTCAAAGAACTTGTCTTGGCTCCTCAAAGGCCCAGCTGAGAACTGTAAAGCATAGCATACTTCTCCTTCTCTCCCTTCCCCAGCAAGGCTCCCTCTCTTTCACTAAATGCACCCCCAGCTTCCCCAGATAACTACTTGGATAGAGAGGGAAGAGGTGCCCTGAGTCATGAGGTGGGGAAGGCCTGCCTAGGACCTTCCTTAGGGGTTTCCTTCTGGTCTCCAGGAAGCCACAGTGGAATTCTGGGGCAGGATGTGTCTGTACATGGTACATACTCAATGCATGCATTGAAGACTCTAATTAAGTATGCAGAAGTCCAGTCTTTACCTCAGTCTTCTCATGAGGTGTCCGTATGTGCGTGGGGCTGCCAGGGTCTTTCCTCTCTCCATGCTCCTCAGGCATAGCGGTCTCTTGGTGGGAAGGCTGGCCCTGACTGCTCCCTGTTGGCTTTAGGAGGAAGGCCGACTCCCTCACAGTCACTCAAGCCTGCCGGAGGGTGAAGGTGGCCTGAACAAAGCAGAGCGGAAGGCCTTCTCCCGATGGTAGGTGATCTCTGTGAGGGTAGAGGAAGAGAAGATGGAAGTCGGACTCAGGGAAGACAAGGGGCCAGTGAGCTTAGCAGGCCTTGGGGCAAGCCAGGCCAGGTGATTGAAACCAGCCAGGATGTAATCCCATTGCATACACAGGGCTTCTCAGGCCCCAATTGGCTAGGCCTCCCCACCTCCCTCGTGTGCCTACTGCCCCATTCAGTTGTTGAGCCACTTTGGGAATTCTGAGGTCCAGTTTGTGACACTCCTGGACCCAGCCAGACTTCCCACTTTTTTTTTCCCCCCGGAGCTAGGGACTGAACCCAGGGCCTTGCGCTTGCTAGGCAAGAGCTCTACCACTGAGCTAAATCCCCAACCCCCAGACTTCCCACTTTACACAGAGGTGAAGGGACCAGCCCACAGGGTCTGGTGTGAGCCTTGAGGGTCCTGGCTAGCCAAATTCTGCTCTGTCCCCTCCAAGGACAGGGTGTGGTGGTGGTGGTGGTGGTGGGACCTCTAACTGCTTGAGGGGACTTGAGAAGATGTATCTCCCCACCCCCCAAGGGGAGCCCCTGTAGCAGTAACAGAGGATTGAACTTCGTGAGCAGTGTGCAGCTATCAGTTGCTTGGCCGACGGAACTTCGAGATTTGGGTAGCAAACAAGTGACAAATAAGGGACAGACAAGTGACCCTGGACACCGGAGGCAGTGGGAACGGTCAACTGCATACTTTTACATGTCCTTTCAGGCACTGAGGACTCAGATAATAAATGTTCCTATCCAAGGGGAACAATACCGAGTTGAGACCCTCTTGGTCTTGCTCAGTGGTCAGGTCAAAGCAAGGAGGAGGTTGGTCAGTCCGGAATCTGTCTTTCTGAATGGCCATAACCTCTACCTATGATTCAGTTCCTTCCCTCACCCAAGATCAGAGGTGGCGCTGTTCAGGGGCCTCAAGCTTCAACATCTTCAACATGTAAGAACCACGGCCTGTGTCTTCACACTGCAGTTCTTTTCAGCCGTGTAAGGTAGCAAGAGCAGCCCTGACTTATTCCATTACCACACTGAGAATATAGCTGAGTAGCTTCCACCTGCAGGTTTTGGGGCTCCCCATTGGGGTGGAAGTTGGGGTAGATACTTATGAACCCTGGCGGTCCTCTCCTCAGGAGGAGTCTGCAGCCGACTGTGCAAGCGAGAAGCTTCTGCAGGGAGCACCGGCAGCTGTTTGGATGGATCTGCAAAGGCCTGCTCTCTACTGGTAAGCATGGCTCATCTTGGCTCATTCCCCATTCGGGAGGCAGTCACTGCCCCTCTAGTACCCGTATCATGAAGCAGGCTCATTCGCTCACCCAGTCAACCAAGTAAGTCTGTTCAGCACCAACTCAGCCAGCTCAAGATAGGAGCTCAGGTTTGTCAAGCCAAACTCGATCCCATTCCCAAGTCTTTCCCCCGGAGTAAGGGAAATATGCTCACACGAAACAAGCCTCCTGGGAGGGAAGATGGTAACTTTCAGAGTTCATGGTGTTGGGCCACCTGGATAGGGGGGAGGGCAATGAGGGTTGAGACCATTCCATACCCCAGCCCTCAAAGCACAAAGGTCAGGGAGCAAAGGTGAAGACAAGTAGGGTGTGGGCTTTGATAGTCTAGTGTAGCTGGGGCTAGGTTCCTGAAGGGTGCCCAGCCTGAGTCTCCTGAGTCTGGAGGACTCTGAAAGGCCTGGTAATCAGGAGTGAGGGAGGCAGTTGATAAATTCAGGAACTTGGATTTGACTCAGAAGTCCAGAGATATGCATGGAAGGATTTAAACTGAGAAGCGTCTATATTGGCATCACACTGCGAGATCAAACATGGCTGCAGGAGAGACAGAGAAGACAGTGAGGCCCCAGTGTGTGTGAGGATCAAGTAAAGGACGCACTGGCTGCTCTGAGAATGGAGGGAGCGATCAGTGCTTGCTGACCCTGGGAAGTGACCGAGTGCACAGGATGGAAGAGGTCTCAGGTTAAGGCTGGTCCAGCTTCCTGCTTGGATGATGGAGAAACAATGGTGCTTTCTACAGAGCACAGACGAAGGAGATGGTCTCCACCAGGAGGGAGAGATGGGAACCATTTGCTAAGCCATGAGCAGATGAAGTTGTTTCCAAAGGATATCTGCAGAATGAATTGAGAAACGAGTCAGGGACAGAAAGTCTTGGACCAGCTACATGTAAAGAACTTGCAAGGCCAATGACTTCAGGAAGGGAAGGGTAGGGACGGGAAGGGAAGGGAAAGGAAGGGAAGGGAAGGAAAGGGAAGGGAAGGGAAGGGAAGGGAAGGGAAGGGAAGGGAAGGGAAGGGAAGGGAAGGGAAGGGATAAGGACTGAGCAGTGTCCATTGATTTAGGGGCAGGAATGTCCCTTATCTAATGCTCAGAAAGCAGAGACAGGCTGATCTCTGAGTTCTAAGCCAGCTAGAGCTACTTAGTGGGGCCCTGAACTTAAAAAAGAAAAAGAAAAGGAAAAGGAAATGGACAGCCAGGCCTACAAAGAGAAACCCTGTCTCAAAAAAAAAAAACAAAATCCCGAAGAAGAGGAAGGGGGTGGGAGAGGAGGAGAAGGAGGAAGAGAAAGAATGGTTGTTTGTTTTTAAGAGTCTTACTTTGTAGCTTAGGCTGGCCTAAAGTTCACTGTATAGCACAGGTTAGCCTCAAACTCATGGCAGTCCACCTGCCTTAGCCTCCTAAGTGCTGAGATTTAGGCATGAGCTGCCAATCCCTGTTGAGAGATTTTTATTCATTTGTTTTTTTATGAGAACAAGAAGGGACTCCTAGGGGTCAGTGTGTGACAGAGGCTGAAGATGCCAGGTGCTCTTTTTTAAAAAAAATAAAATAAAATAATATATATATGATTTATTTATTTATTTATAAGTACATTGTAGCTGTCTTCAGACACACCAGAAGAGGGCATCAGATCCCCTTACAGATGGTTGTGAGTCACCATGTGGTTGCTGGGATTTGAACTCAGGACCTCTGGATCAGTCAGTGTTCTTAACCACTGAGCCATCTCTCCAGCCTGCCAGGTGCTCTCAATGGGAGACAGTGAACATGTCTTTGAACTGAGGGTACTTTTCAGAAAGAAGATGAAGAAATGGCCCACTGGTGCCTGGAAGAGCAGAAGGAAAGACTAGCCTCATCTAGATAGTGAATTGGAGGCCAGCCTGGGTTACATTAGACCTTGTACCCAAAACCAGCTTGGTCAGGGAGATGATGATTCAGTGACTAAAATTGTTTGTCACATAAACTGATGACTTGAGTTCTGTCTGCAACCCCCAGGTAGGTGTGGAAGGAAGGCACAGGCTCCTAAAAGTTGTCCTCTGGGCTTTGCACCTGCATGCCACCCTCACGATAAATTACAATTTTCTTTTTAAAGGACTGGGGTTGTAGCTCAGCTGGTAGAGTTCTCGCCTAGTGTGCACAGAGCTCTGTGCTCACTCCCAGCACTGCACAAAACTGGGAATCATGGCATGTCCTGTATCCCAGCCCTCGGGAGATGGAGGAGGCTAGATCAGAATTCAAGGTCGTCATCAGCTACATGGTGAATTTTTTGCGCTTATGGTGTGAGATTTTGGGTTTGTTGATGTTGTTCAGTTGGTTTTATGGTTATAATTCAAGGTTTTCTTGGCTGTGGGAGGGAGAGAAGAAGGGAGGGAGAAAGGGAGGGAAGGAAGAGAGAAGGAGGGAAGGAGACCTTACTGCTGGAAGGGGTAAAGAAAGTCCTGCTCTGCGGGAGCTCCTAGTGAGAGAAAGGGAACTTTATTTCTTCAACTTGACACAAGCTTCAATTTCGTCATCCCTTGAGTGACGGGAACCTGATTTCTGTCACTATGGACTATCCCTTCAGAACCCTTTCTCCAGCAGGTCGTAACCACTGTCCCTCAGTATCTACTGACCTGTCTACTTCTGCAACTGTCCTAGCTTCTCTCTGGGCAGCTGACTCTGATGTCCCTTTTCTCCACTGGCCCTGGGCCCCCACGTCTCCCCACACCCCTATGTGGGAACGGGGTCTCTTCCAGAGCTTCTGTGCTTGCTGTGGGTGTGCAGAGCTCAGGAGTTTTCCAACCTACAGGCCGCACACAACGTTCCTCTCTGAAGGCCTGTGCCCTGTTGGAACTCCTCTCAGGAAGGAAGGCCTGGGTTCCTCAGCTTGCCCTGCCACAAAAGCCCTGGGTTAGACCTGTTCGTGAGGGTCAAGCTTCAATTTTCCCCAGCTCCAGGAAGATTGTTGTTCTAAGTAATATGCTAATGAGTGGCAGGTGAGGTGAGATCATATTTCTATGAACTGCTTCCCCATTGTTCTTTGGTTGGCTAAGCCCTTTCCACTCTCTGAGGCCCTGGATTCTGAAACTCAAAAGCCAGGGAGAAGCATCTTCCCTCGCTGCTGCCATGCTCCTTTTGTGAGGCAAAAGCTCATACTGGCTCAGGGAACTCTAGGAAGAAAAACTGTCATTGTCGAGGGTGGGAGATGGCTCCATCAGTGAAGGGCTTAACACACAAGCACAGGTCTCCAATACCCATGTAAGAATTCTGTCATGAGTCTGATTGTCATTTTGGGTAGGAGCTGTATTAACAGTGTTGTGGGGTATCCATCAGCGAAGACTACTCCGACCCAGGTTCAAGCCAATACAAAAGTTTTGCTAGCTAGCTGGGGTCTACGCTGAGCATTTCGGGATCCCGGTATAGACCTGGGCTTTTCTCGGGGTGAGTGGTTCAGCACAAAAATTTTGTTCTGAACTGACATACTTCAGTTAACAAGAACAGTTAGCCAACAGCAGAGCTACAGAAGCTAAAAGGCAAGGCTAGTCCACTTAGAGGCTTCCCCAGAACTGCAGACTTTGATGGGTTAGGCCTGTTTTCATTTTGGCAAGTGCTGCTGTCTGCGCGGAGTTTTCAGCCTGGATGGTGCTCCATCATGGAGTCATGTTAAAGCCTAGGGGCCTGCTCAGGTCTGGAGCCCACTTACAGTAGAGTTCTCAACTCCATGGGCAGGCAGCATGGGAGGGACTGTATGAGTTCCCATCCAGGAGAGAGAGTCAAGTTCCCCTTCTTAGATGTTTCAGAGAGAGAGGAGGACAGTCATGTGCCATATAGTTAATGAGTAGTTCACAGCATGTGCTTGTAGTCAGGTTGCCTGGGCAGCAGTCCTCCTCAGTGACTGTGGGGTCACAGCAGTGGGTCTTATCAAGTTCCCTGAGTCCAGTAACCTGAGCTTGCTGAACTCCTAGAGGTGAGGATTACAGACCCACAGACATAGTAGGGCGCCTGCCATCTCTTTTATAGCAGCAGCGAGAGTAGAGAGAAAAAGAGTCTGTCGTAGTGTGGCCTGACCCAAACCTAGTAATGCTGTGCACACGCATGTGCCCACAGATACATAAACATACAACACACACACATATACATACACATACACACATACACACATACACACACACATACACACACATACACACACGCATACACGCACACACACATACACACACATACACACACACGCACACACACACACACACACACACACACATATACACACACTGGGGCATCATTGACTGACAGATAGGATAGAGGACAACCTGGAGTCATACAGAGTCATTGACTTACCCAGCCCCGTCCTCTGTAGATTTAGCATGGCTCTGCCAGGTGCTCAGTGAATGCTGTTAAATTATTTCGTTTCTCAGTCTCTGCCACCGCTTTATAATGTGCAGAGGTCTTTTTTACCCTTTTGTCAGGAACTCAGGCAGGCTGGGCAAGCCTCAAGCACTGAGCGGCATCCTCAGCCCCCTTATGCCCTTCTGACCCAGTAGGGACAGGTGCTCACTTCTAGGTTAGGAAAGCAAGGCTGCGAGGAACTGAGTTTCCTACCCTTAACACTCTGGGTGGATGAGGGGAGCCAGGGGACTGGGCTGCAGGGTTTAAGAACAATATGTTCTCCTGCCAAGCCTGCTGACCACTCCTCCTGCAGCATGTCTTGGCTTCTTGATGGTCGCCTGCCTCCTGGACCTCCAGAGGGCCCTAGCACTGTTGATCATCACCTGTGTGGTTCTCGTCTTTCTGGCCTATGATCTGCTAAAGAGGCTTCTGGGGTCCAAGCTGAGGAGGTGTGTGAAGTTTCAAGGCCATTCTTGCCTGAGCCTCTGGCTGAAAAGGTGAGTACACCCTTAGCCTCAGAATGGGCTCTGCCCTGCTTGTCCTCTGGGGCCCTGGGCAGAGGTGCTGGGTGGTTTCAAAAGCACTGGTCAGCTCTGTTTCATCGTTTTTTTTTTTTTTTGTTTTTTGTTTTTGTTTTGTTTTGTTTGTTTGTTTGTTTGTTTTTGTTTTGTTTTGTTTTGTTAGTTTCTTTGTTTTGATTGTTGCAATGGGTAACTGAGGGCTAAAGCCAGACTTGTGAGAGTTTCCTATATTCAGAGAGTCTGGCCACCAAGCACACAGGCCTTTCCTAGATGTCTTATTAGGCAGACCCCCTGGGGCCAGCTTAAATCCCAGCTACAGAGACCACGGATACCTAGGGACACCCCTGGAGCCCAGCTCAACAGGCTAGGTTGGGCCGAGTGCCAACACTTTAAATTAGCCCCCAGGGCATTCTGATGTAATTAGCCATGGTTCTGATGGTTCTGAAAAATAGTTTTGTGTTTGATCCCTAGAGGCCATGGTGGAAGGCAAAAACAGACTCCCAGAAGTTTTTCTTTGACCTCCACACACATGTGTATACACACACACACACACACACACACACACACACACACACACCACAACCAGTAATAAAAATTTTTTTAGTAAACCATTCTTTTAATAGTCCTAGAGTATAAGAAATGGCTTGGTGGTTAACAAAACTACCACTCTTGCAGAGGACTCTTGTTTAGTTCCAAGCACCCACAATGGATGGGTTACAGCTGCCTATAATTCCAGAAAATTCTCAGGCCTCAGTGGGCACCTGCACTTACATACCCACTCTCCCACATACATACATAACTAAAAATATAATAAATCTTAAAAAAAAATGGCTCTGGAAACCATAAACCACAGAGATACCATAGAGAGGAAAGGAAGGCTAGAGTGTCAGACCCCTGCCATTCTTTTCTGTTGCTATAACTGAGCACCACAGACAGAACAACTTATAAAGAACAGAGTTTTGCTTTGGCCCGTGATTCTGGAGTCTGAGAAGTCCAAGAGCTCTGGTTGGCATCTGGCCTTACACTTCAGCTCATGGTAGCAGAAGGGCAAGCAAGGACCCATGGAAGGAATAAAATAGAAGAGGCCACTTGATTTATACTACCTGCCTGCTATCCACAGCAGCTAATCCAGACTCACGTGGAGCGAGCATTCCATTCCCTAGGGTCCCCTATGATTAACCTGTTTCTTCAAGGGAGAAACAAGAGATAATCTAATTATCTTTTAAAGGCCTCTCCTTAAAGTCCTCTTAAAGTGACAGTTAAATTTCACCATGAAAAATCTGACATGGTGGTGAGCACCTATAATCCCAGTGCTTTGGAGATAGAAACAGGAGCTTGAAGCCAGCTCGGGCAACATGAGACTCTATCTCAAAACAACAACGTGGGAAAAAAACCACACCTAAGCCATAGCATACCCACCCTTGACCCAACTCCCTGATTGTCACACACACAACATGGCTTCCCATACAAATTGTTCAGAGTCTCTACCTGGCCAGACATCAACAGGAGAGTTCAGAGTCCAAAGTCTCACCTGATGGCCAGGGCAAACTCCTCTTAGCTATGAGTCTATACACGAAAACAAGTGCTCACTTCTAAAACAAAGCAGATGGGTAGGACACAGTCCAAAAGGGTGAGAGAGATAAGAAGATGGACCCAAGCAGGTGCGAAGTTCAAGAACACAAGACTATTAATTTAAAAAATACTATTATTACTATTAGTGTGTGTGTGTGTGTGTGTGTGTGTGTGTGTGTACCTGGTAGATGGAGTGGGTGTGAATGTCAGAAGACAACTTTTGGGAGTCTGTTCCCTCTTTTCACCATAGGGGGTTGAATTCAGATCGTCAGATTTACCTGCTGAGCCATCTTGCCAGCTCAAGACCTTGAATCTTCAGACTCCAGAATCATTTTTCACTCCAGGTGCTATGTCTTGGGCACCCTAGACAACTCAGCCTTGTGGCTTTGCTGGGCTCAGTCTACAGACATGTTCCCATGGGTTGGAATTGTACACTGATGCCTGTGGCTTTCCTAGGCCAATGTTGCCCAATCCCCATAGATCTACTGTTATGGGGTCTCCAGGGTAGTCTTAGTTCTGCTATATACTTCTACACCCACATTCCCAAGGCTGTTCCCAACATCCTTTGCAGTCTCTTGGAGGAAGCCAGCCCCACAGTTCTTGCATCCTGTGTCTCTGCAGAAGCAGCCCCAGGGAGATAGCAGGGATTCAGCCAAGGGTTATTACCTGTGCCTTCTACAGCGGTGGCATATTGAACTAGAAATGAGGCTAAGAGAGAAATTCCAGAGAGCTGAGGATTTCTCTGGCACACACAGCTGAGCTCTGGTTGGGTAAATACCTCTGAGAAAACTATACCAAAGAACCACCCAAAAGAATGGGAGGGAATTGGGCTTGGTGCATCCAACACTCAGAGTAAAGAACCTATAACCCACAGGGCATTGGGTAGAATCCCTGGACTACTAAGTATGTGTGTGTGTGTGTGTATGTGTGTGTGTGTGTGTGTGTGTGTGTCTGTATGCATGTGTGTGTCTATGTGCATGTGTGTATGTGTATGTGTGTGTGTGTGTGTGTGTGTGTGTGTATGTGAGAGAGAGACAGACAGAGACAGAGACAGAGATGTTAAGGTTTATGACTTTGCATCTCTCTTCTTTCTCTCCTATAGAGGTCTAGCCCTTGCTGCTGGTGTGGGCCTGATCTTGTGGCTATCTCTGGACACCGCCCAGCGGCCTGAACAGCTGGTGTCCTTTGCAGGGATCTGTGTGTTCCTTGTCCTTCTCTTTGCTGGCTCAAAGCATCACCGTGCGGTGAGTGTTCAGCTGGCTACCCAGGCTGGAAGCCAGTGGATGCTCCCTGTGGGCTGGGGCGGGAGTAAGATGTATGCTCCTGCTGGGAGATGTATGTTCAGCTGGAGAAGAGCAACACGCACTGGGCTAAGTTCCCTGTGCAGCTGTTGAGGGACATTTCGAGACTGGAGACCTAAGTGGGAAGTTATCTGTTAAGAAGAAGCCTTTGAATTCTCCAGAGGACAGGGGCTTTCTCGGGAGGACTGCTGATATATCTCCAAACTCACAGGCTGCTGGAGTTATTTATGTCCTTGGTGATATGTTCCTTAGCTTAGGTCCCTGGGCTCAGGAACCACCTTACCCCAGAAAAGAGAACCGGAGATTCTGGTTCCATTAGGGGAGCCAAGGGTATCCTGAAATCATTAGCTTAAAATAGTGGTTCTTAAGGTCCGCTTCCCTAACCAGGGCTCACAATATCTCCTTGGAACATACTGGAAACACTAACTCTTGGGCATGACTCCTCACATATGGAGTTAGAAATTCTGGACCGAGGCTGGCCCAGCAAGCTTCCAGGTAACTGATATATACAATGTCCTGCCCACCAGGGAAGGCCCTGCTGTATTGGATGGATGGGCTCCTCTCATTGTCTCCATGGCAACCATAGAGCAACCATGCCCCAGGATCAGGACCCTGGTGTGCTTCTGAGCATGGTTGCATGGGTGTCTACACTCGAGATGCTGTCCTGTGAGGGAGAGGAGGTCAAGGATTCATTCTGTGCTGCTTGAGAAATGCAGCCTTAGGGCCTGGGCTCTTCTGTCACACAGGTCATCAAGAAACCTGAAATCTGGGTTGCTGAGACTCAGAGAGGACAGACAGACAGTAAGGGTCCAGACAGACAGATATTGTATACTGAGCTAGAGAGGAGCTGGACTGGGCAACCTCTGCTTATATCCTAAGGCCATGGTCTGAGAACCGAATGCCATGTCATGCTGGAGACCAGGCAGGCTGCATGCCAGCCCGCAGAATACTGTACTGTTCACTGCTTCACCTGCCAAGAGCCTGGCCTAGTCTGAATTCCGTGTAACTGTCGGCAGCAGGCCTAGTGCTAGGCTAGACCGAGACTGCTACAGGCAGGACAAAGCTCATTGTGTCCTTCCTGCGCCCCACTCCCCCATTCCATACCTTGCAGTGGACCTGTGGATCCCCCCAAGCTGCTAAACTCACTAGGACCTTTCTGTTGGCTGGCAGGTGTCATGGCGAGCTGTGTCCTGGGGCCTTGGGCTGCAGTTTGTGCTTGGGCTCTTCGTCATCAGAACAGAACCAGGGTTCATTGCATTCCAGTGGCTAGGGGATCAGATCCAGGTGTGTATGTTGGGCCCTGCTTCTGGGGAATTGGGGAGAGGCCACTTGATTCAGGGAAGGTAGACGTGGAGGTCACAGAGATGGTTTGGGGCCAGAGAGACTAGGGCCCCATATCTGGGGTGAGAATAGGGGCCTGGCCAGGGGCTTGCTGGGGCCACAAGCCCATGGAACACTCCCACCTCCACCCCTACTCCCATCACTCTTGTCCTTTCAGAGGCTGGGTCTGGTGATGGAGTGGGTTCCTAGATGGTGAGGTTCTTAGGTATGCAGATGCCAGGTCATGTGACCTGCTGTGCTTTCCAGTGGCTTGGGATGTAAATGAGTTTAAATTGCTAACAACAGAAACCTCCAAAAATTATCCACTTGGCATGTGAATTTAGAAACATTTATTGAAGTCATACTTGAGTCTGTTTCTTCCTTCTCTTTTTCAGCTGCTTATTTTTCAGACAGGCTCTTTATGGGGTTGTGAGGTCCCCTGTCCACTCCGCCACAGGGCTCAGCCCCTTGGGGAGCCAGGACTAGGGAAATTTGACCATGCTTACTCTGGGTAGGTGTTGAGCTGTAGGGAAGTCACGGGATATGGCTCCAGGGATGGGGAAGTGCAGTCTGAGGTCCTGAGGACACAGCTGGAACTGGCTCCAGGGTGCCCTGGGCCTGCAAGGAGGCTGGGGCCATCTGGTTCTCAGGCTCTTGGGCATCCAGGTACCACTGGGAACCATGGAAGGGCTGAGAATGGAGTGGGGCCCCTTGGGCTGGATCTAGCCCAAAGGGGAAAAGAGTGGGGCTCCAGCTGGTCCTGCGGGGATAGTCCTTGGCTTGACCGTGGCAGGCTGACCTTGGTTTGGCTTGGCTGCTGTGGCTGGGAGCTCAGGGAGGCCTTCTACAGGAGATTAGGGCGGCTCTGTAGGCAAAGGCCTTCTTCATGGCTCCCCATGGCAGATCCTGAAGAAAAGAGGCAGTCCATGGTTTTAAGGCATTTATTGTCATGGCAGAAAGTGGATGTGTAAAACCATACTCCACTTCTCAGGGTGGGCCTGAGATTAAATACCTTTTGCAGGGAGGAGTGTCTGGGAAGGGGTGTTCATTGGCTAAGCCCCCAGGCCTTTAGGCACCTTATTATAATGGAGATCTGTCTTGAGCCTACATGACCTGTGGTCACTTCCTCTAACCTGTGGAGGGGCCTAGGGCATTGCCCTTATGTGACTGATGACCACAAATCTATGGAGGGCTGCAGTTAGTGACAGGCCTGGTTCCCCGGGAGTCATGCGGAACACCTACTGTCCCTTCAGGGTCACCAGGCTGTCTAGTCTTAGCTCAAACAGGAACCAGGCTGCCTTTCACGGTCCCAAGGCTCTCATTATGTATCCATTGCTGGTCTGGATCTCATTATGTAGACCAGGTTGGCCTCAAATTCACAAAGATCTGCCTGCCTCTGCCTTCCAAGCACTGGGATTAAAAGCACGTGCTGTCGTGCCTGGCTTACGTCATCTTGTTTTTATCATTCTGTGTCATTCCACTCAAAAACTCTGGGAGTCGGCCTGGCTTAGATTGGGTGCACATGTGCATGCTCATATATGTTTTCATGGCGTGTATGTATCTCATGTATACATGTACATAAAGGTCAGAAGATAATCTTAGGCATTCTTCATCAAGCATCGTCCACTTTCTTTTCATCGTCTCTCACTGGCCTAGAGCTTGCCGAGTTGGATGGCTGACCAGAGATCCTGGGGGATCCACCTGTGTCACCTCCCCAGCACTGGGGTTATAAGCACCTGCCACCACACCAGGCTTTTTTTTTTTTTAAAGCTATAGATTTTGCCTTGAACACCTGGCAATCCCCCTGTCTCAGTCTCCCAACTGAGATTACAGGCATGAGCTGCTACTCCTAGCTCTTTAAGTTATACGTCTGGTTTTTGTTTGCTTGTTTTGTTGTTGTTGTTTTGTTTTGTTTTTTGATAGTATCTGGTGTAGTTCAGGTTAGCACAAACTCACTATGATAAAGATACCATTTTGACTTTTTGTCTCGTTAACTTCATGCACACAGGTTGGAGGGTGCACACAGGGACCATGTTTCTGAGGTACCTCTTGAGACAGGAAGACCTGCAGCCTTGGCATCCTTCTCCCGCCGGTGCTGGGCTGAAGCTCTTACTCACCCCAGCCTGGGTTTCTGGCCATGGCTCCCATCCTCTTCCCTAGCCCCTGTATCTGTGTTCCCTCCAGGTCTTCCTGAGTTACACCGAGGCAGGCTCCAGCTTCGTCTTCGGAGAGGCTCTGGTGAAGGATGTCTTTGCCTTTCAGGTCAGTTGCTCCAGCAAGGCTTGGCACTTGCTGCTCAGGTCCCAGCTGTGGGAGCCGGCTGAGCGGGGAGGAGGTGAGCTCAGGTGTGAGGGCGCCTGTGGGCACTGACTCCTCCCTAGGATGCTAATGAAGTCACAGCTTGGGGCCAGGAAAGACCCAGCAGCCTGTTTGTTGGATGGTGTTTGGTAAAATGTGGGGAAATTCGCTGTTTCTGAATTATTTTTCTTATGGATGAGTCACCATGTGACACAGCTGCTAGAAGACTGAGAGCAAGAAGTGACGGGAGTAAGGGGTGCTGAGAGACAGCCCCTGAGGAGGCCTTAGCTCCTAACTGCAGCAGAGACACTGGATCCATAAATACCGTTTCCTATCAGGCTCCCTCTTTACACAGTCAACCTCCATAGACTCTAACTCTGGTGCGTCTTTCCTCTTTCCTCTCCTCTTTCTTCTCCCTCTCTCCCTCTTCTTGCTCAACACTACATCAACAGTCATGTAAATATAGGAGACATTAAGGGTAAAGCCGCCGTTCTGTTTGAAAGACTCCGTAGAGCCCAGCCAGAGTTTAAAACAGAGCCGTTTATCTGGAGATGCTGCTGATGTGTCCCACCGCCCCCTGCCTCTTTGGCTGTTCTGGATGGAGCTATGATTATTTTTCTTCTCCCTCCGGTAACCTGGTCAAGCCTCTGAAATACCGTGGTAGGTAAGGACTTTAGTACTTTAGTTCCCCCTTTAGTGTAGCCAGCTTTGCGGCCTGTTTAGAGACCCGGAAGCGCACTCCAGACCTAACTGCATTTCTGAAAGCCAGGCAGAGAGAGTGGCAGCCTGACTTCAGTGTTTTGCCTCTGGTGCCAAAGTAACAAGGAGATGAATCATGGTTCCGGTCTAGACCACTAAAGCCTGGGGGTGCTGCACAGGCAATGTTGGTAGGTTCTGGAGTTTCTTTAATTCTTTTTTTTTTTTCTTTTTTTTCCCGGAGCTGGGGCCTTACACTTCCTAGGTAAGCGCTCTACCACTGAGCTAAATCCCCAGCCCTGAGTTTCTTTAATTCTTACTCTGGTCACTGTCCCCAGAGCCTTTCAACTCAGCTGGGGATAATGGACCCAGGGGGCTTCCAGCTTCTGTCATAGACTTCTGGGCTCCCTTAGAGTCAAGTGAAGTCCAGCCCATGCTTCTGGCATGAACTCTGACCTCTTACCAGTTTTTCTTAGAGCTCAGTGCCAATTGTGGCAGCGACCCCTTGAAGATCTGGCCTGTCCAAAGTTTTCGTTTTTTAGTTTCTGTGCCCCTACATTAGAGCCCTTTTCTTAGGCAGCAAGAGGCTCTGGGTCTCAGATCATTTGTTTTCCTTCTGGCTTATAAGAGGTTATATTCTTTGGGACAGTTGAGAATGGCAGAAACTCACTTGCACCTAGTGCAGGGAGGAGGGGACTTCTTGGCTCATACACTAGAGGTCAGGTGGAGCCGGCAAAGGCCAGAAACAGGCCCCAGACCAGCTGCAGCCTCATATCCCCTTGCTTAGCCTTCAGGGTCAGCTTTCTCCCTCACACCATGTTTACCCCATCAACACCAGATGTTCATGCTTACAGTGTCGGCTAGCATGGGACAACTCTCTTTTGTAGTCAGACAAGTCCTGGCAGAGTTCTGATTGGGCTGCATTAGATAATATGACCATGCTCGAGCCAGTCACCCTGCATCCAACAACGGGAGCAACCGAGCTCTTGTCTGATGTGAAAGTTGGGGCCATGGGGATGAATTATTGATTGAATGGAAGCAACCCTTAGAAATATATCCATTAGCAGGACAGCAGTGGTGATGCAAATCTCTGATCCCAGAGATCGATAGGGAAGCAGAAGCAGGGAGATCTCAGAGTGTAAGCCAATGGCAGCCTTAGCAAGGCACATAAACACACACTCACACACACACATACACACACACACACACACATACCATACACATCAAACACTGCACACACACTATATACACATGCACTGCACACACCACACACACACACTCACACACTCATACATACACTCACCCACACATCATATACATCACACACTGCACACACCACACACACACACCACACACTACATACACACTACATATACACATACCGCACACACATTTACACACACTCACACATACATACACACACCACACTCACACACACATCACACATTACACACACACACCACATACACATTGCATATGCACACTATACACACACCATATACACACACACACACATACCACATACACACACAGTACACACACACCACATACACACACTGCATATACACACTACACACTACACACACACACACACACACACACACACACACGCACACGCACGCGCGCGCGCACCTCTCTTTCAATACTGAGACTTGCCTCAAAGTAGGGTGGCTCTGTTGGGTACTGAGTTGAACTTAAGGCTCTTCCGGTGTCTCTCAGACTCTAGCACTAGTCTCTGGCCAGTGTCCATGCTAGGAAGTTTTCCCTGAGCTCCCGCAGATTTTTAGAACCTAGGCTGTCTCCTGCTGGGACCCAGTCCAAATGATCTTTTCTCCAGGAAGTAGAATCACCCTGGGACGTTTTTAGTCCTCTGCTTCTCCTTGGCCCAGAGCTCTGCACAGTCCATGTGGTGTCCGCCTCCTCCTGGCTGTAACTGGTTGCTTAGTCACTCTCCCACCCATCCCCACCCCTGCTTTGGCTCCATCTCACTTCTAGTAACTTTCCACCCGACCCCCCTGTACCCCCATCCTCCTACCCCTAGCTCCTGCTTTCTTGCTGGGGCTGGCTAACCCTAGATCACACTCCCTCCGCCTCTCACAGCGAATGACTCCAGCCTCTGGCACAGGCCCCACCTACTCAGCTAAGCAGTGCTCAACTGCTCCCCGTGAGGAGCCCCAAAGGTGAAAAAAAACCTTTTATCTCCAGAGAGTTTGGGGATACCTGCCTCAGGCAGACCTTAATCCCCTCAGGTAAACAGTTCTCTTTTCAGAGGTGGGGTGAGAAAGAGCAGAGACTGAGAGGGAAGGCCGGGAGGAAGGACTGGGGTGGCTGAGGAGAGAGAGCCAGTTTGGATAGGTCTGACTTCCAGGCAGGATGAAGTAGTTCCAGGGTGCAGTGGAGACTCTGGGGCCCTCAGAGTCTGGGATGCTGTGATTAAAAACTATAGGCATGCTGGCTCACATACATCAGGAACCCACTCCTTAATGTTCTAGAAGCTGGGAGGGAAACCAGAGTGCCCCATGGTCATCTTCTGATGAGGACAGAGGGAGCTCTCCGGGCCTCTTGTATAAGGGGAACTGACCCCATTCATGAGGGCTTCACCTCCTTAGTCTGCCATCGGGCTTTGGTTTTATCGTGTGAATCTGGAAGATTCAGCCCATAGCAGGGACACCCATGTGCTGCCCTGAATGCAGAGACTCAAGCTTTCTCCAGGGCACCTGCCTCAGCCATACAGAACGTTGGCAACCCTCCTGGCATCTGAGGAGCCTCTGCTCATTCTCAGCTATGTGGCTTTGGATGGGTGGCCCACACCTCAGAGCCTCAGTGTACCCATTAGTTAAGGGGAGATAGTTACAGCCACCTCAGTTGCCTTGAGGATCAATGAGCCACCACATATCAATGAGTATCTGGCACACAGTAGGACTTCCTTCCAGGCACCTAATAGGAGTTAACAGTCCTTCCTCAGTAACATGGTCCTGAGTTCCACATGCTGCTTGTCTACCATCCAAGGCACTGGAGGTCCTAAGGTAGTTCCTGGGCTTCGAGATCAGACAGGGACGTTATTACACACCCCACCTTAGAAAACTGGAGCCTGCCTGCCTCCCCCCTCCCCCTCTTCCTCTCTCTTTTTCTTATTTTCCTTTGTGCTTTTCTTCTCTTCTGTAGGGTTCTGTGACTCTGGGCCTCACGTGCTAGGCAAATGCTTTAGCACTGAGTCATCAAGAGACCCCCTCCCTTCTCTTCTGTTTCCCTTTCCCCTGTCACCACTCACTACTTCACACCAAATGCAGCTTCCCTCTCACCAACAGCCTCCACCTATAGTTAGAACAGTCTTCTGATGCCCACTCTGGCACCCTGGCCATGTCTTCCTAGCCTCAACCTGGGGCGGTAGCCAGCCCGTGCCCCAGAGTCCCTCATATAGTCAACCGCACCAGCTGACGGGACTCACATCTGGCTTCTGGGAGAGCAGAATGATGTCACCACCTGTGGCTGGGAGTAGTTCCAGCTACAAACATTAGCAAGGAGTTATAAGGCAGGAATGGAGTTTCTGGATCCCGTACCTGTGTTTCCTGTCATGAATGTCCCCAGCAGCAGGCAAGCCACAGCAATAGGTGTGAAGTGGAACAAGTCTAGAGAAGGCCTGTGTGTTGGTTGGGAAGGGGAACCCAGCCACACCCTTCTCTTTCTCATCCCCGCAGGTGGGCCATGGGAGCAGATTTTGTTCTGAGAGATTGTGCGAGACTCCCTTTTCAAAACACAAATAACCAGCTCCTGCCCTTTGGCTCTCCCTGCCAGCTCGGCCTCCCGGAAGTGCTGCCTGTCTGTGCCATCTCTGGGTCTCTTTTTTTTTTTTTTTTTCCTTTTTCTTTTTTTTCCGGAGCTGGGGCCCGAACCCAGGGCCTTGTGCTTCCTAGGCAAGCGCTCTACCACTGAGCTAAATCCCCAACCCCCATCTCTGGGTCTCTTGCTCCCTCTCAATGTTACTTGGCTTCTGGTCGGCAGCCACGACCCTCCTCTGACACTGATCTTATCTAGCTAGGTTTCTTTCTGAGGGTCATAGTCTGTCTCAAGACTTTTCTTGCCAAAATGCTGAGGCTCCCGCATGGATAGATGACTTGCTGTGCCTGACTGGTCTCTGTCCCTCTCCTTTTGGCTGTTCTGACTGGTGAGCTGAGTCTCCTAGACCTTATTCTCCTGTCTCTGTGAGTAGTGTTTGCTCCATTCCTTCAGCTGGACCTCATCATCTTTTTTTTCTTTTAATTAGTTTATTTACTGGGTATATGTTGGGAGGTACGATGTGTGTGACACAGTGTATATGTCGAAGTGAGAGGACAACTTGTGAGAGCTGCTTCTGTCCTACTCTGTGGGTCTCTCAAGGGTCGATCTCGGGTCATCAGGCTTGGTAGCAAGCCTTTACCTGCTGAGCTATCTCAAAGGCCTCAACTGCATTTCTTGGTTTGTTGTTGTTTTTTTTTTTTTTTTTTTTCCGGAGCTGGGGACCGAACCCAGGGCCTTGTGCTTGCTAGGCAAGCGCTCTACCACTGAGCTAGATCCCCAACCCCTTCAACTGCATTTCTTACGGACCAAGTTCCAAATCCAGTCACCATCCAGAGTTCCCTCTGAGCCCTGGACCCTCTTATCCAGTGGGGCATTCCACTTGGAGATTCCGTGGTCCTCCCATACCCACCAAGTTCAAAACTAAATACATGATTCCAAGGCTCGCCCCTGCTTTGCTCCCTCCTTGAGAAATGTTACGGGAACGGGGGACACAGACTGTGTGTGTAGTGGGTGTGTGCAGAACATGCATAAAGATCTGGGGCGGATCCTCAGCACACACAAAATAAAAAGAAAGAAAAAGTAGGGGAACTGACGGGAAAGTCGGAAATTAAGAAAAGGAAAGAAGGAAGGAAGGAAGGAAGGAAGGAAGGAAGGAAGGAAGGAAGGAAGGAAGAGAGAAAACCAGATTCCCCACAGCTCTGGCACACAGGGTATAAGTGTTTGGGAGTAATGCCTTCTGTTCCGTTTTACAAAGATGAATTCAGTGTCTGTGTGTCTGTGTAAGTGTGAGAGTGCAGGCACAACATGATAGCACCAGTGTTAAAGTCAGAAAACAATGAGTTCATTCCCTCTTCTACCTTGTGGGTCCCAGGGATGAAACTCAGGTGGCCAGGTTGGTGGCAAGCACTCCTATAGGCTGAGCCATCAAGCTAGCTCCCTTTCCTGATGTTTTAATATCCCAGCTTTCCCCGATTTTTGGGTTGTTTGTTTGGTTGGTTTTTTTCCAGACAGGGTTTCTCAGACCTGGCTGGCCTCAAACTCACAGAGATCTGCCTACCTCTGCCTCCTAAGTGCTGGGATTAAAGGTGTGCACCACCACCACCTGGCCCAACTTTCACACTTAAAAAAAAAAGGTTTATTTATTTATTTGTTTATTTATTTTTGTTTAATGTGAGCCCACTGTAGCTGACTTCAGACAACCAGAAGAGGGCATTGAATCCCATTACAGATGGTTGTGAGCCACCATGTGGTTGCTGGGAATTGAACTCAGGACCTCTGGAAGAGCAGTTGGTGCTCTTAACCACTGAGCTGTCCTTCCAGCCCATCCTTCCTACTTTTTTTTTTTCTTTTCTTTTTTTTGGAGCTGGGGATTGAACCCAGGGCCTTGCACTTGCTAGGCAAGCGCTCTACCGCTGAGCTAAATCCCCAGCCCCACCTTCCCACTTTTTAATGAAAGAGAATTCCCATAGTCTTAGCAATCCTTCCAGACTTTTGAACTATTCCAAAAGAACTACACAGGCAGGATAAACACTCCAATGGGAAGAAGAACCTAAGAGGCACAAATCCCCCACACCCTGGCCCTCAGTCACTCACTTCAGATGCCTGCTGTCACTGGTCACTCGCAAGCCCTTCGAATGATGGCCACACAAACTTCCCGCCTTTCCCTCACATAATAACACAGACCATGCCCTTGACCGGGCTCTCCCTTCTCACCTGACAGCCTGTTTCTCATGTCCCCACAGGGAGCACCTTCCTCCTTTTCTATTTCCTATTTTTATTTTCAGCACGAGCAGGGAGGAGCGAGAAGGGCTCAGGAAAGCACCATACACTCAAGACGTGGGTGCAAGCTTCTCAAGAGACTCCAAGAGCTGTCTTGTTTTCCTTTCCTGACATTTAGCTCACCATGGGTGGCCATGCTGTGGGCTACTCAACCAGCCCTCAGTCAAAAGACATGCAAGTTCTGCTACCACAAATGAGCTGCAGTTGGGGCAGGAGAGATGGCTCAGCAGCGAAGAGCAGACACTGCACTTGCAGAGGACCCCAGTTTGGTTCCCAGGACCTGTGTCAGGTGGTTCATCTCGACCACCAGTAATTCCAGCTCCAGAGCATGCGATGCCCTCTTTTGGCTTCTGCCAGCACCTGTACTTGTGCGCTCGCACCATGATCTTCCATATACATAGAATTAAAACAAGAAAGCCCTGGGGCGGGCTGTGGATGCGGAAGAGAAGAAATTGATATGAAGGTCCTAGCATGATTGAAAAGGAAACAGGGTGATAAGATAAGCTGCTAATTGCAGGGCTGGGATATGTCTGCTCCAAGCCTGAGGGCCCTGAACAGAAGCAGAAAGCCACATGAAGGAGGGTCCCCTCATTCGGGCCCATGGAGCCCAACCAGGCCAGAGTCATAGAGCAGAACTGAGCGTATGTGGAAGTAGGAGAGTCCGGGAGTGTGTTGGACCTGAGCCGGCTCCTTTAGCCTTCATGAAAACCTAAGGATTTCTCCTCGTGGTGGAGGTGAAAGGCAGGCCCTCTCACAGCTCAGCACGAACTTGTGTTGGGGATCACCTAGGATTCTTACACAGACCTCAGAGCTTCTCCCTGCACCAGGCAGATCTCCGAGAGAAGGCTTTGGAGGAGTGGGCTGTCTCCTGGCCCTGCCGCACCTCTAACCCAAGACCCTGTTTCCCGGCAGGTTTTGCCCATCATCATCTTCTTCAGCTGCGTCATGTCTGTTCTGTACTATCTGGGCCTCATGCAGTGGGTGATCCTGAAGGTGAGTCCTCAGGCCTGGCTGTGTTTCCTTCAAGTCACCAGCTCCCAGGTACAGCTTTCCAGTGTCCATGCTTTCCCAGAGTCCCATGACTCAAAGTCTACCTCCCTACCCTAGAATTTCTTGCTTTCTGGATCCTTGCCTTCCCAGAATCCTCTGCTCCCAGGGCGCATACCCTCCTAGAGTCTCTTGCTCCTGAAGTCCACGCCTTCCCAGAATGCTCTCTTCTCACACTTAACATTCTCTCCAAATCTATTGCTAATCAAACATCCCTTCAGAAGTTCTCTTGTCCTAACACTATGGGAAAAAGGCATAAAATCTAATGCTGCTTCTATGGGAGGGAGAGTTGGGGGTTCCTTCTATGGGAGGAACACAAGATTTAGGGGGAAAATTATACAAAAATGATCCAGAGAGATTATAACACCAGGCCAGATAGGCCAGACTTAGCTGGTATAAATATGCTCACTTTATAAGGACTATTCGTTTGGTCTTTTTGTTTGTTTGTTCACTTGTTGGTTTGTTTATTGTGTGTGCACATGCACGTGTGTGCATGCATGTATGCCAGGATGCACATGTGGAGGTTAGAAGATATCTTGCAGGAGCTGGTTTTCTCCCTCTGCCATGCGAGACCTGGGGACTAAACTCAGGTTGTCAGGCTTGGCACTGAACACCTTTACTGCTGAGTCATCTGTCAGCCCAACAGTGCTTAGGTTTATAAAATCTGCATCTGACTAGGATGTAGGAGTTGGCATCAGACAGCATTTAAAAGCATCAGACCTGGCAAAAGATTCTGAGGTTTTAGCCAACAGCGCTCAGAGTAAGTCAGCACCTTTGGACAGCAGCAAGAATAAAAAGTGACCTTCAGTTATGTTAACTTGCAGAATCCAAAAGAGGTGACTGCCCCTGGATTTGGAGCATGTGTTCAACCACGGGCTTGGATAAATGGTGCTATAAGCAGGAAGGAATGAATCTGCATCCTCCACAGCCAGGCTGGAGGGATAGAGAAGGATGGACCAGAGGAAGGTAGGAGGGAAGGCCAATTCCCAATGCTTGTGAAGGAAGGCTAGCCGAGGAAGGCTGAGAGGAGGCAGCAGCACAGAAACATTCCAGAGAAGAACTCTCTAGTACAGTATGTCCCAAAGCCTTTTCCACTGAACTCTAGACCCTGGCGTGCTACCAAATGTTACTTGGAAAAGAAGTCTCTAGTTAAGTAACTGAGGAAAACTAGGCTAGACATTATGGTGAATTAATTTTTTCATTAATTTACATATTTATTCATTTTATCAAAGCCCCCTCCCTCCTCTCCTCCAAGACCCACCCTTCCAAGTCCCTCCCCCAACTATACTCTACCTTTTACCTCAGAGGAGAAGTCCCTCTTGGGTACCACTCCACCCTGAGTTATCCAGTCCCAGCAGGACTAGGCACATCCTCTCCCACTGAGGCCCAAACAGACAGTACACTTAGGGGAAAGGGATCCAAAGGTGGGCAACAGAGTCAGAGACAGCCCCTGTTCCAGTTGTTAGGGCACCCACATGAGGACCCAGCTGCACATCTGCTACAAATGTGTAGGAGTCCAGATCCAGCCCCTGCATGCTCTTTGATTGGTCGTTCACTCTCTGTGATCCTCCATGAGCCCAGGTTACTGACTCTGTAGGTCTTGTGGTATTCTTTGCCTCTCTGGCTCCCTCAATCCAATCCCCCACTCTTCCACAAGACTCCCTGAGCTCTGCCTAATAATTGGCTGTGAGTGTCTGCATCTGTTTCCATCAGTTGCCAGATGAAGCCTCTCAGAAGACAGTTGTGCAGACTCTTGTCTGCAAGCATAACAGGGGTTGGTTCTCTCCCATGGGCTGGGTCTTGAGTTGTGCAGTCATTGGTTGGCCATTCCCTCAGTTTCTGCTTCATCTTTGTCCCTGCACATCATCTAGTAGGAGAACAAATTTTGGGTTGAAGGTTTTGTGGGTGGATTGGTGTCCCCCTCTCCACTGGATGTCCTACCTAGTTACAGGAGGTGGCCACTCAGCCTCTCTATCTCCAGCAGCTAGGAGTCTCAGCTGGCGTCACCCCCATAGACTCCCAGGACCTCCCCCTCCTACCAGGCCTCTGGCTCGTCCCAGAGATGCCCCCATCAAGCTCCCTTCTCTCTTCCAGCCCCCTGGTAGCCATTCTGCGAGGTGTAAGGTAGAATCTCACTTTAATTTGCATTTCCCTGATAGCTAAGGATGTTGAACATTTCATTAAATGCCTCTCAGCCATTAGAGATGCCTATGTTGAGAATTCTCTAGCACTGGGCCTCGTTTTAAGGTGGGTTATTTGGTTTGTCGGTGTCTAGTTTCTTGAGTTCTTATATATTTTAGATACCAGTCCTCTGTCTGAAATAGGGTTGGTTAAGATCTTTCCCCACTCTGTAGGCTGCATTATGGTGAATGACTTTTTTTTTTTTTTCTTTTTCTTTTTTGGAGACAGGGTCTTATTTTGTAGTCCTGGTTGTCCTGGAACTCACTGTGTAGACCAGGCCGACTTTGAACTCACAGACTCTGCTTGCTTTTGCCTCCTGAATGCTGGAATTAAAAATGTGTGGGGCTGGGGATTTAGCTCAGTGGTAGAGTGCTTACCTAGGAAGTGCAAGGCCCTGGGTTCGGTCCCCAGCTCTGAAAAAAAGAACCAAAAAAAAAAAAAAATGTGTGCCACTGTGCCCAGCTAACAGGGTTGTTGTTGTTGACTCAGCAGCAGTTAAGAATATGTCCCACCCTTGCAGAAGACCTAGTTAGGTTCCCATTATTTACCTTAGCAGCTTGTAACTCCCTGAAACTCCAGCTCCAGGGGATCTGTTCCCTTTTTCTCTAAGGCCCAGGCTCCTGCACACACATACACATAAAACAAACAATTCCATACAATTATGCATATATGCATGCATGCCACAGACTGTGTAGTAGTCAGAGGACAGCTTGCAGGAGTCAGTTCTCTTCCCACTGTGTGGGTCCTGGGGATCAAACTAAGTCATCAGGCTTGGCAACAAATGTCCTACCTAGTTTGCACCCTCCACCTCATGTTCTGAGATAGGCTCTCTCTCTGAACCTGGAGCTCACTGGTTCGGGTAGGTTGGCTAGCTAGCAAGCCCCAGGGAGCCTTCCTGTCTCTATCTCTCCAGCTCTGGGATTACATGTGGATGCTTTAACATCGCTCCTGGGACTCTACCTGAGTGGCTGAGCTGTAGTACAACCAATTTACACTTATCCCTGACTAGCTTACAAATAAACGAGACTCTGACTATGGTTCTTTTATTTGGCTTTGACGATCACGGGGGGTTACCCCCAATCTACTCTTCTAACTGCTGGCCTGGCTACCACCCTACCAGTGTACCCCAGATACTTGGTAATGTGTTCATGGTCCATCTCCCCTCATGGAGGCTTTCTTCTCTCCTCGAATTCTTCCTCCTTCTCCTCCTCAGTTCTCCTCCACCCCCAACCAGGTAACTCAAACCTACCTACCTCTAATTCCTCCAGTAATTGGCTGTAGCAATTTTATTTAACCAATAGTTTTAAATCAAGGAACAAGGTTTGCACAACAAAAGCTTTTAAAGGTAAGAATTCTCTTGCGGAATTTAGCAATACATAGCAACAGACCAAACCTCAATGCTGAGCCACCTCCCCAGTCCCCCTGATCACCTCAATACTGCTCCAATGGTAATTACATTTCAACATGAGTTTTGAAGAGGCCATTCAACCCACTGCAGAGCCCCGGGGCTGGAAGACTTCTAAGGTACCTTCACCCCCAACTCTTTCTGACTCTTGCTAATGTCCACTCATGAGTACTCTGGTTTTTTCCAGATTGCCTGGTTGATGCAGGTCACCATGGGCACCTCAGCCACCGAGACACTGAGTGTGGCGGGAAACATCTTTGTGAGCCAGGTAGGTACTGCAGCCACCCAAAAGACTGGAAGCAGGCGGGAGTCCGATTTCATTCAAGAGAGAAGCCATTTAACCTGTCCCCAGGCTCACAGAAGGAAAGCTACTGCCCAGGGGTGCTTCCTGTCCTGTCTCTGTCACCCAAACCCAGATGTGGTCTCTCTGGCACCTCCATCACTTCCAACGAGGCTTAAACGCTTACAGGCCAAGTGGGAAACTGAGGCTAGGGAGCTGTGAATGGTTTGCCAAGGTCCTGCAGGGATAAGTAAAGACACATTTAGTTGGTTGTCTTTCTTTCTTTCTTTCTTTCTTTCTTTCTTTCTTTCTTTCTTTCTTTCTTTCTTTCTTTCTTTCTTTCCCTCTCTCTCTCTCTCTCTCTCTCTCTCTCTCGCTCTCTTTCTTTCATTTATTTCTTCGTTTTTTCCTTGATTAGGCTTGATAACCCCTGGGCTCATTAGAAGATCCTGCTTTCTTCCTCTCCCTAGCTTCTGTTTGCTTCCATTGGAAAATGAGGTTTCTTTCTGTCTCAGGTTATAAGCACCGAGCGGGAGGTGCCTGGGTGTGATGAGTGCCAACACACAGGGTGGGGTAGGGCGGTGATACGCGGGTCCTGTCACAGAGGTGGGAGGACAATGAGGTCCAGAGAGGCTCAGCGGAATGGGAACCCACCCTCTGTCTCCTCTGAGATTCTTCGTCAAGAACTGTGACCATCACTCCCACAGCAAGGGCCGTGAGAACAGTGCCCAGCTGTTGCAGCTCACTGTTTGCCTTCTGACTTGTTTGTAGACTGAAGCTCCTCTGCTGATCCGGCCCTATCTGGCAGACATGACACTCTCTGAAGTTCACGTTGTCATGACTGGAGGCTATGCTACCATTGCTGGCAGCCTCCTGGGCGCCTACATCTCCTTTGGGGTAGGTAGAACCTTTCTTTGATTGGCTATGCCAGAGCCCTGAAATTGCCTTTCTGGAAGCCCCACATGCTCCTTCCTAGTCACAGCAGCCATGGTGTCCCCTCTCTGTCTCAAAGCCCAGCTCTACCTGAGCAAGGTGGGCTTGCTGGGCTAAATTACTTGGTTAGACTTTAAAAGGCCGCTGGGACAATTCCCAGAATTCCTTTTATTAAGCTCTTATCATGTATTAGGCGCTATGCTGGGTACTTTAATATCCCCATTTTATAGATCAGCAAATTGAGGCTCAGAGAATAAATTAATGGTTAAAGCCAGGATCTAAGGATCTGAACCCAGATCTGACTCCAAAATGCATGCCACTTTTCCATAGACCCACATGTAGGCTTTCCCTGGGGATCTGCCCTCCTAAATGATATGTATCATAATCCTCTCATGAGTCGATCCAGTATTGCAAATTGGACCCTTAATTCACCTGCCTCAAAAGTCAAAGAAAAAGCTAAAGACGAAATTTGAAGCCCCAAACTTTGTTGGTAAAACTGTTTCTCAATAGTGACATATTAGATACACTACTTGCACATCTTACGGTCTTTAAACATCTTAATTTGCTCTGGGCCTCGTGATCAGTTTTAAGAATTGTCCCTGTGTTTTTTCTAGACACATGAGATTTGCAGACACCTCTAGTCATTAACTAGGACTTAAAAGGCAAGGGATGTATTACTACACTAAAAGAAATAAAAGAAAAGAAAAGCCAAAGGAGGTGGTAGTGCAAACCTTTGATTCCAGCTATTATGAGGCAGAGGCATGGAGATCTCTGAGTTTGAGGCCAGCCTGATCTACAGAGTGAGTTCCAGGACAGCCAGAGATATACAGAGAAATCCTATCTCAAAAATTAATTAATTAAATATACACTTGTCACCACCTGTGGTCTCAGTATTCTAGAAGCTGAAGCAGGAGGATCAAATGTTCAAGGCCAACCATAGCCACATAGTGAAACCCCATTTAAAACAAAAATTAAAAAACAAAAACAAAAACCCATGTATGCATAGCGGGGCTCTGCCCAGTAAGCACACCAATAAACGTATCTTAAGTTGAAAACACCAGTCCATCACAGCACCAAGCTTCCCCTGGCCCTGTGGGCAGACCTGGGCCTGGGGTGTGACTGCTGCTGCCATCAGCATTGCAAAAACATCCCACTGCATTTCACCAGCCTGGGAAAGATCCCAATTCAAAATGCCAAGTGCCGTTTCTGCAGAATGCTTATCCCTTTATTACCACCTTGATGCAGAAATTATTCGTTTGAGGCATTAAGTCAGAGACCATCTATGCCGGGAGACCTCTACCTGTTGTTGTACAGCATCTGGCTATACTCAGCTCCTTTCTTCTCTTCAGTCTTGAGTCCAGGTCTGGGCCCGAACGTTCTCCCAGGGTTGTAGAGGGAAAGCCCCTGGCCGCAGCCCCAGCAAGGTCTGGGAAAGCTCCTAACAGTCGGACCATACTTCCCTTCTCGCTCTACTCCTGTTCCTGGCTGCGGAGAAGCTCTTTTCTGCCCCCTGCCGGCTCTTAACCATCACTGCCTGGCCACCCGTCCAGTTCCCTCTGCTCCCTTCCCATGCCGCTCCCACATTCTTCTCCTTTGTTTTGAACAGTTGGCTTTTAAACTCAGGACCCCATACATGCTGGCCAAGTCATTGAGCCACACTCCCAGTTCATAGATTCTTTATTTTCAAAACGTTTTTACTATTACTGTCCGTGTATGAACACAGGGGCATGCATGTGTGGGTAGGAGGGAGTCGGTTTTCTCCTTCCACCATGAGTTCTGGGGATTGAACCAAGGCTCGTTATGATAAGTGCTTTTACCTACAGAGCCATCTTGCTGGTCCCTCCATCCACAGTGGCTCAGCTTCTGACCCTTTGCCACACCCTTCCTACTGCAGGTATTTGGATAGGAGTAGGACCTGTCCAACGCAGTGGCCATGGGCCACTGACTATTCGAAACATGGACAGTTTAAAACATGGTGTCTAGTTTTCTTCCTTCAGGGCTAAAGAGCGAACCCAGGGCCTCACTCCCAAATGCCAGGCAAGTGCTGTACCACTGAGCTGAGGTTCCATTTTTTAAAGAAATGTCTAAGTTACATAGACTGCCCTTGTACTGGTGACCTCCTGCTTCAGCCTCCTAAATACTTAGGGTTACACACAGACTTGAACCCCCAGGCCTGGCTTTCTTTGCACTTTTTTTTTTAAAAGATTTATTCATTTATTATATATAAGCACACTGTAGCTGTCCTCAGACACACCAGAAGAGGGCATCGGATCTCTTTACAGATGGTTGTGAGCCACCGTGTGGTTGCTGGGAATTGAACTGGGGACCTCTGGAAGAGCAGTCGGGTGCTTTTAACCGCTGAGCCATCTCTCCAGTCCTTCTTTGCACTTCTAATTGTGGCTGCTGACCATAGTGAATGTGTTGGTGCTTTTCTGGGTGGTGTTGCATGCCTAATAGGCCCATCTCCTGGGAGGTAGAGGAAAAGGGTCACAAATCTGAGGTTACCATCAACTGCATAGCAACTTTGAGGCCAGCCTGGGCTACACAAGACTGTATCTAAAGAATGTAGCAGGAATGAAATTATACATACAGTCTCTGTCGTGTTTGTATTGGACAGTGCTAGCCTAGGTCTTCTCTTTTGTCACACAGCCCTCAAGTGTCATTTGACTGAATCATTTCATTGTGACCTCCACATACATTTCCAACTATGCTGTTGTCTCAAAGGCTCTAGGATAGACACCAACTTTCACTGCAAATAAAAACCAAGTGGTCTCTTGGTGTAGGGGTCTCTGAACCAAGGCTGGTCACGGTAACATTCAAGAGTTGGTCACTCATGTTTCTTATTGAATTGTCCCCAAGGGTCTGCAAGATCCTGAGTGGGCAAAGTGACTCTGTTGCTTAGTTTTCACATCTGTAAAATGGGCAGATGTACTGGTTACATGGCCTCAGTAGATAGACTGAAGATGGTCAGGAAACATTTAGCATGGTGCTCAGAAGTAACCACATTAAGATCAGAAGGTGGGCAATGGTGAGCATCTTTAATCTCAGCGCTCAGGAGACAGAGGCAGGTGGATCTCTGAATCTGAGGCTGACCTGGTCTACAGAGTGAGTTCAAGGACAGCCAAAGCCAACTCTGTCTTGAAGAACCAACCAACCAACCAAACAAACAAACAAAGAAAACACAAAACAACAACAACAAACCAGACCAGAAATCTCTCCTTATTTTCTTTCTCACTAAACACCTTTCTTGTCCTATCTCCAGAGGGTAGAGGAGTCCTAGGTAGCTGGGATGGAAAGCATTCTTGACTGTGCTCCTTGATGCAGAGCTGGGGAGGTACAGAAGGCTGGTGTGGGATGAACCAGTGCTGGCCTCACTGCCTGCATATAGGACTCCACCTCTCCATCAAGAGCAGGAATGACTGCTATGGGATTTGAGGCTGTGGCTGTAATGGCTCTGGAATATGTGTTTCCCGTCTAAAATCCAAGCTTACAAAAAGGTTTCACTCTTCAAGTTGAAGGAAGAGGTTGGGGTCTAGACTGGTAGACAGAGAGCCCCAGATTCCAGGTTGGCAGTGTCCACACTGGGGCTTAGCAGCCATCGAGGAGACAACCGAAGCCATGAAAGTTCCGAGAGGGCGCCCATCCAGGCTGCCCCTCATCCAGGAGGGGTCAGGCTTGGGGCTTGCCATCTAGAGCTGGTGACAGGAGGAGGAGCTGGGCCTCTTGCTGGTTCGTTTTCACAGTTGCAAGTGAGCTTCCTTTGCTAGAACAAAGCACCCTAGAGAAAGAGTTGGAAAATGGAGATGTTTTTATTTATTATCATGCCTTTAGAGGTTTCCACCCACTTTGCCCCGTCACGTGGGCTTGTGTTGAGTGGATCATCGTGGCAGAGAGGGTGTGGCAGAATAGGGCTGTCCACCTCAGGGCAGTCAGGGACACAGAGAAACAAAGAGGAAGAATCTGGGTGCAAGATGTACCCTTGAAGGCAGGTCCCCGTGACCACTTCTCCCAGCCAGGGTGGATGGATTAACTCACTGGTGAACTGAGCTCCCGGAGGCAGCGGAAGACCAAGCCTTCGTCAGGGACTCTTCATTTTCACACCCTGAGTGGTTTCTGCCTCTGAGTAAGGAGAAGTCAGTGGGGTTTAGAAAAAGGAGGAGGATTTCAGGGCCTGAAGATCTCCGGGCCTTCTTCAGCTTCCACACTTCCTGTCTGATCCCCGGGAGCGTCTGCTGAGCCCACATACACTCACCTCCTGTCCTCTGCTTGCTCCCTCTTGAGACAGGGGTCTCACTGTGTAGCTCTGAATAGCTTGGAATTTACTATACAGATTAGGTTGGTCTTGAACTCACAGAGATTTGCCTGCCTCTGTGAGACTGAAGGCATATGCCACCATGTCCAGAAAAGGGCATCTGTTTTAAGCTTCCTGGTGTGGGAACTGAACTCAGGATTCTTGACTGTGGAGGCATCTCTCAATCCCCCTCCCCTGCCTGCCCTTGTAAAAACAGTGCTAGGCTAGTCTCAAACTCACTATATAACCAAGGATGGCCTTGAATTTCTGATTCTTCCACCCAGAAATGCTACATTTACAGGACCTTACCATCCCTCCCAGCTTGTGTAGTAACTGGGGATGGAACCCAGTGATCCCTCCGTGCTAGGCAAACACTCTGCCTGGGCCACATCCCAGCTCCCCTTTCTTTCTACTTAAAATTTAAAAACTGCGATTGGCTTACTACACAATTTCAGGAGAAAAGATCTATGTTGTTTTTCAGTTTAAGAAAGTAGTATGGAGTTGTGGACCTATTGAAAGATATCAAAAAGCACTAAGAAAGTAAATCAGTTCAAACCCAGCTCACCGGGGACAGCCAGTGTGCTGACAATTAGGGAACTCCTTCCTGAACCTCTTCTAGGCAATTGGGTGTTTGTTTTTCTCATCGTCACAGTCCTGCTGTCCACACAACTTTGTGGGCACTTTCCCATGTTACCGCCCGACTCCAAGAAGCATCACTTTCTAGAGACCATTCAGGATGGAGCAGTGGCTCAGTGGGTGAGATCGCTGGCTGCGCTTACGGAGAACCCACATTCTGTTCCCAGCACCCACATGGCAACTCACCATCATCTGTAACTCCCGTCTCAGGAGACCTGAGGCTCTCTCTTGCCTCCACAGGCACCAGGCTCACACAGTGCACATGCATACATGTAGGCTCACATGATGCACGTGCTTACATGTAGGCTCACATGATGCATATGCATACATGTAGGTTCACACAATGCACATGTTTACGTGTACAGGCAAAATGCCCATTCACAAAATAAACAGATCTTTGAAAGAAAAGGCTATTTGCCCATTGTCAGTTAGATGGTTGGTTCTGATTTCAGTTTGGTAAGTAGCACAGTGGAGGGATAGCTGTTCATCCGTCTTTGGAACAGTGAGGTTGTATGTTTTGAAAGTGTCCCACCACCTCAGGGTTGGTGGTAGTTTATGATCTTGCTGGAGTTCCTATCCAGTGTGATTTACAGAGACAGACCCAGTGCCTCCAGGCTATTGAAGGAGGCTGATTCCCTAATACAGGAGTGAGTGAGGCAGGCTGCCTTGAAGTGGTGAGTTCCCTGTCCCAGTAGGTATTCAAAAATAGAACATAGGAGTTACACTCCTTTACCGCACAGAAGCTATGTGGAGACAGGGACTGGTTACCTGCTTCATCTACCCCAATTCTCAGTGGTTGTTAATCCAGCAACATGGCTGCTCTGACAAGGGATCATATCCAAAGACCTTCTAGGTCTGTGTGATCTGGCTGGAATGACACACCTTTAATCCTTCTGACTGGAATACAGATACCCCTTAGTGCACCCCTTTAATCCCAAACAATAAAAGTAAAGTTAGCTTGTCAAAGGAAGCAGCCATGTTTGAAAGTGACATCTTATTGAGGGGCAAAGTGATGAATCAGAGAAAGGTTTGACAGAGTGTGGCAGAGAGAAGATCTGCCCAACTGTCTTGAGAACAGCAGAGGAAGAGGCTACTTAAGAGAAGTGCAGGGAGAGAGCTGGGAGGTAGTTTTACTGGACAGTTTTACAGACATAGGTTGCAGGTGAAGACAGGATGAACCAGAGAATGAGAAGGAGCCAGAAGATTAGAACAGATTGTCAGAGTCAGTTTGAGGCCAAGCAGAGCAATTCAGTCAGAAGCTGAGAGAAGCTGCATTAAAACAGTCAGCTTGGAAGATTACATTGTATGGAGGCTAGAAGCTCCCAGGCCTTAGCCTAAGGCTAGTTAGAACCCTCTAGGCTGGGCCCAAGCTGTGTATTCGAATCTCACCCCATCTTCTGAGGAACTAAAAACAACATTTAAAAGTTCTGGGGTATTGTCTGAATCTGTCACAAACTCCGCAGTCAGAGGGGGATTAGTGGTCAAAGAGAGACAGCCTGGGTGAGGAGGAGAATCTGTGAAATTGGAGCCAAAGGCCATATGGGATTTTAATTCTTCTTCCTTTATTTTGAGCAAGCCATAGTTATTCCTCTGGACTGCACTTTTCATTGTCACTAGATGAAGAAGTGTCACTTGCTTGGCCTACCCTGGAGAAGTACTGTTTTTTAAGGAAACAGTCACTGCTCTTTGTTGTTATGTTTTATGTGCATCTTATATAATTTTATATATGTGTATATATGTATGTATATATGTATGTGTGTATATATGTGTGTATGTGTGTATATAAGTATGTATGTATATATGTGTATATGTATGTATATATGTGTGTTTGTGTGTGCATGCATGTGTATGTATATATGTTTATGTGTGTGTATGTGTGTATATGAGTGTATATGTATATATGTATATAGGTGTGTATATGTGTGTGTATATGTGTACGTTTGTGGAAGAGAACAACTCACACGAGTCAGTTCTCCCCTTCTACCATGTCAGTTCCGGGGACTGAACTCAGATTGTCAGGCTTAGCAGCAAGCCCCTTTACCAGCTCAGCCATCTCATGGGCCCTTGCAGAGGTACTGGGAGATCGTCTGAACATAGAAGGGATTATTAATGACCATGCTAGCTGTAATACAGTGAAGTCATACTTAAAACGTATCATATACATAAATACATGTCCCTCTGCCACCATGTTTCTTCTACCTGTCCCCCATAACCTCCCTGTTATTTATTTATTTGTTTATATTTTGAGACAGGTCCCAGGCTGACTGTGACCTCGCTATGTAACTGAGGAGGACCTTGACTTCCTGGTCCTCTGTTCCCACTTCCTGTGTATGGGGATTACAAGCTTGCATCTCCGTGCCTGGTCGTGTGGTTCTGGAGATCAAACCCAGGGCTTTACGCATGCTAAGCAAGCTCTACATCCATACCAGCCCCAGCCCACCATCTCTGCTCTTACAGATCGACGCTGCTTCCTTAATCGCAGCCTCTGTCATGGCCGCCCCTTGTGCGTTGGCTCTCTCCAAGCTGGTCTACCCAGAGGTGGAGGAGTCCAAGTTCCGGAGTGAGAATGGCGTGAAGCTGACCTATGGGTGAGTGTGGCAGGGGGATTTCTGGGGGGAGATGACATGTGTGTGCTTTCTGGGGATCATTAGAGGTATCAAAGAACAGCACTGTCCTTGACTTGTTTCTGCCTTCCATGGATCCTGGGCCTGTTCTCCTCCATCGCTGCCTTCGTGTGGCTTCACATGCAAACACTTTTTTAAAAAAGATGTATTTATTAATGTATTTTATGTACATGAGTGCTCTGTCTCCACGCATGTCAGAACGGGGGAATCAGATCCCATTACAGATAGTGAGACACTTTGTGGTTGCTGGGAATTGAACTCAGGACCTCTGGAAGAGAACTCAAGTACTCTTAACTGCTGAGTCCAAACACACTCTTTTTGTAAAGGACTGATTTATTTATTTAATGTGTATGAGTGTTTGCCTGTGTGTATGTATCCACACCATGTGCTTGAGAAGGCCGGAAGAGAAAGTCAGAGTTCTCTGGATGGTTATAGTCTCCATGCAGGTGCTGGGAATTGAACTTGGGACCTCTGGAAGTGCATCCAGTTACTCTTTTTGTTTGTTTGTTTTTTGTTTTTCAAGACAGGGTTTCTCTGTGTACCCCTGGCTGTCCTGAAACTTGCTATGTAGATCAGGCTGGCCTCGAACTCACAGAGATCCACCTTTCTCTGCCTCCTGAGTACTGAAATTAAAGACACCGCCTGGCTTAGGTACTTTTAATCTGTGAGCCATCTCTCCAGCTTGAACGCACTTGCCGAGGTGGTTGATGTAGGAAAATAGAGAGCTCAGTGCCAGCCTGGCTACATAGCAGGGTCAAGGTCAACTTGGGCTGCATAGGGCGACTCGTATCAACAGAACAAAACAAAGAAAAACAGCAGCAGCAGCAGCAGCAGCAGCAGCAGCAGCAGCAGCAGCAGCAGCAGCAGCAGCAGCAGCAGCAGCAGCAGCAGCAAAGCACGGATTCCACTTTTCATAATCCGTTTCTGACCAGCAAGAGAAAAGGGACTGGGGCTGGTCCAGGTTCAGGGTGGCTCAGCTCTTGGTGTGGCCTGTCTGTTGCTCCCGGCCCCACCGTCTCTGCATTTCTGACCACCAGATGGCAGTCTCACACTGGCAAGTGGAATGCCAGGTTCCTAATATGCCTTTGTCACAGTCTCTCTCTCTCTCTCTCTCTCTCTCTCTCTCTCTCTCTCTCTCTCTCTTCTCCCTTCCCCTCTCTATTTCTCCCTCTCTCTAGATTTATCTATTTTATGTATATAAGTACACTGTAGCTGTCTTCAGACACACCAGAAGAGGGCATCAGATCTCATTACAGATGGTTGTGAGCCACCATGTGGTTGTTGGGATTTGAATTCAGGACCTCTCGAAGAGCAATCAGTGCCCTTAACCACTGAGCCATCTCCCCAGCCCACTACTACTAACAAACCTTTAAATATGTTGAGAAGAAGATGGGTGTGGTGTCATGTGTCAGCACCTGGAGATAGAGGCAGGAAGGTTAGGAACTGGAGGCCATCACACCTCCTGAGGCTCTGGGGCTGCTCTGCCCTGTGGAAATAGATTGTAAACCACCTCCATCATCCTCCACCTCTTCTTTCCCCTGCCCACTGCCTTTCTTTCTCTTTCTTTCTTTGTTTCTTTTTGTTTCTTTTTTGATATGAAGCGTTGAGTATCTCATCTGGTATCAAACTGTAAACCGGCTGTATATCTGAGAATGACTTTGAACTTGTGATCCTCCTGCCTCCATTACCTGAATGCTGGGATTATAGGTGTATAGTATGACCCCTAATTTATGGCATTCTGGGGAATCAAACCTAGAACTTTGCATATGCTAGGCAAGTGCTCTACGGATTGAATTATATCCCTAACCCTTATTTTATATTTTCTTGTAAACCTCATGTATATATGTGTATATAGTTTTATCTTAAGCCGTTTATCTCTTTGTTTCAGAAAGAAAAAAAGCCTCTTTGGTTTTGAAGCCTTTTGTCCAAGGTTCCCCTTTGAGCCTATAAGGTGGGGACATTTACTGCTCATAGGGACATGCTAGTAACGGCACCCATTGATCCCACCCATAGAGACGCTCAGAACCTCTTGGAAGCAGCCAGTGCTGGGGCTGCCATCTCAGTGAAGGTCGTTGCCAACATTGCTGCCAATCTGATTGCCTTCCTGGCTGTACTAGCCTTCGTCAATGCTGCCCTCTCCTGGCTAGGGGACATGGTGGACATCCAGGGACTCAGCTTCCAGGTGTGACTGTGGTGGAGGGGGATAGTCCCAGGACAGGGAATGATAGATGGACACCCAGGAGAGCCCTACCCAATTCTCCCACCCTTTTACCCTCAGCTCATCTGCTCCTACGTCCTGCGGCCTGTGGCCTTCTTGATGGGTGTGGCCTGGGAGGACTGTCCGGTAGTGGCTGAGTTGCTGGGCATCAAGTTCTTTCTGAATGAGTTTGTGGCCTATCAAGAGCTTTCCCAGTACAAGCAACGACGCCTGGCAGGGGCTGAGGAGTGGCTTGGTGACAAGAAACAGTGGATCTCTGTGAGTGTCCTGATCCGTTCCTTGCAGCACGGGGATGGCACAGCGCTCCCCAGGGCCCCTGACAACTGTTTTGTGTTTCCCTGGGCCTGCCTGAGACACACTGAGGTGGCACTTAGCCATCCATATCCTGCTCTCCTGGGAGTCCAGACAGGCTTGGCTGCCCTCTCTCTAGCTTCAGAGCTGCACTATGGGCTCCAGAAAGAGCTTTGTCTAAAACCAGTGGACCACTGCTAGCTTTGGCCTCGGGTGAGCTACTGTGCCTCTCCTCTAGTTTGGAAAACAGGGGTTATTAACATATATTCTAAAACCACTACCATGAGCAAAACTACATAAGCTATGTAATTATGAAATTAGCCTCTCTGAAAGAATACAGAGCCATAACCTAATGCTGGGAATTAAAAAAAAAAAAGTCTATAAGAATCTCGGTATCCTAAGACAACCTTTTTTTCATTTTCTTCTTTTTCGTGTGTTGTTTTGGGGATATGGATTCATGTAGCCCAGGCTGGCCAAAGGCATATGGAAGGATGGCCTTGAACTCCTGCTGCTTCTGCCTTCTAAGTGCTGGGATTACTGGTGTGAGCCTTGCTGACTAGCTTCTTTTGTTCTTTCTAAGACAGAGTTTACACAGTTGCTCTCCACACTACATTGTACCAGCTTCCCAGCATCATTAGCTGTGTGGGCTTTTAATTTCAGTGCTTGAGATTATATGAGACCCTCATGCACGCTAAACACTGAGCTACACACCATTGGAAATCTACTTGTCTTTATGTTTGGTTGTTTATTTTGGTTTTAGTTTTGGTTTATAGAGACAGGGTTTTTCTGTGTGGCCTTGGCTGACCTGGAACTCCCTCTGTAGACCAGGCTAACCTTTGTCTCCTGAATGCTGGACTTAAAGGTCTGTTTGCCACCATGCCTGGCTCCAAAATTCATGTATTTTTAAAATAAATGATAATAGTTATTTCAGTGTGCGCATGTGTGCGCATGTGTGCGCATGTGTGTGTGTGTGTGTGTGTGTGTGTGTGTGTGTGTGAGATGTCACACGTATGGAAGCCAGAGGATGATTTGTAGTTGATTGCACTTAGAATGTCATGCGTGGTGACAGCATTTTACTTGCTGAGCCATCTCACAGGCCCAAATTTGAGTTTCGTACCATATTTACCAGACTGGTGCTGTTGGATCATTCAGCCGTGTGTGTGTGTGTGTGTGTGTGTGTGTGTGTGTGTGTGTGTGTGTGTGTGATGATGTTGAATATCTCAGTGTAGAACTTTCCCTGCTTCCTGGGTCATTTCTTTAGGACCTTCCTGAGATGTGTTTCCTTATACCACATGGGCCTTGTGACTGCCTCAGAGGCGAGCACTATTATTCCCACATCCCAGATATAGAAATTGAAACCTAAAGAGGCTGTTGACTTGCTGAAGCTGGTTACAGTGGGAAAAGCTGCGAAGTCGGGCAGGTTGGACTCCCAGCCTGACTGTGCAGTGCTAGGTCCCACTCCAGCCCGACTGTCAAACGGAGGTGAGGGCTTACAGGCAGTGACCAGGAAGAAGCAAGAGACTGCAGAGATAGGAGAAAGGGTGGCCTTTGTCACACTGAACCAGCCTGACCCTGAAAAGCCGGTAATTGGGCAGGGGACATAGCTTAGCTAATAGAGCACTGGTCTAGCATACATGAAGCCCTGGGCTCCATTTCCAGCGCTGCACAAATTGGGCACGGTGCTGTAGGTTACTGCCTGTAACTTCAGAGGTGGAAGCAGGAAGATCATGAGTTCAAGACTATCCTTGATATGATGAGCTTGAGGACAGCTTAGGATGAATTGAGGTTCTGTCTCCACAACACAGGACAGAAGGTGGGTCTTAAGGACGCAGGCTGAGAGAGAGAGGTGACTTAAAGTGGGAGTGTGCAGCTGGCAAAGCCGTACCTTGAGGGGCTCCAAAGGCCAAGGTGGTAAAGGGATCGAGTGATGTAAGGCCGGGGAAGCTTCATGTCCTGGGGCGAGACCTCCTTGTAATCTGCATTTTCAGGTCAGAGCAGAAATCCTGACTACATACGCCCTCTGTGGATTTGCCAACTTCAGCTCCATCGGCATCATGTTGGGAGGCCTGAGTGAGTCCCTCAGCCGGCCGGGTGGCACCCAGGAAAGTGGGAGGGGTGGTGGGGACGATGAGCAAAGTAAAGGGTGGGAGGTCACAGGTAAGTGAGGACAGATAGCCTCACCCCAGCCCCCTACTGCCCCCCCTTTCTTCTCCCCAAATGTGAGTCTCCTGGCTTACCTCTGCTCCTCACTGTGCCCTCACAGCCAGCCAGGGAGAGGAAGGCTCCTCATGAATGTGGCACAGCACAAATGGCACAGCCGTCTTTCCTAGTGCGGTCGGCCCAGTTTAGAGAGAAGCGAAGTGATGGCTGGGAGGGGGTTCAACCTGTACCACATAAACTGGACACAGTAGCCTGAAATCTCAACATTTGGTTGGTAGCAGCAGGAAGATCAGGAAGAGAGAGAGAGAGAGAGAGAGAGAGAGAGAATATCAGCTTCTATCCCTCCTCCTGTTACAGTGGGTGTGGTGAAGGGGACATCACTGGATGCTGTGAACTGGGCCAGAGAGCAATGAAGAGTCTCATCTGCCCTCCTGAGAGTCAGAGCTTCAGGAGATGGACAGAGGGGTGGGTGGCTTCTTGGCCCTAAGCTCTCTTGCTTCCCCTGCAGCCTCCCTAGTCCCCCAGCGGAGGAGCGACTTCTCCCAGATTGTACTCCGGGCACTGATCACAGGGGCTTTCGTGTCCCTGCTAAACGCCTGTGTGGCAGGTGAGTGATGGTCCAGCAGCCTCGGAATGGTGACCGCTTGTTTTCTAGCCCCTCTCAGGCAGGGCTGGCCCCTGGGCCAAGCCTCCAAGCTACTTCCTTCCACAGGGATCCTCTATGTACCCAGGGGGGTCGAGGTGGACTGCGTGTCCCTTCTGAACCAAACTGTCAGCAGCAGCAGCTTTGAGGTTTACCTGTGCTGCCGCCAAGTCTTCCAGAGGTGAGCGCCTACTTGGGCTGTAGGTGAGAGTCGTAGAACAGAAACCCCAAGTACCCTCACGCTCTTGGCACTTGGGGCCAGGGTACCAGGGTAGGAATGTTATGGCTGTGGCAGCCATGACCAAGGGAGGAAGAAATGAAGGCTTAAGGACAAAGGCTGAGGAGGATAGGTGGACTAGAGATGTGAAGTGACTTTCCCGGGGCTGCACAGACTATTAACAGGTACCAAAGTGGCCTGGACATCCTACTGTGCCTTTTGCTTTCTTTTCAGCACTAGCTCGGAGTTCAGCCAAGTGGCACTGGACAACTGCTGTCGATTTTACAACCACACAGTCTGCACATAGCTGGGACGGAGCATCTTCCTAGCCTCAGGGCTCATCCAGCCCAGAGAGGCCGTGGGACTCGTCACTACCTCCATCCCACAATTGGGAAGGGTGCAACGGTCATCGCTGCTCCCATGTCTGCCTCTCCAAGTACGAGTTCCCAGAGTCTGGTCTGCTCTCCTGCCCTTTGGGAGCCAACATTCTGGTCCTCTTGAGTCCTCTTTCCTTGGGAACCTCATGTGCACCAGCCAAAAGCCTCCTCCCTGCTCCCTCCCAAGCACCCAGCTTGTTGGGTATCCCCCCAAAAGCTGTCTCTAGAGACACCTTCCTTTGCCCAGTCCCAAAGAGTGCTTTCCAAACTGGTGTCCTGCAGGACATCATCTCATAAGGTGTGACATCAAGATCCACGGATCCAGCGGCCCAGGATCCACTAGGTTTGGAACACAGCACTCAATAAAGCTAGACAGAGGTTTGTTTGGTTTTCAGATGGGTCCCATGTAGGTCATTCTGGCCTTGAGCTCATTCTGTAGCTGAGGCGACCCTGTTCCTCACTCCTCCTGCCGAGCCCTGAGCACTGGGAGTCCAGGCGTGCACCACCACACCCGGACCATAAGGACTTCTCATTTGGGCTGTCGAGAGACCTCAGTGAGTAAAGGTTGCTAAACTTGATGAACTGACTCTGATGCCTTGGGCCCCCAAGGTAAAGAGGAGAGCAGTCTCTGCACGTTGCCCTCTGACCTCTACATGCGTGCCTGGTACATGCTCTGCCCCTCCCAACTGAAAAATAAATAAAACGTAACGTAAAGTCTTTACTATTTGTGAGTATGGTGTGTATTTGAGTGCCACCATAGAGGTGCGGAGATCAGAGAACAACTTTTGAGTCAGTTCTCTTCTACTTTATGTGAGTTCTGGGGAAGTTCTTTACCTGCTGAGCCATCTGCTTGCCCAAAAGCGTTCTTTGTTGTTATTTGCTTGTTTGTTTGTGACAAGGTCTTACTATGTAGACCAGGCTAATCTCGAACTCACAAAGTTCCTCCTGCCTCTGTCTCCTGAGTGCAGGGATTAAGGGCGTGCACCATTGTAGCTTTTTGTAAAAATGTTGTTTTTGTTTGTAATTCTTCGTCTTTATATTCTTATATCTACTTTGTGGGTTTTCCCTGGTTTGTCTTTTATCTGTCTCCTAACAATATCTTCTCTGACTCAGCTCAGACTCTCCTGGCTCAGCTGTCACCAGTGGTCGTCTCTTCAGAGTCAGCCAAATCGCTTTCATCCGTCTCTTTTCACTGTTCAAAATCTCCTCTCCTCTCCTCCCTTCCCCTCTCCTCTCCTCTCCTCTCCTCTCCTCTCCTCTCCTCTCCTCTCCTCTCCTCCCCTCCCCTCCCCTCCCCTCCCCTCCCCTCTTTTCTTCCCCGACCCAATCTTCTTTCTTCTACTGGGACCCCACTCCTCTGTCCCCTGGACCCCACTTCTGCCTGCTCCCCAATCCTACTGCTCTCTTCTTCGCCTACTCCTAACAATCTCCTCCCCAGCCTCTGATGGCTTTTACATCCTCTCCTTTTCCCAGAAGTCCAAGAGCCAACTGTCACTGAAGAGCACAGGGTCATTTAAAAGGCCAGGCACATAAAATATTTTATACTACATACCATCTCCCAGCTCTAAGAACTTTTCTCAGCAGAAACATCTCTTTGAAGGTTTCATGGAATGTACCTGGGCAAATATCTGAGTCACACTGCTTTATTTTCCCCGATCGTGATGTAAGCCAGTGTTTGTGCACACTGGGATCAGGCATGACTCTGGTGCTTTAACGGTTTTCTTTTCTTTTTTTTTTTTTGGAGCTGGGGACCGAACCCAGGACCTTGTGCTTGCTAGGCAAGCGCTCTACCACTGAGCTAAATCCCCAACGCCACTTTAACGGTTTTCATTCAGTCCTTACAACACTCCTGTGAGGTGGACACTGCTGTTATCCATAGTTGAAAAATCAGAGGCCCAGAGAGGTTAAGTAACCTGTCCAAAGAAACAGAACAGATTTAAGACAGAAAATGCAGATTTAAGTCCAGGGCATCAAATTCTGCAATCGGTGGTGTGTAACTTACCCACTAGGCTACTAGTGTTGGAGGAACTCTGTTGTGTGAGCAGACTGTTGTTCCTCCTTCCTGCCTCTTCTCCAGACCAGGGTTTGATACTCGTTTCCATCCTGTGCTGGTTAGTTTTTGTCAACTTGACATAAACCAGAGTCATATGGCGAGAGGGAACCTCAACAGAGGAATTGCATCCACTGGCCCTTGGGCAAGTCTGTAGAGCGTTCTTTTGATTGTTTATTGATATGGAGGGGCCCAGCCCACTATGGGCGGTTCCATCCCTAGGCAGGTCCTGGGTTGTGAAGGAAAGCAGACTGAGCAAGGTGTGGAGAACAAGTGGTGCTTGCTTCAGTGCCTACCTCAGCCTCCCTGGGGGTAAAGGCCTATGATTGATATATGTAAACTAAATAAACTCTTCCCAAGCTGGTTTTGGTCACATTTATCACAACAACAACAACAACAACAACAACAACAATAACAACAACAACAAAACTAAAGAAATTGGTATCAGAGAGTGGGATTTTGTGTGTTTTGGAAAGAACTGTGGAACTTTTTGGAACTTTGACTGGAAAAGCTTAGAACTTAATGGGCTATTCTGTGGGAACTTGGAAGACAAGAATGTTGAGAGAAATGCAGGTGACAGAGACCTGGCTTGTGAAGCTTCCAAGTCCCTCAAAGACTATCAGGGCTATTTATGCGATATTTTGAACTAAGAGTTAATAGAAGTGAAACCTTTAGTTACTGGGACAGTCAATGCTGGTAAGATGGTATGAAAATTCAGCTGTGACTAAAATGAAACCAGCACTAACGAGGCTGTGACACTGTGGCCTACTGGAATGTCAGTCTGTACATCAAGCTGGCAGCAGAAAGTGGCAATGTGAAAGAGTCTTAGACATCACACTGAAGGCACGAAGGGGTCATGGAGAGCAACAAGGAGTGCATGAGGCTAGGGACTATGTGGAACTCAAAGGCACCATTGGCGAAGGTGCTGCCTCAGTTACAGTGGCAGTCCTAGGACTGAAAGGTTCATGGAGAACAGCTGAGGCACAGTGCCATACACAAGAGTCCCTGAAAAGGCCAGGAGAGGATATTGGTGAAGATGCAGCCTCAGCTGCAGTGGAGACCCCAGCATATGGGAGATGCCAGGACTGTGGGGTGGGCACCAAGGACAGCCATAGGGGTGGAGTGAACTGGCCTAAGCCTTTGAGATGAACGGTGCATGTTGGAAATGGCAGAGCTGGGACAATGGTACTGTCCAAGCCCTTTGGACCCCAGAAGATCATGAGTGAGTCCCAAATGTCAGACATTGAGCTTTGTACACTGTTAGATTTGGGGTTTACTTTGATCTGATTGCAACCATGCCCTGTTTCTTCCCTTTTGGAATACGAACATATGTGATTTATTTTGGATTTTATCAGAGTCCACAGATGAGAGACTCTGAATATTTAAATTTATTTATCACCTATGTGTGTAAGATTTGTGTTTTGGGCACATATATACTGTGTGTGTGTGTGTGTGTGTGTGTGTGTGTGTGTGTGTGTGTGAGTCAGTCAGCAGACAACCTTGTACTGCCCATTTTCTCCTTTCACCTTTGCATGGGCTCAAGGGATTGAACTCAGGCCATCAGACTTGTGAGCCACGCTCTGTACTCCCTGAGCCATTTTACTGGCTCTGACTTAGGATATTTAAAAATTAATTTATTTTTATCTTGTGTGCAAGCATTTGCCTGTATTTATATGTACTATAAATATGTCCAATGCCCTCAGAGCTCAGAAGAAGGTGTTGGATCCTTGGGAACTGGCGTTAGAGACAGCTGTCAATGCTGGAAACTTGGGTCCTATGCAAGAGCACAGAGTACTTTAACCTGTGACCCATCTCTCCAGCCCCAACTTGAAGTATTTTAAAGAGATATTGAACTTTTAAATGACAGAATTTTTAAAGACTGTGGGGCTTTCAAGAGTTGAACCATATTTATATTTCGATCTTAATATTAACATGAGATCTTGGAGACAGAAAAGCCTTAAAGATTATGGTTTTTTTTTTCTTTTTTCTTTTTTTCGGAGCTGGGGACCGAACCCAGGGCCTTGCGCTTGCTAGGCAAGTGCTCTACCGCTGAGCTAAATCCCCAACCCCAAAGATTATGTTTTAATAGTGATGTGTTTATGCGTCGAGTTGACAAGGGGTCATTTGTGCTCATAAGTGTTTGTCAACTAATTAGAGTCACCTGGAAAGAAAGACCAGACCCTTAACTGAAGAACTGTCACTATCAGATTGGCCCGTGGGAATGTCTTCAGAAAATGTTCTTGATTGTTCATTAATATGGAAGGGCCCAGCCCACCAACCCTAGGCAGGTGATCCTGGGTTGTTTAAAACACAAGCTGAGCAAGACAATGAGCAGCATTCCTCCATGGCCTCTGCTTTAGTTCCTGCCTTGAGTTCTGCCTTGAGTCCATCAATGATGGATTATGATCAGAGCTTGTAAACCAAACAAACCATTTCTTCCCCAAGTTGGTTTTGGCCAGCCTCTTATCAGGGCAGCAAAAGCAAGGGAGGACACTTGTCCTCACTTCTGGAGTTTGTCTCTAACGTACCCAACCCAGACCCTCCTGCTCAGACTGCTGCCCCTCAATGCTCATTTACCCCAGCAAATGGCTTCAGGGGCCTTCCTGCACCCATTTCTTCACCCCTACCTGCCACCTCCTCCTTCCCTCCCAGCTAGGACTGGACTTGCCTGAAGCAGAGGGAGCTTGGAGTCCTGTTGTGGTAGAACCAGTACCACATGCACCGGGCCCTGTTTGGCTCTGCTATGGATTTTTGTTCCAAGGGCACCATCCTAGCCCTGTGGGCGCCATAGCTGACCTGAGTCCCAGTCCTCTGGGCCCTTAGCTCTGCAGCATGAAGGCTTGGCTTGACTCCTGTACCCAGTGACTATGGTCCTGGCCATTTCTCCCGCAGCTCTCTCCGTTTAAACTCCAAAACCCCTTCTCACTGCCCTGGAGCAGGACACGCTGCTGAATTTGTATGCACAGCTGTCTTTCTAAGATTGTTATGGTAAAAAATAAAAAAAAAAAAAACGGCTCGACCAGTTCCCGCGTACTCGGGTAGACGCTCTCTTGCTAGTTCCAGCTACGTGGGGCCATAGGAACTAGCGCTAATTTATCTCAGCAGCTCCACACTGCCCCCAAGTACTCTCTGACCCAGGCGGTCCGAGGGCCGTCCCAGCATGGCACCTTGCCACTCTGGTCTCTAGTGTTAGTTCTGGCACCTGGGACTAACCATAATTTATCTCTAATTAGTATCTCTCCTGGCGGCTCTCTGCTATCCGGGCGGTCTGCGAAGCATTCCAGTGTGGTACTTTGCCACACTGCTTTGCTTTCACTCACAGTTCCCTTGGCCGGTTGTTACCACGCAAGGCATACACATCCCAATTCCGTGGCAGGCTTAGTGCATCCCGCCACCGCACCTTCTCTTGAGCTCAAATCACCACAAGAAAGAACACACAACACAATAACCTCTGATCCAATTAATAAGATATAATTTGCTCATTTAGATAGCACAAAATCCTGTACACAGCCATCTCTTAGAAATAGTCATAGCAACCTGTATCTATGCGCAGAGAAGAATCTTAACATCTGCCGCCATGTTCTTCCAACTTCTCCTTGCTCTGGCTCCTTCTCTTCCTTCTAAAATTTTTCTCCTGCCCATCCTTCCTTCTCATCCAATGAAAGGCCTCGTCCTATCCTGTACCTGCCTTCCTGCATAAAGACACCAACCTACACAAGATCAAACCCCGATCTCCTCCTCTCCTCTGTTGGATCTAGCTGTCCTTGTCCTGATGCTCTGGCTTCCGTGCATACTCACTACATGGTCAGGGGTGTTCCTGGTAAAACGGCAACCTCTTGGGCATGGGTATTACAGTGCTTTTGTTTTTCTTCCAAAGTACCTAGCATGGTGCTGGATGTAAGTTTGGGGGAATGAATCACAACACCTCTGAGAATTGGTACTTTTTCTGTGTGGAGATGATACTGCTGGTTGGGGACTGCACACAGGGTTCAGGACTCCTTAGTCGCAGAGCAGTGGGCTTTAATGTCTCTTACTCCCACCATGCTCTTTATCTGCACCCACAGACGCTGGGTGCCCCATGAGGATGAGGCCGCCAGTACATATTGCTTAGAGGGGTTATAGTTGCCGATGCCCGATGTCCATGGTTCACATCCTAGGCGAAAGCTTCTGCCCTGAGTATGATGGTCCATGTCTATAAAACCAACCTGTGTGAGGTGGAAGCAGGGGGATCAGGGACTCAAGAATATTCAGGAATTCAGGCATATAACAAGCTAAAGGCCAGCCTGTGCTGCACAAGTTCCTATCTCAAAAAACAAACAAACAAACAAACAAACAAACAAACAAAGCCCCCACAAAACTGAAAAACACAATAACAGAAAAGAAAGGAGGAAAACAGAACAGCTTTTAAAGTAGGTTGGCACCGGTGCCTTCACCTGTTCAACGGTCAAGACAGGCATTGCTAGTTAATCCCAGCATTCCTCTTACCGTATCTAGAAGGTTTTCACGAGCCTACCGCCGAGTAGTTCAAGGTTTCTTTTCAGGAGAAAAAAATTTTTACCTCAGTTCAAAGAAAATAAGCTAAAACTTGTCACCCAGGATGTGGGATTTTGGCAAAGACTCTAGAAATTAAGAGCAGTATAAAGCAGAGAGGGTTTCCTGCAAAAGATGGGGTCTATACATTTATTATTTTGACATTGTAGCCTCTGGGGTGATATTAGGAGATGGCCTTGGGAGGTGATGAGGTCATCAGGGCGGAGTTCTTATAAAAGAGACTCTAGAGAGTCTTTGCTGTGAGTTTAGGGTCAGAAGACACTACACAGTGAGCCAGAATGGGGTCCTCATGAGAGAGTTCAGCCATGTGGCACCTTGATATTGAACTTCTGACCCCAAACCTGTGAGAAATAAATTCTTGTTGTTATAAGCCACTCTGTTTACAGTATTTTGTAACTGAGACTGATGTAAGACAGAGCCCCACCCTCATGACCTCATCTGAACCTTATGACCACCCACAAGCCCCACCTACAAATATTTCGTACTGGGAACCAGGATTTCCTCACAGGGACTAAGGGGACAGAACCTGGTTCATATGAGCTAAGGGTACAGAACCTGGTCCATAGTGCCTACTATGAGCCAGACTCTGAGTGAAGCTTGGGGACAGCAGTGACCCAGACCCTATAGAAGGCCAAAGGACTGGATTTTTCCTTACAGCAGACGGAGTGGGGAGGAGCTGACCCTCTTGCCTCCACTTCCCTCCCTAGTGCTGGGATTACAGTTGTATGCCATGTGTCCCACTATGTCTTGAGCCAGTGCCATGCCTTGTTTATTTATTTATTCTTAATTTTATGTGTATGGTATCTAAATATATGCTCTTTGTTTGTTTGTTTATTTATTTTCACTTAATTTTATGTGTATGCCTGTCATACCTGGTCCTCTAGAAGAGCAGCCAGTGCTCTTAACCACTAAACTATCTTTCCAGCCCCTGGCATGCTTTCTGAGACTGTTTCTATATTACAAAGTTAAATCAATAGCAGATGAGTTATTAAAAATTCATTTAGATCAAGGGCTATCTATTTAATCACACAATGTGCAACAATTTTGGATTGTCTACAAGAAACAGTATTCATTTATTAATAACTTTTTATCTAAAGCCCAATTTAATAATTTAAAAGTTTCTTATTCATACCAAATGTGGGACTGTGATTGCGTATTTCCCATAAGCATATAGACTCTGTGTTTTTCTGAGGTTGGTATTGTAAAAATCAATATATTTATTATTTTAAATTAACTCCTAGTGGTTTGGTAATTAATTCCTCTTAGCCCCTTGACCATATAAATGGCTTGCTTTGGAAATCTTAGCAAAAACCAACATCAGTAGCCCAGTCCCCTTTTGCCGTTCCCTGCGTGCACTAGCAATGCCTTGGCCATCTCAAGTTTAGCATGGTCAAGAGCCCTCCCAGACAGGCCTGTCAGTGGCCCTATATTGAGCTGATTGAAGCAGGCTGGAGTGGCCAGAGAGGGGCTGTCCTGCTAAGTCACAGGTAAGAACTTAGTGGTAAAGCTGGGGCCCGTCGCTGCCTCTCTGTCACATCTAGAGAACAAGGGGACATGTTGGTGAGGTGACACCCAAGTTTGGGGACACCCAAATCTGTATGAGGCACACCTGGTCCAGGGCACATAGCTTCCTGCAACGCTCCCTCTCCCGCCTTGGTGCCAGAGTGAGCTCCCAGAAAGACAATAGAATAAATGACCACACGATTTTAACAAAGACAGGTGAGGATGCTTGTCAGGGATTGGTCCCGGGATCCCGTGCAGATGCCCAAATTACAGATGCTCACACCCTTTGTATAAAATGTTGCTGGCTATGTGGGAGCATGTCTGCAATCCCAACACCCAGCAGGTTTGAGGCCAGCCTGGGTGACATGAGACACCATCTCAAAAACAAAATACACTAAATAAAATAAAATGCTGTGTATTTGCATACAGCCTCATATTTCCTGCGCTAGATCAATTATACTATGTAGCACAATATAGGTGTGTGTAAATGGGTGTGATACTGTGTTATTTGGGGACTCGTGACAAGAGCAAGAGATATGTGCTCAGTACACATGCAATACCTCCATCCCTTGTAGTTTTGCATTTTTAGAATATTTTCAATCTACAGTTGTTTGAATCCACAGGATAGAAACCACGGATCCAGAGGGTGAACAGTATATGACTCGGTTATTTTTCTTTTTAATCCTGTGTGTGTGTGTGTGTGTGTGTGTGTGTGTGTGTGTGTATGCATGTATGTGTGTGTATGTGTGTGTGTTTGAGTGTATGTGTGCGTGTGTGTGTATGTGTGTGTATGTGTGTGTTTGAGTGTATGTGTGCGTGTGTGTATGTGTGCGTGTGTAATGTGTGTGTGTATGAGTATGTGTGTGTGTTTGAGTGTATGTGTGCGTGTGTGTGTATGTGTATGTGTGTGTATGTGTGTGTATGTATGTATGCGTGTATGTGTGTGTTTGAGTGTATGTGTGCGTGTGTGTGTATGTATGTGTGTGTATGTATGTGTGTGTATGTATGTGTGTGTGTCTGTGTGTGTATGTGTCTATGTGTGTATGTATGCATGTATGTGTGTGTATGTGTGTGTGTTTGAGTGTATGTGTACGTGTGTGTATGTGTGTGTATGTATGTGTGTATGTGTATGTGTGTATGTGTCTATGTGTGTATGTATGCGTGTATGTGTGTGTGTATGTGTGTGTTTGAGTGTATGTGTGCGTGTGTCTATGTGTGCGTGTGTGTATGTGTGTGTGTATGAGTATGTGTGTGTGTATGTATGTGTGTGTGTTTGAGTGTATGTGTGTGTGTGTATACACGTGCACACAGGCATGCCCACACCTGCACACTCATGCATGCCAGAGCTGGTAGAGTCAGAGGACAACGTCGGGTGTCCTCGCTTTCCAGCTTATTTGAGATGGTGTCTCTGCATTGTGCTTTAATGGGGAACACAGATGGGCTGGGCTGGAGTTTGAAGGAACCCTCCTGTCTCTGTTTGGGGTCTTCCATTACAAGTGCTGTGGTTATAGATGTGTGAGCTATTGAGTTGACCTTTAGTGAGGCTCTGGGGTTTGAATTTAGGGCCTCATATTTGCACCACAAACAGTTCAATCATTGAGCCATCTCCATAACCCAGGCCTCATATTTTTTTAAAGCCTCAATTCTTAAGTGTTGGAGTTAATGGACTCACTCTTTAAATTGTCATGAAATTGTCTGCATGTTACTCCAAATTTCTGTACCTACATCATTACAGATGTGAAACTACTAACCCCTGGCCTACATTTCAGTTTTAAAAATATGTATTTATGTGGGAGTATGCTCGCACTCCAGCATGCATTCTAGACGTCTGAGGACAACCTGTGGGAGTGGGCTATCTTCTTCTTCTACTGTGTGGGTTCAAGAGAACAAACTCAGGTTGTCAGGCTTGGTGGCAAGCACCTTCACCCATAGAGCCAGCCCCTCAGACTTACATTTTGCACAGCTTGGTCCTTAGAGTGTTTTTAGTTAGTTAAAACTGTTCAGAGACCTGTGTGCTCAGGGCTGGGCCTGTATATGAAATTCTCTCCAGAGAGCTGGGGCAAGGCAGGTTGTGTGTGTGTGTGAAGTTTTTTATTTTTGACACTGGGTTTCACGTATACTGTGCTGACCTCACTATAAGGCCAAGGATGAAGTTGAATTTTTGATCCTCCTTCCTCTGCCTCTTGAGTGGTGAGATCGGAAGTGTGCACCACCAGACCTAGTTTATGTGGTTCTGAGGATCAGGGGCTGTGGCTTCCGGGCAAGAACTCCTGCTCACTGAGCAGCAGTCGCTCTCCGGTGCGAAAATGTGTACAAAAACTTGAAGACAATGGAAGAGCTCTGATTAATCTATACATATACACCTTGTGGGAGCAGTAGCACGACTCCCATGTCTAAGTGTGGGCGATACTTAGAGATGTGGTTCCAGGGACCCAGAATGGAAGTAGACGAGGTAAGAAGGGAAGTTTGTGGGAGAGAGGCCTCCTGGGTATGGTTAACCCCGTAAGGGGGTGGGAGGAGATGAGGTACCACACGCTCTCCAGAGGCAGTGCTGAGAACTGCCCTTCCCCTCCGCGGTCTCCCTCCCTCAACCTAGAACCTCGGCCTAAACAGGAGGAAAACATCGAACAAACTCAAACCATGACATAATCTACAAAATATCCAACCACGATGCCACAAAACTGTCAGAGCCATCGCCCACAAGGAAAACCTGCCCAGTGGAACCTAGGGAGACATCGTGACTCAGTGTGATATTGTAGTGGTTAAATCGTGTCGTTGCCCCTCCCCCCAGAGCTGGAGTACAGATCCCCAGCATCTGGGAGTGCAGCCTTATTTGGAAATAGAATGTTGTAAGTTTTGACCTAGAGTATTTTCCTGAAGGTAAAATGTGGAAGGCTTGGTCCCTAGCCTGTGAGATGGTGGAAATGGGGCCCAGTGGGAAGAAATCGGTTTACTGGGGAGCTACTTCAGTGGAGAAAAGATATCAGGACCCTACTTCCTATTTCTCTTTCTTTGCTTTCTGATCACCTTGTAGTGACCCTAAACAACAGAGTCAAATGATCACACACCAAAACTTCTGAAACTGTGATCCAAATAAGCCTTCCTCCTGGCGAGTGGGTGATCCGGGACATTTTTGTCATAGTGACAGATGTGACTAACACATAGGTCCTGCAGATCTAAGTTAAGGATCTAGGATGCAATCATCCCTGATTTAGGAATGACAGGTATGAAGTCGGAGGGACAGGGAGATCTGAGACTCTCCAACTCAGAAATGCGCACAGAAGAAAGTCATGTGAATCTAGAGGGAGATTAGAGTCCTGGTCCCACAAGCTGGGGAAGGGCTGGAGCCAGCAGGAGCTGAGGGGCAGAGAAGGAGCCTCTGCTCTCTGTGGAGCTTAGCCGATTGCCAACTTGGCCCTCCAGAACCCTGAAGAGACATTGCTGTCGTTGTGAGCCGACAATGTTACGACACTCGGTCAAGGCAGCCCAGGAGACTGATACAGGCATCCTGCTTGCGATCCCTGGGACAGAAAAACAAACAAACAAACAAACAAACACATTAGTGTGGGGGTCTCTCTGACCACCATGACCAGCAAAGTAATGATCAGCAGGAGGCAAGAAGTCAGTTCACTTCAACACAACTAAGTACCCAGTGTTGCCTCAAGCTTCTGGAGTCTGACCTGGAGTAGTTTACTTCAGGCACATTGGAGAACAGTTTGGTGAAAGAGTTCCTGGTGTTAATTAACTCATGCCCATGTGCACAACAAAGCTTAAGATGTGACCACCTCAAAACCCTCTGAAGCACATGTGACTCCTTCTGTAAACACGGGTTCCATAGATTGACACGCTTAGGTTAAGGGCCTGGGGGAGGAGCTGATGTAGTCTCAGCCATTCAGATAGTGCAAAGGTCACCAGCCTATTAACCCTGTGTAGTTAAAATTCCTAGTTACCAGGGTTGGGGATTTAGCTCAGTGGTAGAGCACTTGCCTAGCAAGCGCAAGGCCCTGGGTTCGGTCCCCAGCTCCGAAAAAAAAAGAATAAAAAAAAAAATTCCTAGTTACCCTAGGTCAGTGGTTCTCAGCCTTCCTGCCGCTCCTCATGCCGTGGTGACCCTCGGTCATAACCTTATTTCACTGCTACTTTATAACTAGTTTTGCTACTGGTATGAATTACAATATAAATATCTGTGTTTTCCAATGATCTTAGGTAACCCCTGTGAAAAGGCCATTTAACCTCTAACGGGGTCTCAACCCACTTGATCTAGTGCTTATCTGTGAGAATGAGAACCTCTGTGCCTCACATACATCAGAAAAGATTAATGAAATCCAAGTCAAATATGGTTCTCAGCTCTCACAACGCATTGCTAATGCTTCGTTGGCTGTGACAAGCCATAGTGTCTCATTGGGAAGCTATGACAAAACGAAAACAAACTGCATGGCTTACAGAGCACAGAAGGTTTCTTCTCACCATTTTGGAGCCTTTAAAATCCAAGATCAGATCTCGCATCTGGTGACGGTCAGTTTTTCAAACATAGCCATCTGCTGTGTTCTCCAACAGTGGAAACAGCCAGCAATCTGACTAACCCAGGCCTCTTATCAGAGTACCAAGCCCATTAATGGACTTCCATTACATAACCACTGCCCAGAGGCTCTATGTTCCAGTAAAAAAAAAAAAAAGGTGGCGGAACTGGTTTCCGTGAGTACCCTGGCGGTCTCGCTCTGCTCTCTCACTAGTTCTGGCTCCAGTGGGCCATTGGAACTAGCTCTAATTTATCTCCGTGGCTCCACACTGCCCCCATCTACTTTCTGACCCACTGTCTGTGAGCCACCACACCAGGCCAACACATCATACAATATCCTCTGATCCAATTGATAAAGTATAATTTGCCCATCTAGACAACACAAAATCCTGAACATACCCATCCCTTGAGAATAGTCATAACAACCTGTAATATGTGCAGAGAGAAATCTTTTTTTTCTTTTCTTTTCTTTTTTTTTGAGCTGGGGACTGAACCCAGGGCCTTGCACTTGCTAGGCAAGCGCTCTACCACTGAGCTAAATCCCCAACCCCCAGAGAGAAATCTTAACATCCGCTGCCATGTTCTCTCAGCTCCCTCTTCCTCACTCTGGCCTCCTCTCCTCTCTCAAACTCTTCTCCCACCCATGCTTCCTTCTCATCCAATGACAGGCCTCGTTCTATCCTGTACCTGCATAATGACATCAACCTACAGCCCTACTCCCCGATATGATCGCCCGGAGTCATGAATTCAGTCTAGCACACAGTGAAGCCTGGCATTAACGATGCGGGGGCTGGGGCATATGGGAACTCCGGATTATTTGGTCAACCCCTTTTTGTAAATCTAGACTTCTAAAATTTAAAGGCTTACTTTATTGAATCTGTTTTTTACATTTTGTCGTGTGGATACACACGTGCCAGGTCAGGCGAGTGAAGGTCCACACTGGTGCCTTTCTGTCCTTCTTCCTATGGCCCCCGTTCTCACCTCTGCTTCCCCTCACTAACTCAAGCTCATGCCTTCAGCTGAATATGAATGAGAACTGACCTCTTTCCAACCATGTGGTAAACATCATCCGCACGGGGTTATTATGACTCACAACTAGTGAGCCCCGAGTTTTTAGACAGGACCTTAAACATCATCTTGCGGGTGACCACACCCCCAACTCCCAGTACTTCTGAGAACTCTACATCTGTGACACGGAGGGTGTCTGTCACCACACTCTGCTTGGGGTTTTGTTTTGAGTTTTAATTTTAAGATTGTACTGCTAAGAGTGATTCATAGATCAAACAGGACCAGTGCCTGACCCAGGAAGAGCCAAGTCCATATTCTTGCCAGTGGCCTTTCAGATTCGTGAAGAAGAATATGAATTATAAAACCCAGAGACTGAGAGCTGGGAGCTGAGTCACCACCACGGGGCTGTCTGTGAGCTGAGCTCACCCCTGTCCTTCCTGCAGCTCGCTTATTCGGTTTTGCCTTGAGGCTGATGAGAGCTGAACTGTCGCTTAAGCTTTGGTTTTGAGACAGGGTCTCCTGCTACATACAGTCTGGAAGGCTGAATTCTTTGTGGAAATGTCCTTTGACCCCTGTAAATGGAAGAAGATTCTCTTTGCAGTGGAAAGGGTATTGTTAAAGTGCTCACTTGGGTAGCCTTCTCTGGCGCTGCTTGGGATCACGTGGCTATTTATTCTTTGCTTAAATCCCATCCAAGACAAGGTCCTCTCAGTGCAGCCACTCCACACTGGAGACGTCTGCATCTTAGACCTTCTTGGGCTTGGTTTCACATCACAAAGAGTTCTGTTTTGCTCTGTCTCACTATTCTGCTTTATTCAAGTTCCCCCCCTGCCTGTAACTTTGCTGTTCTTTTTCTCTAGTTACCGAAGAAATATTTTGCTCATTAATTTTATTTATTTTTTTAGAGGTTTATTCATTTTATGTATGTAAGTACACTGTCCCTCTCTTCAGATGTACCAGAAGAGGACATCAGATCTCATTACAGATGGTTGTGAGCCACCATGTGGTTGCTGGGAATTGAACTCAGGACCGCTAGAAGAGCAGCCAGTGCTCTTAACCACTGAGACATCTCTCCAGCCCCTTGTTCATTAATTTTAAAAAGCCAAATAATATAAATACCCCTGATTTTTATTATTATTATTATTATTATTATTATTATTATTATTATTATTATTATTATTATTATTTCTGGTTTGATGTTGGTCTCATTCTGGCCTGGTGCCTACTAGGTAGAACAAGCTGTCCTCAACGTCAGGGATCTCCTCATGTTTCAGCCTGCTGGGTACTTGGATTACAGATCTCTACCTGACTCTTCTAGATACACCATAAGAATATTCCAGTCTTGGGGTTGGGGATTTAGCTCAGTGGTAGAGCGCTTGCCTAGGAAGCGCAAGGCCCTGGGTTCGGTCCCCAGCTCCAAAAAAAAGAACCAAAAAAAAAAAAAAAAGAATATTCCAGTCTTTTCCCCTCATGATAGCTCTTTTGTACAATTTTTAAAGTTTAACTTATATTATAAGAAATTGGGGTTGGGGATTTGGCTCAGTGGTAGAGCGCTTGCCTAGGAAGCGCAAGGTCCTGGGTTCAATCCCCAGCCCCGAAAAAAAGAAAAGAAAAAAAAAAAAGAAATTACTTTTATCTGTTTGTGTCTGAGGGTGTGTGTAGGGTGCATGTGGAGGTCAGAGGGCAACTTGCAGGAGACGGTTCTCTTCTTCAAGTCTTCAGGTTTGGTGGTAAGTAATGCTTAGCCATCACGTCAATGAGTTCTCTTAGGCCATTTAAAGATGGTGGCCATCTAGGTTCCCCCTCTCGGAGGCAGGGACCTTTAGTTCTTTCAATTGTTCCTCAAGTGACTCATAGCAAAGTTTCGAAAGTCCCCCAAACATGATTTTAGCTGTTCTGCACCCAACACAGGCAACTTATGAGTCACAAGCAAGTCTGCGATGAAGCCAGGGCATAGTGTGGTGAAGATGACCTCATGGGTGTAACCAAGATGATGTAATGGGGCTAAAAACTGGATATGGCCTTAGCAGGGTTCTGAGAAGAGTGGATTTCTTAGGAAGAAGACTGCTGAGAGGCCACTGATTGCTGCTGAAGTTCTCAACCCTTGGGGCTTGCATGTTGACAGTGAACTCAGGATGGGTTGGGAGGGGTTGTCATTGTGGGATAAAGTTCTGGTTTAGATTAGTTCTGGAGATATAATGGTGTAGGAACGGAGTGGATAGAACTTTAGATATTAGGATGCCCTGCTTGGCTATCACTCAAGGTCATAACCAATTCCTAATTTACCTGGTAGTCACTTTACATTCCCAAAGATGGAGGATTATTGCCACTTTAGATAAGTTCTGACAACATGGAATAGTGAAGTGGAGAGGTTGGGGACTGGGCTAATAGGGACTTGATGTGTGTGTGTGTGTGTGTGTGTGTGTGTGTGTGTGTGTGTGAACACGAGTGCAATTGCCTTCAAAGGCCAGAAGAGGGCTCTGAATCTCCTTGTGCTGGAGTCAGGCGTTGGAACCACCTTCTGGAAATTGGTGACTTCTGGGAATTGAACTCAAGTCCTCTGCAAGAGCAATGAGCGCTCTTAACTGCTGAGCCATCTCTCATCCCCCAAGGGAGACTTTATTATGGGAAGAGAAGGGGAGGTCAACATGGGTAGGTACTTATTCCATACTTTCAGATACAAGCGTTCAGGAAGGACACTGGAAGGGAAGCCAGATGCAGCACAGAGCCCTGGGCCACACATCCCAGTGAGAAAGGAAAGACAGCAGTGACTAGAGACCCCAACACAACTGCAAATGAAAACCAAGAGCCTTACTCATTAGCTAAGAATTATAGTGTGTGTGTGTGTGTGTGTGTGTGTGTGTGTGTGTGTGCGCACGCGCACCATGTTGTAAGTATGGAGTTCAGAGGACAATTTTCAAGAGTCAGTGTTTTCCTTTCACTATGTGGTCCCAGGGATAGAGCTCATGTCCTTGTATTTGGCAGCAAACATACCCCAGCCCCCTCCTCCATGCACCTCACTGACAGATAAGAATTTTTAAAGCTTTAGATATCACTGTCTGTCTAAAGAACAACGACCAACTCTGGAAGTTGTGGATATCCAATGGTCACTGTCCCTTTCCCCTTTTTGGTAATATCTGTAGTCCAGAAGGGTTCATGGTCATTGTCCTGGATGGTTTTTTGTTTGTTTGTTTGTGTCAAATTGATACAAACTAGCTTTGTCTGGGAAGAGTATCCTCGACTGAGAAAATGTCTCTATCCAACAGACTAACCTGGAGGCAGGTCTTTGAGGTGATTTCTTAATGATTGATGTGGAAGGACAGAGCCCACTGGGGGCCATGCTGTCTCTGGGCTGGTGGTTCTGGCTTGTATAAGGAGGCAGGCTGAGCAAACCATGGGGAGCAAGCTGGTAAGCAGCACCCCTCCATAGCCCCTGCTTCAGTCTCTGCCTCTAGTTTGTTTTGTTTTAAATCACAGCAATAGAATCTCTGACTAAAACGACTGCTTAGGATGCAATGACAATTCCCAACCTCTTTGTAGCTAGGTGGTCAGATAATGAAGGTCTGACCCACAGGGAGATGGTCCTGTTGGTAAAGTGCTGGTGGTACAAGCAAAAAGACATGAGTTCAAATCCCTGGAACCCATGTAAAAAGCTGGGCGTGATGGCAGGCACCTATTGAGGGGAAGCATGGAGACAGAAGATGTCTGGCTGACCTGCCATCCAAGACAAATTAGATGGTTTCAGGTCTAGTGAGAGATGCTGTCTCAAAAGAACAAGACGGAAGTGAAACTGAGAAAGACTCTCGATGGTGACCCCTGGCCTTCACATGTGTATGCACACATTTGTATCCATACCCACCCTTCCCCACACAACACAAAAGCAGGCCCTACTTGGTTGACCCTGCCATAGAAGAGGGGCCACTATCCGTGCTGCCGCTCCATCCTGCATTTGTGTCTCACAAAGGTTAGAACGCAGAAAGGAAGGAGAGCCATCTTGAAGAGCAGGATAAGGACAGCATGCTAGGGATGGGGCAGACTCACGTGAGGAGGAGGTGAGTCCCTGAAGCGAGGCTATGGTCACAAGATTGTGCTCCTGCTTTTCCTCATTACTCCGCACAGTACCTGGGACACGCAGCCTTCGAGGGGAAAGAAAGGCACGGTTTGGGACATGACTTCAGAGGCTTCTGTCTGAGGTTGCTTGGTGTGGTTGTCATGTGCTTGTGTTGAGGCAGAGCATGTGCCAAAGAAAGCATGGTGGGCAAAGAAAACACAGAAAGGAAGCCATCGGGGACAAGGTGTTCCCTTCAAAGGCTCACCCATTGCTTCTCAAAGGACCCACTCGCTCCAATCAGACTCTACCTCCTAGTGTTCACCACCTCCCAATAATGGCATGGAATTGAAATCCGTCAATGCACCGATCCATTGATGAGGTGAGAGGCTCTGGATCTAATTATATCTCCGTGATTGGCTCTGTGTACTGGGCCCTCCAGCACAGGGACCTTTGGATACGTCTCATCCAAACCCTGTTTATTTAGCCTAAGAGACAGCCTAGACCATGGCTCTTTGTAGGGAGCGGCATGCATATATACAGATGGCGCCGACATCCGGTGTACTAGTGCCATTCTGATGGTAAACAACAGCATTGCGCATGTGCAGAGTTCCCTTGGGCGCTTGCCCAACTTGGGCGATACTATGCTAATGAGGCGATTTATGTTCCACCAATCCCTGGGGGACAAGCAGCATAACCATTGCCTGCCATCCATAAAAGGCGAGCGCTTTTGTTGCTCAGGGTCCCCGAATCAACAATGAGGTGGTCCTGCAATAAAGGCTGTTGAGAAGAATCCGACGGTGTTGCATCTTCCTTGCTGGCCGAGGTGGATGAGACAGCTCTTAACTTGTGGGTCATGACCCTCTTACAGGGGTCACATGATATCCTGTATATCAGATATTTACATCACAATTCATGACAGTAGCAGGATTGCAGTTATAAAGTTGCAACGAAGACAGTTTTAGGGTTGGGGTCACCACAACATGAGGAGTGTATTAAAGGGCTATAGCATTAGGAAGGCTGAGAACCACTGCTCTGGACTAACAGACTATCTAGGCTTCATTTGAGAGGAATACATACATGCCTGACTTGTTTTTTGGAATGTCTACTACATGTACCCTGCCAGTGAACAAGAAGGACAAACAAAACTGGGGATGACAATACATGCAATGGACAAAGGGGAAGAGAACACTAGCCCCGTACCCATCTCCCATGCACTGATAGTTTTATGTTAGCATGGGGCTGATGGGTTAATGGAGGTCCTATGTGGGACTACTCTAGTGGGCCATGGAAGACTGAATCCTGATCCATGAGGGAGGGGATGTGGGGAGAGAGCCAGATGGAGCATTGCAGCAGCTTCAAGCCTCAGACTTACTGGAAAAAGAGCTGGGAAAAGGCAGATCTACTGTGGAGAACCTTTTGGCGTGCAGTGACCTGGTTGTGTTAGGGTTACTAGCAACTGGCCACAAATTAGAATCACCTGAGTAGGAAGCCTCACCCGAGAAATTGTCCTGACTGGCTTAACTGATGTGGTAATACCTAATACCCACCCCCAAGGTGGATGGCACCTTCTGGTAGCAACCTTGATAAATCGGAGCAGGGCAGAAGGAAAAATGTTGACCTTTCATATGGTTGGCCTTCTCTCTTGTTACTAAGCTGATTTATCTCATTGCTGCTGCTGCTGCTGCTGCTGCTGCTGCTGCTGCTGCTGCTGCTGCTGCTGCTGCTGCTTTCCCTGGTCTTAGAACTGTGTTTCCAGGCTTCTAATGCTGGTGGAGGACCGGTGGCTCTTCAAAAGCCTCCAGGTTTTCCAAGCATGATTGGGACCCCTGAGCAAGCCAGTAAACAGCATTCCTCCATGGTTTCTGCTTCATTTCCTGCCTCCAGGTTTCTGCCTTCAGGTTTCTGCCCCCAGGTTCCTGGCCTGACTTCCTTCAGAGGTGGACTGCGAGTTGGTAATGTAAGATGAAGTAAATTTCTTTCTCTCCAAGTTGCTTTTGGTTAGAAGGGTTTATCAGAGGAACGGAGACGATAACTAGGCACTGGTCTACCAGTCTAACCAATCAAATATCTGTCATCCGGTAGAGATCAACAAGATGTCACCAAAAGAGGCCCTCTCAGTTCCCCCAAGAAGCCCTCCTACCTGTCAACCTTTGCAACCTGTGTTCAAAGCCACAAGAGAGAAAGATGGTTTACTAAGAACGGTTTGGAACATCGTTCAAATCCCCACACAGCCGTATTGTCCTCTGACTCTACAGGAACACCTTTCCTGTTGTCGCCAGGTGGGACTCTTCATCTCTGCGTGTAAGACAGGTGACGTCCCACGGACTGGGGCTGCTCACTGCTACATGCAAAGCTGCAGACTCCTAACGGCCAGGAAATACTTTGTAAGTGATGACTCTGCCTGTCGAATGGCTGAATGTGGCGGAGGTCTCCAGGTCACAGAGCTTCCCTCGGACTGCCTCGGCCACTCATCTCCAGCTGACACGGAGACATAATTTCCCCTGGCATAGCTTCTTTCTCTTTCCAGGAAAGACGGACGTCTTTAAGAAATGGGAAGCCCCCAGCTCCGAAAAAAAGAAAAAGAAAAAAAAAAAAAAAAAAAGAAATGGGAAGCCCATGCCTGGTGTGGTAGCTCATGTCTGTAATCCCAGCACTCAGGAGTTCCAAGGGCAGCCTAGACTACCTATTGTGTGGGCTGTGCTGTGTGATACCATCTAAACCAGGGGCAGAGGGCAGAGATCGTGTGGCAGGGAACGACTCTCACCTCCAGGCCTGAATCTGGAGTTTAATGCCCAGGACTCACCTGGTGGCGGAAGGAACCTGATTCCTGGGGGTGTTAACATCCTCACTGGTGCTGTAATTTGGGTTTTTCCCCCTGAAATATCTTTCTCACTAAGATTCATTTATACTTTTAGAGGAAACACTTGTTTATATTCTCAGCAGGTTTTTTTTTTTTTTTTTTTTTTTTGTCAATTAGAGAAGAAACAAACTATATCAAAGCTTGCTACTTTCAAGGGAAAACTGTTCTTGGGCAGTGCCCAGAGGGCAGAGAGCTCTAATCTGCTTTATTTGTGCCTAGAGCTTGCCTTTACTTTAGTGTCAGCTGCTGAATGGGAGTCAGAGTGTAGCCCTAGGGCAGGAACAGAAGCCAGAGGTGAGGATTTGTGGTGGCTGGTGTGGAAAAG